>NC_138381.1:49736726-49797642 GCF_054177405.1 Leptonychotes weddellii
GGTTGTACGTAGAAAACAGCCACCTTACAAAACACAGGGTAGTGTTCCCCCACAGCATATTTACATGTTTGTCACTTTGACAAGAATTTTGTTTTTTTTTAAGATTTTATTTATTTATTTGAGAGAAAAAGAGAGAGCACGCATGCGCACAAGTGGGGGGAGAGGTGGAGGGGGGAGGGAGGTAGAGGGGGGGAGAGAGAGAGAGAGAGAGAGAGAGAGAGAGAGAGAACCCCGGAATCATGACCCAAGCTGAAGGCAGACACTTAACTGACTGAGCCACCCAGGCGCCCATTGACAAGCATTTTATTTTTTCTTTTTTTTAAAGATTATTTATTTATTTATTTGACAGAGAGAGAGAAAGCACAAGCAGGGGAAGCGGCAGGCAGAGGGAGAAGCAGGTTTCCCGCTGAGTAGGGAGTCCGATGCGGCGCTTGATCCCAGGACCCTGGGATCATGACCTGAGCAGAAGGCAGATGCTTAGGCATCTGAAGGCAGACTGAGCCACCCAGGCATCCTGACAAGCATTTTAATGTATTATTTGCTATCCACCGAAAACACTCTACAGAGCTGTCCCTGGGATAGGAAATTGCCAAATACCTATCTGTTTTCAGGAGTTAACATGAATACTTGAATTCAGTTTCCTGATAGCTATGTTTATAGCAGTTCATTAGTGTTCCCTATCACTAAACTAGAGTTCAGAATGGATTATGACTTCATTTCCCTTAGCCAAAGGCATTCCCATAGTATTCTTGAGGTTTCAAGCAAAAAATTAAATCCAAAATGAACTTTCAGATCACCAATGAAATACAAAAGAGCATAGTGTTCAGCCTTTATGGCAAACTGAATCCTAGACAGTGGGAGGGAATAAGCTAACCATAGGAACTATTCTCTCCACTTTCTGTTAAACATAAATCACTCTTTTGGGGCTCTGGGATCCAGCCCCACGTCAGGCTCTCTGCTCAGCATGGAGTGTGCTTCTCCTTCTCCCTCTGTGCTCTCTCTCAAATAAATAAAAAATAAAAATCTTTAAAAACATAAATCACTTTTTTTTTAAGATTTTATTTATTTGAGAGAGAATGAGATAGAGAGAGTATGAGAGGGGGGAGGGTCAGAGGGAGAAGCAGACTCCCCACCGAGCGGGGAGCCCGATGCAGGACTCAATCCCGGGACTCCAGGATCATGACCTGAGCCGAAGGCAGTCGCTTAACCAACTGAGACACCCAGGCGCCCCTATAAATCACTCGTCCTTAGGAAGAAACTGTCATTATGTCCTTAACATGTATATCATAATTCAAACACAGCATTTTTGCTTCTCAACTGAACACTCCACAAAATACTGCCTTATATGGCTTCCAAAAAGCAAAGTTTATTTTCTAAAATGCATAGAATCTTCATGAGTTTGACAGCTGAAATAATTTCTCATAAACCTTTTGTGCTTTCATTTATTATTTTTTTAAATTAACAGGGTATGGTGCTTGAGAAAGTAAGGAAAGCTGGTCACAGGTCACCCACAGGCGTGTGGCACTAAGCTCCTCCCTTACGTTCTCTCACACAAACTCACCTCTGACCACAGAACAGGCGGGCCCAGTGAGGTTAGTGCATACCTTGCCCAAAGTCATATACCAATAAACACAGAGCTAAGCATTAAATCTGAGTTTCTGCCTCTAACAGCAAAAGTTCTTTCTTCCACACAAGTTTATTGGGTACGCCCATAAAATCTGCTCTTAACTTCTTATTCCAGAACTGTACAGCTTTCAAAGTTATTATTCTTTATGATCATCTATAATTCCATATTGCTAATATGCTATTTCTACTTAATGTAAGTCAAACAATAAACTATAAAATTATATTTTGTTTTAAAGACTATATTTCCCACTATTTATAATTAAATACATATATATGTGTATATATATATGTATGTATGTATGTATAATGACAGTACTACTTTCTTCCTTAATAAGAAGAGGTTTCTAATCTAGTATGGAGCCTTCAGGATTCAGTCCCAGGTTGCATTTTATTCCTGGAAAACCAAAAGTAAATGATCATTGTCACTTCTAGAGAAAATGTGAATGGTACTGACTCTGCTTCTCTAGATTCCTAACTATTTATAACTTCCCACTGATGGTGGCTAAATTTAAGCCTCAAATGGACAAGCCTAAGTTTTCAGTTTCAACTTTGCAAGTGTTGGTGCAAGGCCTCAAACTGACAAGAAGCCAGTAACATACGTTTCAAGTGTATAAACGTCCAATGCCACTGTTTAAAATTTTCAAGAATTTCACAGCTCAAATCAAAAGAGAGTAAAGGAGATAGTGTATTTCTTCTGCACTGTTGGCCAATTCTATCTCTGGAAAGAACGTATTAGCAAAGAGAGATCTTTGGCACCTTAATGCAGGAGCATATTTTTCTATTACCCAACATCTGACTCTGCAACTGTGAGAAATGAGGTGTGAACCATATAGACAGTGAATAAATTAAAACAGTCAGATTCCACAGTCATCCACCAGCAAACAGCTCTTCAACTCCTTCTGAAACGGGTCTCTCTCCCACAGTACCCACAAAACCATTCATTTTAAAAACTAAGGGAAAGGTTACAGCAAAAAACTTCCAACCTTTGCACCTTAGTAAGGGGCAAGATAGCCCCTGACATCTGGGGCTACCGGCCAGGAATCCACACTTCAGGTTTCTCTTTACAGGTGTCCATGCCAGAGGGGTGAAGACAGCCAGAGCAAAAAGAATGGCAGTCTCAAAATGACCCAAGAACAAATAACCTCCAATTCCCTGTCTGTCCAGAGAAATGTTGCATACAAACGGATGGCAAATAGTGAGTGAACAGTTTGCGTTTCTGAGTTTCACGAATACAAGACAGAACAGCTCGTCTCACTTCTATCTAGGAGCCCTGTAAATTCAGAGGAATGGCAGAACACAGATTTGGCCAGTCCATTTTCTGTAACTGCATGCAGGACTCAAGGCTTTTCTCCCTGTGGTTCGCTCCTTGCAGCAAGCTTCATGTAGACACCCAAAACTCGTCACAGAAGGACGTGTGGTGAGTGTGAAAAAGAAAACAAAGGGGGAAACGGACCTTTCAAAAACCCAGAAAGGTAGACTGCCTGTAGATATTTGTATCTTTACAAACAAACATCTTCAGATAAGCCCTGAAGACTCACACAACAGGAATCACATATGATCAAATCAATAAAGAAATACGAGGTGAAAAAAAGGCATTTCTATTGCTAAGAAAAAGAAATCAAATATATGGGAAAATTCTAGGAGCTTTCTATTATTGCTCCCATTTAGTACTTACAAAATCATACAAAGTAACGATTATTGGCACCCTAGTGTATATATGTATACATGTATGAATGGTTGAAAACATCAGCCTCGTTGAACATAAATGCGCCAAGTCACAAATCTACAAATGAGGTCTTGGAAAATCAAACCCAAGTGAGTCTGACCCCTAAAGCCCTGGGCTGTTTTGTGGTACCATATCTACTGCACTGAACAGAAATGACCATTAAGTTAATAGCTCTCAGCTTCTCCACATAGAAGATGCTAAATTTGATCAGCTTCCATTTTTAATCTTGACATTTTCTAGGACATTTCAGTACTCCAAAACCAAATAAATAGAATTTGTTTTTTTCCCATAGTTAGATAGCACGGCATCTCTGCCACCCCACAATTAATTAACTAAACATTCAGAGACTCTTATCACAGGTCCTACAGAGACTGGAAATGGGAGCTCCTCTGGAAGTCTGGATCCTCCTATACTTTGGGGTTTTGACAGACTGAATTTTTTCATCCTTCAATACAAATGCGAGGCCAAGTATTTAATTATTCTGTTTTTACTGTAATGCATCGGTTTTATCCCTAGGCTGGTAATGGATGAAGACCGCAAAGCATGTTCCTAGAAGATCTCACTGGCACACAAATGAGCTGCTTGAGAACAATGCCTCACCACGTTCTTTGAAGGTGCCTTATGCCATATGCCAGGGCTGTTCACTGGGTGCCTGAAGCACTGATAGATTTTCCATTTGCTACTCAAATTCTTTGTAATGAAAAGAAAAAAAAAAAAAAAATTCTTTGTAATGGAAGCTTTGGGGCCCAGCTCAGCCACCATCTTGCCTCCTGCCTCCGAGGTGACTCAGCAGATAAAAATGCAGCAGCGGTGGGAGCTGCCTTCAGATATTCTGATTACGGGGGTTGAATTTCCCACACAATGTACTAAAAATGACTGAACGGCTACAGGTGTGATGTTCCATTTATATTCTTTTTCTCTAATGGGCAACTAAACCAATAAACAGCTCTTTCAATTTTTAAATCCACATATTTCCAGTTCAATGGAGATTAGCTTAAAACCCTACAGACAAAAATAAATTTGAAGAAAAACTGAAAGGCTGAAATGCAATTCATCTTAAGAAAATGTTTACAGGTTCTTTATGGTCTAAGTTTTTGGGTTTTTTTTAAAGGCTTAACTACAGCAATACGTGCTTCACTTCCTATGTTAACAATTTTTTTTTTAATTACTAAACTTCTCACAATAAAATTCATTTTAAATCCTTTAACTTGTCCATTTAAAATGGGAGCAAAATAACTCTAGGTGAAAGCTTTCTCTGTGAAGAAGCCATACTAACTCCTTTGCTTTCAAACTCCTCGGCTCAGAGGGGTCCTCAAACAGGCTGGGAGAGGGGCATCTGCTCCCCCAAAGTGGATTTGGGCAGTCAGGTGGAGAAGATGAGAACAAGTTGCAAAAGCAAAATTGGGACCGATAAGAAGAGAGAATGATGTTGATTGATCCTGACACGTTTACCAGGGGAACTCCTTCCTGGATAGGGTCACAAAGATTCAGGACAGATAGTTTCCCGGGCACTCACTGGTGTTTCTGATCTAGAGGAGGACAGATGAGGACAGACAAAACTATTCCCTGAGAGCAGGGAGGCCATTCTCCCCAATGGAAGGGATGGGTGACTATCAACAGGGGCCAGACAGCTGGAGAGAGGAGCGCTAACTATGAACTCCAGAGAGGCTGTGGATTCAAGGGCCAGACTCACCATGAGAAGACAAAATATAAGTGATGAACCAAAATATTAAGAGTGATCATTTCTGGAGGGTTGACTCTCTTTTTTTAGATTTTCTACAAAAGTATGTTTTAGAAGCAGAAGGCAACAAATCAACAAAATAATCTCTTCGTAAAGACACATTTATCACTTCTTTAAAATACTCTTTCAGCTGGGTGACTTCCCCATGCTTTGCCTTAAAATTTTTTTACAGAAAAAAAGGATTAATTCTAATATTACACTTCTGAAATGCACCTATTTATACTCCACTAATATAACTTGGTGCCACCACTCAGTGGATGGAACAAACCAGTGAAGGTTTCAGGTTGCAGAGAATGATACTCAGGCCACTTGGATCAGAATCACCTGGGGCTCTGGTAAAACTGCATATTCCCCAGACCTAGCTACAGGTGTGGAGAACCTCTGGCACAGATGCCTGGGCTCCACCCCCACCGATTAAACCAGAATCCCTGGTGGCAGGTCACAAGCATAGGTAATTGTTAAAAGCTACTCTGGATTGAGAACAGTAAGGGACAGCATTTCTGCACTTTTAATGAGCACCCAGGGGATTCTTCCACTAAAGTCTGCTAACCACTGCTCTATAAGCAAATTAAAAGTCCCAAAGCTATGGATCAACTGCACCTGGAGACAAAAATGACAAGTAGATAACAAATCACTGACACTGGTCAAGGCTTATATCAATTTGTGCTTATTTTGGTTACTGCCACCAAATCGAGTCAGCGGTTCTGTTGCTTTTTGCATTTCATACACACATATACACACACACACACACGCTAGTTTGGGTTTTTGCTGGTTTATGCAAAAGATGTAGGCAGACTATATGTTTTTGCATTTTAAGGTCTTCACTTTAATAGTATGTAATACTCATTACCAGCTATATTTCAAAATAGATATATTCTTCTGCCTCAGTCCTGCTCAATCTTCTTCCCAATAGAATACTCAGTAATAACTGGTGGAAGGGGTATTATCCATCTCTATCAGTGATGATTATTACTGAAGTGAGGTTGAGAACATTGTATTTCTTCAAAGTTGAAAAAAAATCTTATTTGCTCTTCTCTCCAAGAAGTACCTCTTTTAAAATGAAAATGGTTTCCACTGAGGGGAGGACAGCTGGGGAGGAAGAACAGTAGAAGAGGGGAAGAAAGGAGTGAAAATAAAACCCTGCTAATTATAATTCACAGGACACCTTCAGTTTTTGCCTTAGTAGCAACTCCAATCTGGACACCCAACTAGCCCTCACCCAACACTTTTAATTCAATTCCACAAAAACTACTGAGCACTTGCCAGTGAGTCAGGGTCTTGGTCACCCAACAGAAGAGGTAACAGATACACCAAAATCTTCTTTTTTTTTTTTAAAAAAAAAGCCCTCATGGCCAAACCTCTTATTTAACCAACGCTGGATGTCAAACGGTCATATCCTTTTCTGATAACATCTTGACTATATTCTTTTCATCCTGGCAGCCCTGTTGAGCTGAGTAGGATGGGAATGGAGCCAGCACTGGGTCCAAGGAGATTTCAAGCACCTTTCACCAAATTCAGTCTGTGATCTACTATCCCACCTAAGAAGTAAGAACATAGCATTTTTATAGCTTGAGAAACATTGCTTATGAAAAGAGTATAAAATAGTAACAAAATAAAGCCACAGGTTATAACCTACTTGCTATTGTTTTCTACTGGTATTTGTCCCTAGTTGGGTTCTTACAAGTTTGGAATTGAAAGGCTATTTCTTTCTATGCTATCAAGTATTTTCAATAGCTCCCCATCCGTTTCTTCTCCCTGATGCCACCCTAAGGGCAGCTACATCCTGAGCCTTCCTGACCCTCAAGCTTCTCTTTCATCCTCACAACATAAGCTTCAGCAATCATGACATACTGAATGACTGTCATTCTTCAAGAGCTCCAGGCCCTCGAATGTGCTGCCCCTAGAAGCTTCCAATCCACCCACTTTCCCCGAGCACTACTGAACCTTAAGCTTTGGCTCTGACCCCACCCCCAACTCGGATGCTGTTTCCCTGTCCCCAGAAACAGTCTCGGCTGGGTGACCACTGTGCTCGTGCACATTCCCACCATTATGTGACTCTCCCTGTATTTGCAGCAACATTTGCTTCTGAGAGTCTCTGCTAACAGACACACGAATCTGAAAGGCAAGGAATGGTTTTCACTCTCATTCTGTACTAGAAGTCGATCTCAAACCAAAGGTGTCTAAGAGTGAACTCCTGAATTTTCTCCCCTGAACCACATTGTCCCTGACTCTTACTCCACTGGCCAGTCTATCTTTCAAGAGGTCTCAGGCCAAAGAAAATACAATTGCAAAAACTAACAAAGATGTCCACATTAAGTCCTTTCCGTAAATCCTGTGGCTCTACCTCCACGACCACTCCACCCCTCCACCACTATGGCCACGCCTTCACCTACACCACTGACCCCCTGTCCGGCCCACCATCTTTGCTTGCTAGTTACTCCATTGGCCTCCTAATTGCTCTCCCTACCTCCGCACTTGCCAAGAGCCATGTTGATCCTTTTGGAATATAAAGCAAATTGTGTCAATTCTCCACTCAAACTCTTCCAATGACTCCGCATTTCATGAAGAGTAAATTGCAGTCATTATGTCCCACCTAAAAAATGATCCACAGGTGCTCCCTCGTCTTCTACTTCCCTCCCGCTTACCTGCTCTGGCCAGCCTGGCTGACCTCTCCATCATTCCTCTGAAACAGCAGGACACTCCCCTCCAGGGCCTGCTCTTCCACCTGGAATGTTCTCCCTTCGCTCACTCCCCCACCTCATTCAAGTCTTTGCTTAAATTTACCACCACAGTGAGGCCTTCCCTATTAACCCCCTCCACTACCCTCTCCTCCCTTCCTGCTCTGTTCTTCTCTGTAACATTTATCACTAAACCAATATATGAAATATTTCACTGATTTACATTACTCTTTATCGGCTTCCTCCCACTGGAGGCTCCAAGCCCCAGTAACCCCATTGTCTAGAAGAGTGTCTGGCACACAGCAGGTGCTCGATGAATACTTGTTGAATGTATGGACTCAGCTTTGGATTTCTAGGCCCTTGAACAGTGAGTGTCAGGCACTTAACAGGCACTCATTAGATGATGCTTGCTGAATTAGGACACCCATCTGCTAAATGCCTGAAATGCTATTTGAAATTGTGCTGTCTGTTACAGTCATTCTAGACAAAATGGCACTACAGTCAACATGTTTATTGAAATTCTTAGAATCATTTCTCACAGAAAGACAGTGTGACCTAGCGAAAGGAGCTTGGGTGTTGATGTCAGACAGGTGTGAGCTAGAATTCTAGCTCTACGACCTATTAACTGAACAGTGTGACCTTGCCAGTCTCAGGCTTTTCATCTTTAAATGAGCTAACACCTACCTCCAAAGGCTACCTGGAGGGCTGGAGATAGCATATATAAAACATCCAGCACGTAGCAGGTCCCCAATAAACTACAGCTATTGTTATCACTGTGATTATTATTGTTTCCCTTACTAATTTCTCAGAATGCTCTTGAGAAATTGCCCAATGTGGCCTACTCTTTAATAGAACAGGAGACAGGACAAAAGTCTAGAGGGCTTGGTCCACTATGGGAGAAAGGCACATCCAGGTCCTTGACCAGAAAAAGCAAGTCACTGTTAATCTCTACTGCTGACACCTTGGCAATCAGGGCATAAGCGCCTGAGCCTCTGGACACACTCAGTCACAGATGTTTCCTCAACTGGGATATATTCGTTTATTAGGGTCTCTCTAGAACAGAGCTGAGAGCATAAGGGTCTCCAGATCTTGGGCCCTAAGAACTACAGCAAAACACCCTCCTCAAGTCTACCGCTAAGGACGACCCTCAAATGCATTGAACCTGCAGGGCAGTTTGGATACTGGGGCTGAATGAAGCCAGACCACAAGCACACCCCAGGAGTGGGGCCAGAATTAAAAGTACTTATACACTACTACCTTATCCCCTATCTCATGCAGAACACATCTATTCCACATTGATCTAAGAGGAGCACTCCATTAGGTGTCAAATCAAAAAGGCAAAAGTGTCTATTACCCAGAAAAGCACTTCAAAGAATGATGACCCATCCATCCCTCTCCTGACCCTGATGTGCCTGACAGTGTCTCCCTTGTAATGAGGCTCTGCTACAGCTTGTCCAAGCTTGTCAAATAACAGAGCAACCAAGGGACAGGGAAAACGTCAGTATAAGATCCAAGAGGCCCAAGTTAACCTCTCTAGCTTATATTTAGCATTAACAATTTGGCATGACACTTGTCTCTTTCGAAAGGGTATTAACAATAAAAGCCAAAAGGACATTACTTGTAAAGATATTATGAGAGACATTAATAAGAGCTATTAATCACTTCTGTCAGTTGGTATCAGTCACTGATCTCCTACAAAGTGCTAAACTTTAGCTGTCACTTACCAGCTCTGTGAAATGAAGTCACTCAAACTCTCCGAAAATAAATTTTTATCGATTGTAAAATGCAGTTAAAATACCTCTTACAATAGTTGAGAATTAAGTAAAATAATGCACATAGGGTAGCATTTAATGGAGTACAGCACACATAGGAGGCATTCAAGAAATGGACCATGATTCTTTTTAAACCAGTGGAGCAATTCCTTTTCTAACTATCTCCTGGCTAGAATTTATTCTAATGTTAGTGAGGGGAAAAAATGAACATTATGATAAAATCCAATGATGATTTGGGCAAAGTTCCTAAAGCTTATCAAATATTATCTCCTCCTTTCGAGCTTTATAGGCCTTAAGGACTGCCAGTGTGAATATAATCATATTTAATAAACCAAATCAAAGGGCAGGTTGAACTCACTCCTTGCCACTGTCAGAAAACTCACAGCAGCATCTATCATGTCCGTGGACCTGCCATTTCCAGTAACGTTCTTACGTGAACTCTGTTGAAAATCAGAGCTTGTGAGATAATTATCTTATTCCAGGGCTCTCTCAAGAGGGAGATAAAGAAAAAGAATTCAAACAAAGGTTACATGGAACAATGGTGCCCTTGGTTAGCCAGGAAGATGATGAAAATAAATTTTCTGGGGATCAAGGAACCACAATTATAAAATCGTAATTACTATAGCCTAATCCTTACCTGATCCTATAAATATTTTGTATTCTTCGTTTAGCTTCCAAAAGGCATAAAACAAACAAACAAACAAAACATACTCCACTTTCCAAACTATGTTCTTCCCCTGGTGATGGGGAAAAAGACAACAATTAACTACAGTAAGATTTCTATGTTAATATTATCCAGTACAGAAGATCTCCCTCCCACTGGAATATCTTCTGTTTATTCTAAAACTTTTGCCAAGTATTCATTCCTGTTTCCATTTTTCTATTTTCTCCACATATTCCCTTATTCCCCATCACCATGTATCTGTTTCTTATGCATAACAGCATCTAATCAGAATCACAGCTATTTGATCTGTTTATTACTTAAGTCTGATGCCAACACCCAGAGCCCCACAAGGGGCTCAATCTCCCAACCTAAGCCGAAACCAAAGAGTCAGATGCCCAACCGACTGAGCCACCCAAGCACACTGTGTTTAATCGTGAGAACAAAGATGATATTTAGAGACTTCAACTCAAAGCCATCAGCCTTGGAGTGCTGAGCAGTCTCTCCTGTTAGGGTCACAAAGACCAACCTAGAAGAGGTCAGACTTCAGAGTCAATCAGGCAAACACACTTAAAGGTAACAAAAGCAACAGTTTTCATAATCAGATACTGTATACTGCTGGGAAATTCTTCATGAGCACTCAAACTGGTTTTGCATTTGCCTGAGAAGATGCTTTAATATTGAGATGAGAAAATAAACCCAAGGGGACTTAGGACTAACTTCTAAGGAGGCTGGACCTGGCGGCCCTGATGGGCTCAGGTCCTCATCTGGCCCAAACCAGCCGCCTCATGACCTCCCCTGGTGAGCATTCATCACCTTGAGTTGAGGACAGTCTTAAAGGGCCACCACACCCATTCCTGGTCACCAGACAGTGGTCGCTGCCTAGGACAACAGCGATCTGAGAGAAGAGAGTTAAATGTGGTAGGAAGAAAGAAATGGTTGGAAATTTAAACCAGAGTGAAGACATTAATCTTCCTATTGCACGGTTTGCTACCTTAGAATCACACTAATCTAAAAGGTTAAATTGAAGGAGATCAAAAAGTTAAGTCTGCAGGCCTCTAACCGGAGGTGCTTAAACCAAAGGTACCGGCTCACAAAGAGAAACTGGAATCCTCCTCAAATTGTTCTGCTTTGCCTTTTTTTCCAAAGCACTGTAAGTAAATTTCTCTTATAGGATTTTTGTTGTTTGCCATTATTCTGCTTTGTTTTGGTATGTAAGAGAATTATTCTGATCTTTCTCTTTATAATAATCACCCCTGATTCATAACCACTCATTTGATCCATCATTCAATAACATTTATATGCTATATGTGGAGTCCTAAGGATGTGAGACTCTGATATCTCACTTTTGATTTGGCCTACATTGTATTTTTACCACTGAACAACGTGTTATACACTGTAATTATTAAAATAGCTAACATCAACCTGGACCCAGGTCGGGAGGTACCTGCACTCCTAGAACACACGTATTCACCCCATACAGCAGATGCATTATTTCGATACAGAAATCGGGGGAAACTAGTACTGCAACATCAGTTTTCAAATAATACCTGAAGGCTTGTACTTCTGAAAAAGAACTCTTTGGCACATCTGGAAAGCCATTAAAGTGACACGACTACACATGTACTGAATAACTTTGTTATAGAACTAGGATTGTGGACCTAGAGAACTCCTACCATCTGTAGGATATCTGGTCTATCAATGGGCCAAGGGGTTGTGGTCTGATACACTGTGCCTAGTCATGGTGATAAGAGCTCCCAGAGGTGCCAATTCCTTCCTTAAGGACCCAGGTGGAGCATCATCCCTTACATAAAGCCAAGACCAATTTTCAGGCAGTTGGGCAGCCCCAGCTGAGCATCTGTGCTCAGAAGCAGTGCTTACATTCTTAGACACGAGCCACATTGCCCTGCTGTTACCCATCCAAACTGACCATAGGTTCTCCTTCAGCAGGGAGCAAGCAGTTTCTTAGCTTTTTATTCCAGTGCCTAGCACATGGATCACATATTTGTTCAACAAATGTATACAGAATAAATTTATCTAGTAGTTATATTTTAAAGTTATATTTTATTTTTTTAATGTTTTTAAGATTTTATTTATTTATTTGACAGACACAAAGAGACAGCGAGAGAGGGAACACAAGCAGGGGAAGTGGGAGAGGGAGAAGAAGGCTTCCTGCTGAGCAGAGAGCCTGATGTGGGGCTGGATCCCAGGACCCTGAGATCATGACCTGAGCCGAAGGCAGATGCTTAATGACTGAGCTACCCAGGCGCCCCTTAAAGTTATATTTTAGTGTTATGCCCCATTTACCCTCAAGTTTTATCTGATAAAGATTATTAAATTTGTAACAGTATTTTTTACTTAAATACTAGTTCCATTTGCCCAGTCATTTAGAAGAGGAATAAATGAGGAATAAAAAATTCATCAGAGGCATCAATTTCCTCAAAAAGAGTGTTTGAAGTAACCATACTTGTATGTTGTCCCTTCATTCAAGTAAAACCATTTCAGAAGTTTTGGGATACGAGTTACATGATGAAAGTACAAAGAATGGAATAATCTATGTTGATCAAAGACTTTCATTCCCAATAAACCCAAAGACAGGCAGTGGATTATCATCCATGTGCCTCTCACTTCTTGCCTGTTGTGAGCCTTTTGTTAAGTTTGATACACTTTAGGACTTCCAATACAAGGGAAGGAAAAACAGAAAGCAGGTGAAATTCAAGTGAATTAATTTGACTTCCTTTCAATATCTCCTTAGAAAAACGGAGTTGAAAAAAAATACTAAGAGATGGTTAAAGGATCTGAATCTCACTCTTTCTTTTAATAGCTGTGGCTTTTTGTCCATATACCCAGTATTCACTTATTTGTAAAGGTAATCAAAGGCTCCAATTTTGGGTTTTCCCATCTTTGAAGAGAGGAGACTTGGCTTTGGCCCTGATTAATATATTTTTTTTTTTCCAATAGGGATTCAAACAAGATAATTTTTGGTCAAATATATAATCTCTAGTTCATGATACTAAACTGAAGCTTTTTGGGGTTTCTTTTCTATAATTACCATATAAAACATTTAGAGTAATGTTCAAAGTGGTAATTCCCAGTGCTTACTTTCCAAGGGTCCTCAACATCCCAACCTTTCAGACATACACAGAACACCTCCTGGGCAGAAATGTACACCAGGGATAGGGCTGAAAAATCACAGAAGGCCACCCTGCTAGAGATTAAGAATGTATAAGCAATAACTGTTTCCTAAATCATTCCAAAAGGTTTTCTGAACAAAGCAATATTTGAGGATAGATTTCAATAAGACAAAGAGATGAGGTAGAGCTAGAACAAACTTTCTGGTCAAATTCAGCAACACAAGAAAATAGGTACAGATTTGGAAGAAGAATCATAGGGCCATTAGTGTGGATTCTATTGCCTTGTTGGTTGCTCCTTCAACTAACACAGCACAATGTGTTAATGCTAGGGATGTAATGACACACAAAAAAAGTCATGGATATAAATTCCCACCCTCAAAGATGTCATGGTCTAGAGAGACCACAGACAAGCAACTAGTTCTGAAACAGAGCTGAGAAATGCCAGGAGGTGTGAAGTCCTAGATGCTAGCAGATGGAGAGACGGGGCACTCAGCTTTAACTGGGCAGACCAGGAATTCCTTTCAAGAGAAAGAAACATCTGAGGCCCAAAGAAGATAGCAAGGTGGAGAGAAGAGTGTCTGGGTTTGGATAGGGGCTTGGGGACAGTAAGACAGAGGAGGCTAATGGGGCAAGTAGGGATCCAGTCACAAAGGGAACTCAATACATATCAGGAGCACCTGAGGACACTTTAGTGGTTTTGAGACTTGGAGTAGTAAGGTATTTTAGACACATCACAGTGGCTAGAGAGGAGACAGTGAGTTAGGGAGCAGACCTGGGGTTGAAAGACAGGGAGAATGGGGAGCTGGAGCTCTCCCCCATTATGTCCATCGGTTATAACTTCCACCATAAACCACCTCTCCCTATGCCAAAAAGTAAGTTAAAAATGGCCAGCTACGCAAGTGCAGGTGCCAGACAGATCTTCTAGTTCCCCACTCCCAAATAGCCCACCGGGCAAAGACCCACCTAAATAAGAATGCTGGAGCCGCCAGCAAAGGGACAAGAGTGTGCTCCCCAGAGAGGGGATCCGCTGAAGGCAGTGGGTCGAGGGTAAGGGCACTGACCAGGGTGCCTGGGCATCGGTGGATGGTGTGGGAAGTTCTCCTGGTCGGGGAACATGTCTATTGACTGAGGTAGTTAACAGTGGTCTCTCCCAAGTATTTCTGGTTCTCCTTGTCCTCACATAGTAGGTCCACATGTCCTTGTTAGTCTGGGTACGTCGGTTAGTACCATGAGTAAAGACCCCTTGCCAAACCACAGGGCACATATAGTTCATGCAAGAAGTGAAGCTTTGCTGTTTTAAGCCACAGAGATTTGGGGTTTATAGCAGCATAACTTCATCTATCATAATTGAGTGAGCTGGAGAAGGCCACATGGCTAGTGTAATGAGAGAAGAGAAAGCCTGGTATGTTTGTGCTGTGTTTGAAGGACCTAGAAAAAAATTTAAGGATAGGATGAGCAGATTAAACTGAAGGTGGCGGGGCGCCTGGGTGGCTCAGTTGGTTAAGCGACTGCCTTCGGCTCAGGTCATGATCCCGGAGTCCTGGGATCGAGTCCTGCATCGGGCTCCCAGCTCGGCGGGGAGCCTGCTTCTCCCTCTGACCCTATCCCCTCTCATGCTGTTTCTCTCTCTCTCTCTCTCAAATAAATAAATAAATAAAATCTTTAAACTGAAGGTGGCAACCTGGAAAATGGACAGACTTTTCTCTCATTTAAATATTTATGGAGTATCTCTTCTGCGACTATGTCAGGAAACTGCTCACACCGTTCGGTGGTCTCCCTCTATTATAGACACAGTACAAGAGCGGGTAAGAGCATAAACCCTACGTAGGAATCAGAGCTGAGGTTCAACTGGCCATGATTAATCAGCTGTGTAACTTTGGGTAAGTTACTTAACCTGAGTCTTCTCACCAGGTTATGAAGATTAAATAAAATAATCCATATAATTTATAGCCTGGCACATATAAATACATAGTAAGTACTCAAACATCAGCCATTATTCACATATATTCAGATTCCTGGACCCTATGTGTACAGGATATATCAAGTTATAATCATAACAGCTTATCCAAAGTAGAAAATCATAATTTTCATGTATTTCCTAACAGAAATCTGATGATAAAAACGATACAGCAAAGCTAAAGTTGCATTTTAAACTTGAAATTCACTTCAATAAAAAATAATAATGACTTTGGTTAACACAGAGGCAAAAGCATAATTATAAGGTTCCAAAAGTAGAAGAAAATGAGCATTTTCCTCAGTATGTCTTATGTATTAAATTACAACTCTCAACAGCAGGATAGCTGACATCAACCCTTATGCGATGATTACTTCAGTATGGAGCACCGCTTCTTCCTTGTGGCCCCAACCTAGCTGAAACAGAATGCCAGAACAGCTGTTAATACCGTACAATCCTCACCACTGATTACGGCGGGAGGTCCATTTTTCCTTTACAGGATAAAGCAACAACAAAAAAGTTGATATACATTTTTATATGCAATGCCCATCATGAATGGCATACATGTTTTTGCTTTCTTTAGAAGAGTAATTTGAAAATACAACCAAAATAAGATACCACGTTATGAGTGCTGAAAATCTAGGTTACAGGATTACTCTTGAAATAGATTCTTTTCCTCCATTTATACATAAGAATTATAGTCCATCTGTAAATACTTGTTATTTTTTATTTCAAAAGTTGTTTCTGCCTCTTTCAAAGACAAGCACACAGACCTAGCTTTATTTGCATTGACTACTATTAATGTATGTAGAAATATCAAGAAATGTCAAAATATTAATGAAAGTTAAAAGGAATCTATATTTTCAAATGAACTTCTTATAAAAAATGCTGTCTGAGAAGTATATTTAGAGGAATCATTAGCACTTTCTTGATATTACTTTGGTCCTTGAGAGTTGTTTTTTTAAAAAACAGACGGAATATTTCTCATGCCATATGCTTCTGACAAGAAGGTGGAATTTCCTCAGTCCTAGAATCCATTAGTCCAGACAGGGCACAGCTGCACCCAGAATACTCTGACAGTCCAAATTACAGGTATATAACACTTAATTTCTGTGCTATCTTTAAGTCAACATGCACTGAATAGTCAGATTTTTCAAACACACAATTATGATCTACAAAAGGAATGGACATGTTCTCTTCCTCACAGGGCTTTTTAAGCCAACACTATTACACTGATTGGCCATCAATTTATTATCACTAAGTAATTTATTATCACTAACACTTTTCACAAGTATCTAAAACCAACATATGCTGGATGGGACACTTTATTTTTATTCTGTGTGCACTTCGGCTCCCTGGTGCCCAAGGCAAACCGTGCCATTTATACGCAGTCCTCCTGCTAACACTTGATGTAATTCCTAAAGGGCCCCAGCCTATAATTAGACCTTCCAGCTGCCACACTGTACACTGCTGGGTGGAACTGCTGGTGGAACGGGAGAGGTTTTGCTTTACGGCACTCCCTGAAAAGTCCTCTTCGAGATGGTACCGCTGGAATAGCACTGTTTGGAGAACAAACAGAGTAGCTCTTCAACCATTTGCTGTGACTAGGTCTGTTTTACACATGAGGTTTGTTTTAGAATGAACTCTCGAGCCAACCACATGAGTAGGAAATTGAGACTAAGCATAAAAAAATGGGGAAGTTCAAAATGATACTAGAAACTTCCTAATTCAAAGCTGCAGAGAACATCAGTATTTAACCAGTTACAACCGCTCTCCTAGCCTTTTACGTAATTCTCCTTTCCACCACCACCAGCAGGATGAACCCAATTGACACAGCAACGAGGAACTAGGAGCAGGCAACAATGTCACTGTTTCAAAATCCTCAAGGCCAACAGTCCCCAGAAAGATAGTTGCAAGTCAAAGACAGTAGCAAGTGAAAAAGTAAAAGAGGAAGCAAGCTTTAAATTGGAGTATTTTTTTTTTAAGATTTTATTTATTTGAGAGAGAGAGAATCTGAAGCAGACGCCGCTGAGCACAGAGCCCAAGGCAGGGCTCGATCCCACGACCCTGAGATCATGACCTGAGCCGAAACCAAGAGTCGGAAGCTTAACTGACAGAGCCACCCAGGCGCCCCTAAATTGGAGTAAGTCTTTAAAACAAAAAGAAGTCTGATTTTTAAGAAAATGAAAACATTTTCAAAACACAGAGCAATGTCCACCACCCCTCTGATTCTGGTCCCGGTATTCACAGGAAACAAACGTACAGAGGCAGGTTTTTCTCCCCAAGGAAGGACCTGCTACAATTGCAGTGGGAGATCAGCCTCAACCTCAGGAAATCATTTCTCTGACTCGGAAAGTGACTATTATAAGAAACGAGACCTCAAGTGTCCATAAAAAGTCAGATACCCCATGAGCTAATAACTGGTACAGACACCTCAGGATGGTAAGATGGTTTTTACTAATAAATGTTCCAGGAACTACAGATGCCTTTGGTCTGTGGATCACACTCGGAGCCCCAACCCGAGGCATAGGTTCACACAATCTATGGATGCACTCCTCCTGGGCAACAGACACCTGGCCACATCTGGGAACATGTTCTTCTACTTGAAAGAACATGGTAACAATGAAGACCAAGGGCTCATCTATTTTGTGGGCTTTGAGATGTCAAAATTAAGACAAAATTAAGAGGATACTTTAAGGAAATATTTAAGGAATGGATGTGAAGACCAGCTCTCCCAACCGAGGGCTCCCCACCATCTTGGTTACGTGAAGCTGCTTTTTCCTCTTATTCATTCTATTGACCAGTGAGAGAATTTCTCAAGCCAGAAATCACATGGTCAATAGGGGACTAGCATGTCTCACACTAGTTCCTGACATTATCAGTTGGTTCCCATGTGAATTTTTCATTAAACTGGTTTATTTCTTCCAGTACCAAAAAAGGGCTCTAAAACCATCTCTGATGGAGGGGCGCTTGGGTGGCTCAGTTGGTTAAGTGTCCACCTTTTGATTTCTCAGGTCATGATCCTAGGGTCATGAGATCAAGCCCTGCATAGGGCTCAGCGCGAAGTCGGCTTGAGATTCTCTCTCTACCCCTCTCCCCCATGCTCTCTTAAAAAAAAAAAAAAAAGCAAAACCATCTCTGATAGAAATGTCACTGTTTCTTGCACTCCCAGGACTCCTTAAACCAAAAATGCTCAACACTGTGAACTTCCAGCATTTCCGTTTCACTGCACGTGGCAAGATTATCGTCCTGGGTATTAGTATACATTTGAGGAATATAAACTCATTTTAAGATAAGCCTAAGCAAACCAATTAGTGAGACAACTTTGATTCTTTTTTTTAAGGCAGGAGTCAACATACATATATTTACTACATATTTCTATTAGCAGACATAAACAAGAGTTGATTATTACACAAAATCTTCTGACAGAAATACTCAAGGATGCCAAGGAAAGGAAAAAGAAGGGGCAGGAAGTGGTTGCTCTCAACTGAAATGTCCTTATATTGGAAACAGCTTCTACACGCTTAAAAATTAACTATGATTTCTAAACTGCGAAAGCCTCCCTCTCACCTTACTGGAGCCCCACTGCGCCTCTACAGAGGACACATGGTCAGGGTTTTTGAGCATTCCCTCCCCTCCCCTGAAATGTTCTGGGCCTAGTGAAGCACACCCATGTATACAAACACCCTGTTTTAAACAAAAGGGAAGCGTCTTATACACATGGTTTCACACCCTGCCTTTTCCATCGGCAGCACAGGGCACAGGCACCACCACCTCCCCCTTCAAATGCTTTCCCCTTTAGGATTCCCAACCCCGGGCTCCTGGTCTCCCCCTGCTTCACCGACTGCTCTTGGGTCTGCAGACACGGATGTACGACAGCGCTCAGTCCTTAGAGCTCTGCTCTCCTCTCCCACACTCAGTCTTGAAGAGCTTACCCAGCCTTGTGGTTCTAGACACTGTCAGGATCAGCCCCCACCCGGATCACAGTACGGAGCTCCTAACAGTTCTCTCGGGCCTTCCCTCCTCCTCCCCCCCAGTCTCTTCTGTACACATCTGCTAGAGTTCATCTCCTGAAATATAAGGTCAGGTCAGGGGACTGCTCTGTGCCATGCATGTTCCCATGTCTTCTCTGACCTCCCCTCTTATTACTCTCCCTCCCTCCACTCCAGCCACATTTGCACCCTTGTAGCAACTAAAGCTGCCAGGCCCATCTCCACCTCACACTCTAGGCTGCAGTGCTCTTCCTGCCGACACCCACGGCCTCCCTTGCGCCCCCTTCAGGGCTCTGCTCAAATGCAGCTCCCTCCCTCAAGCTGGCCTTCACTGCGCTCTCCAAAATTTCAACCTGACCTTCCCATTCCTCTTCCCTGCTTTCTTTGCTCCATAACACTTAGCGGGCCCTGACCAGATTCTATATTAGTTTATTGTTTCTTTTCGGTTTCTCACTTCTAGAGTATAACCTCAGCAAGGATTTTTACTGGCTTGTTCACTGCTCAATCTTTAGTTCCCAGAATAATGCCTGGCACTCAGCGGCAGGCACTCAGTAAATATTTGTTGAATGAGCTAATGAATAAGCAGCATATTTTGAATTCTATTTCTTAACAGTTCCCCTATTAGAAGGCTAAAATGATCTCCTTATATTTAACACGGACCAGTTGCCACCGTAGGGATGTAAACACTTACGCAACAGGCTGGACATGTAGGGCTTCCCGTGCTTTCTCTAAGGACTCAGGACAGCAACAAACATCCGTCTACGTGGACTCATATTTGAAGATGAAAAGGATTAAAAGGGAAAGATTTGAGCTTTATCTTTTGGTACGAGGATCTCAGAAGTTAAAAAGAATAAGCAGAAGCTCACGAAAAAGTGTCTGAACCCATTTATTTGGCAAATTAGCCAGCAATCTGTTTGCTCAGCAAAGACGTCGGCTCAGATGTGTGTCAAGTGACATCCCACAGTGAATTATTACAATAAAATTATAGGGTTGATAAGAGAGAAAAACTGCAGGGAAAATGGCTCACGCTAAGCTTTGAGGAGAGGAAAACATGACTGAAACAACAACAAATCCTCAACAGTTGTTTTTCACGGAAAGCACACATCCCGTTCCCAGCAAAGGCCGTCCACGCAGCACAGAGCTGCGCGCGGCCCTGTCAGCGTGGACAGATGCAGAAACGAGCGAGGACAGTCGGAGATGGTACAACAGCTCAGCACCACTGTCAGTAAAGGGAGGGGAGATCGATTATGATGAAACTCTTTCATTTTTCAACCCATTCTACATCCCAGTTACTTCTGATGTGTCCATCTTGGTTCTCGTTCTTCTCCTTTTCAAAAATTCTCAGGGAAATAGTCACTTAGCTATCGCCTGTACCCAAGAATTGCTGTACCTCAACAAATCAAGTGCCACGTAGGTTTTAAGAGCAAAGGTTGGTTCCTATGGAACTGGTGAACGCCCTTCCCAAAAGTGGCCCCCAGCCCTGGAATCGCGAAGGGGGCTCTGCAGAGCAATGCTAAGGACACCTCTGCAGTGTCCCTCAATGAGCTACTGTAGAACCTCTACCAGAGGTGACAGTAGGATCATCTTACTTTTAACTGCAAGGTCCCTCCAACACACAGACAGGCTTTGTTTTTCCATAGAAAGGCTTTACCTTCCCTCTCCCAGCCTTTGAGGTACACTTAGCTGAGTAATTATGGTAACTTATCCTCCAGGAGTTGGCTATTCCACAACTTTACACTGGTCCGTTTTCATGGAAATCACTAGAATGACATAAATCCTTATCTATAGCACTATACAAATGCTGGTCAGGACAACCAAAACCCAAAACATCTGTGTGGATCAAAGTAGCAAATGCTGCTCAGCAGTGAGATTGTTCTGTCCTGTGAGGCAAGTCAAAGATCTTGTCTATGATACATGGCTGCATCTCTGCCTTCATTGCTGGGCTCCATGACACAGTGACTAATAGCAATACACAGTAATCGACAGCATTTCAAAGGTGTCAAACCAGATGTGCCCCCAAAAGAAATATGCCTCAAATCATGGAGAAAATAATCAAGGCCAAATAAACTAGGTCAGCAGATTTATTTCTGAGTTGTGTAAGTTGGACATGTTTCTGAGCCATAAAGTATTAATCTAGGAGAGACAATTAAACTGCCTCATATTAGAAGGGAAGGGAGCCAGGTCAGAGTGGTTAAGCACCTCCCCACGAGTTAAAATGTTCTGGTTAGAAAAGTCCAAAGTATAATAATCTATCTTCTGCATGAGTATTATTTTGTTGCTAAGGTCGCTGCCAATCAAATAAGAAATTAAAGATTATAAACTTGTCCTCCACTTAAAATATTTTTCAAGAATTTAAATGCAATGTTTCCAAGGTTAAAATCCTACTTTAAAAAAATATCTAAAAACTAGCATGTGAAATCTGATTAATTGTAAAACAGGTATAACACTTTAGTTTCTCTCCACTATGTTACACAGCATAACACTCTTATTGACGTACATTATATTTAGGGGAACAAAATTAGAAAATGCAACACTAATTAACTTTTGTTTTATTTCTCCTCCAGGTAACATCACTCGTACAACCCTCCCCACCCTCCCAGGTTCAAAGAGTATAAAGCTCACACTTGCACTAAGAACTTAAGGACTGGGCATAATACCTACCTAACAAAGATGCTGCAGGCTTAGAAATAGCAGAAGATCAGACCAGAGCATAAGCTCCATGTGGGCAGAAATTTTCTGGTTTCCACTCACTGCTATGTAGTAAGTGTCTGGCATATAATAGGTTCTCAATAAAAATTTGGTCAATAAGTGAATGAATATAAATAACATTTAGCTGGCACTCAAAACATTATTGGATTAACTTAATCATAAGATGTTGAAATACGGACAGACTCAACATTAGCCATTAAAAGCCTTAATCCTATTATATAATATTAACAATTAAAAATTTAACTTGTAGCAAGAACGCAATTAAACATTATCAGACAATGCATATCAGGAGTTTGTTTACCACAAGTAAAAGCATTATCTTTGTAGAACAGAAACATCTACTCCTTTTAATGCCGAACAGGTATTTACAGTTACAGTATAATAATAATATAACCAATGTATTTCTGTAGACATAAACGGTGATCTGGATAAGAGAAGGTATTTGCCATGCAAGGCACACGCTATAGACTACCTTTTAGAGACTGTATGTTTCATTGTTTTGTGCTCTACTTCAAAAACACACAAGTGCAATTCATCAGCCTGTTCACCATAAAATGTCATTAGAGTTTAAAGCCTTTAGAATACATCTCTCTTCCATTGGTTATTGACCCATGTCTACATTCAAGGAGCTGAAACAGTGAACAACTAACATTGTTCCTAAAAATCATCCTAATAGGAGCCAAATGGTAAACAACAATACATAACAAAGCAAAGCAACAGATATAAAGTAACAAACAAGTTTTCCATTTCACTACAATGTACCATACAATGTACCCTAAGTCATATTATACTGACTGTATTTCAAGATTGAAAGAGAAGAAATATCAAGGACCCAGTATCAAAAACATCATATGTCAAGTAAATGGGGATATACGAAACGAGTAATTCCCTTTGAAATTTCCGTGAGGACAGACATATATGCTGTGTACATTATACAAGGGCCAAAATTACGGTAAAACCAGTGGTTTCCATAGTTTTAGATTTCACAAACTGGTAAACTGACATTACTGAACATGAAATGGTGTTAGATTTGGCTACTGAACCAAACGTTATCCACAATGGTTTCTGAATAGAAGGTATTCAAAGTGGATCGCTCCAAGTTTTTCTGTTTTCCCCCACGACTTCCTCTCATTCTAGACCACCACAGCTTCCTCCTGATAATTCTTTTTTTCTTTCCTCAAACTATTTAAATCAGGTTTTTTATCAATTGAAACAATAAGCCAACACTCCAAATCAGAAACAGATTGATACTATCAAACTGATAGAAATAAATTTATGGGATGCCTGAGTGGGTCAGTCAGTTAAGCATCTGCCTTTGGCCCAGGTCATGATCCCAGGGTCCTGGGATAGAGTCCCACATTGGGCTCCCTGCTCAGCAGGGAGCCTGCTTCTCCCTCTCCCTCTGCTGCTGTCCTTGTTTGTTCTCTCTCTCTGTAAAATAAATACATAAAATCTCTTAAAAAATAAAATAAAATAAATTTATACATAAATTTATACCTAAAGGATTAGAGACAATCTTTTTGCAAAATAAACTGTGATTCTTCTCCATTTAAATTTTCAAAATATATTCAATTTAAAAAAATTTTAATACCTGTTAGTTATAAGCCTGACTTCTTTGAGAAAGGGTGTCCAAGAATACATCCTTACTAGGTTTTTTTGGTTTTAAAAACCTTTTGTTTAAAAAAAGACTTAAAAATATGCATATATATTTATAATATCCTACAAATAGATATTTAAATACACATTTTAAATATGATTTATATGGATATATGTATATACACATATATCCCTAAAAATATTAAATCTACTTAATTCTTACAACAAACCTATAAAGCAGGTACTATTACTATTCCCAATTGAAGAAACTGAAGCATGGAAAGTTTATTTAACTTTCCCCTGGTCATATAGATAGTAATTTGCTGGGCTCTTAACTACACTATTATCCTGCCAACAGCTGCTTTCCTACTATCTGTAATTAACAAATATAAACAAAATATTTCCATTGTTCATTTTCAGGAAACAGGGCAGATCAGGGATTTTACATTGCTAAAACAAACTCATCTCTCCTTCTGACATCATGCTCTATGGGCCAAGCAAGGAGGCCACATTCTTCTATCTCAACCACTCAGAAAGTTAAGGTCCCTTCACTCTATCTATGGACGAGTCCCGGGGAAGATCTGCTGAGCTGGCCTGGATCACACGGGTGGCATGGAGAAGCGTGACTGACAAGGCCTGGGTACCTAGCTGCCACTGTACCCAGGGAGCAGGCAGCCTGTATTGGCAGCCCCAAATAATCACAAGAAAGGAGTCAGGAGCAATTCTCTAAAGCAATAGGGAGCAGGTGCTGGTCAGACTGAAAGATGCACACAACAATGTTAACACTGTGAGATCACTTGTCTAGCTTATTTCAATTGTTCACTTTTAGTCATGCATTGCAGAAAACCCAGTTTTAGCACAGATAGGCCACACTCATTTCATTCCATTCAAAATGATATACAAGTAACAGGAAGTTCCCCTTCTTCTGTGCCCTTTCAACATTTGTTGCTCGCCGGGCCCAAGGAAGAGCAGGGCTGGACAGCCCAGGGGCCTGAGTGGTAAGCATAAGAGGCCCAGACAACCACAGCAAGAAGGAGTTTGTCCAAGAGCAATTGCATGGCCTAGGAAAGCTTTCACGTGCATCGGCACTATTCCATGGACTGGCATTTTGAGTCCAACTCTATGAAGTATTAGTAATATTAATAACCTGTATAGCAACACGATGAGGTCAGCTTTACTACAATTCCCATTTCGGATATGCACTTGGCATGTGCGCAAATGTCACATAAACCCAAGGCCAGTGTTGCCATCCACACTTTGTAGGTGAAGAAACCATGGTGAAGGAACTAAAGAACTTGCCAATGACTGCACTGTTAAAAGTGCCTGAGCTGGGATTAAACATGCAGACTGTATCATATATATGGACAACTAACTGCCTGTCACAAATCTGATCCAAAACTCCCACAATAATTATAACCCATATAAAAGATAGGTATATAGTATAATCACAATATGTATGCATGACTGTTATATAATACAAAACATGAAGATTCGCATCTATCTTCTTAGAACTTAAAGGCGTGAGGAGAACTCTTAGAACACACAGGCCTTCTAAATCTGCCATTATTAGAGAGTACCTAAATTGACATCTTCTTTACCACTCAATCAACTTCTCTTTATCAGGCAGATGCATTAAAATCATTGCAGTGTCCCTAGTACCTCTTCCAAAAAGATACTTTCTACCGAAGAAACAGCCAATGCATATTTAATGCTTATGAGGATCATAATGAAGCTGGTATTTCGACTAACATGTTTTCAACTTCATGCTCTTTTCAGTATAAAACACCACCAAGAAACAAGACTGTTCCATCAGGCAATTCCATTTCACCAGAAAGCCATAAAAACAATTATCTTTATCATCACAGTCTCTTTAAATAGAGCTACAAAACATCAAATTCGCTGATCTGGGCCTGAGATGGAATCCCGACTGCTTGTGGTAAAGAATAATAGCTTCAAGCTGAGTCATTGTTGTTATCAGACATCTAGAATCTGTGAGGCCAACTACAGACGGATCCTAGGATGTGGAGCACCAGCAGGTCTTCAGCAAACCTATTCCTGTGGGCCATCAACTGAAGTACTTCATGAGGAATGATCATGGAGGGTGTGGGTCTCCCACATCTTCAGTTATTACAGAACATCTAATCTGGTATCTTCTTTATCAGTCAACTCCCCTTTATCAACCCAACATGTCCAGCTCACACTGATCTTAGAGCCTCATGCAGGAGTAAGTCACTGTTGGCACCAAGAAAAAAAGGAATATACAGTTTATACTTTAACAACATAGGGATCATGAACACCAACCACTCCCTATAGTCGAATATCTGTGTAAAACTTTTGACTCCCCCCAAACTTAACTGCGAATAGCCTACTGTTGACTGGAGGCCTTTCCAACAATGTAAGCAGTCATTTAACACATATTTTGTAATACGTACTATATACTGCATTCTTATAATAAAGCCAGAGAAAAGAAAATGTGAAGAAAATCAGAAGAGAAAATACATTTACAGTACTCTACTGTATTTATCAGAAAAAATCCGCATTAAGTGGACCTGTGCAGTGTTGTTCAAAGTTCAACTGTAATTGAAAACAAATTTAAGAATGAAAAGAGACTATTCATCTTCACCGACACTGAGTACCTGGAGCTATTTAAATAGGGAGAAATTCTGTATTTCTACCCTCCTGAAGTCTAGACATGATACTTAGATTTAGAGAAAAATGTAATTTCCTATAAAGAAACAGACATAAGGCAGTAATGAAAACTTTCTTCTGGATAAGATATTCTTTAAAACTAAGTTAAAGATGATTTCACATATGAAAACAAAAATATCTATCTTTATACCTCCCAATAATTTCCTTACTGTATTCCAAATGAAAAATTATCAGTTTTCTTTAATTAGAACGCATGCCTAATCAAAACCTCACTTATCTACTTGATATTTCACTGGAGAGCTCAGAATTAAAAACCAACTACTCCTTGAGCTTCCCAGAAGAAAAATGAGAGATGTAAAAATTATTTTCTAAATTACAAGACAATAGAATATTCATTGGTAAGAATAAAAACCCTGTTTACCTTAGACTGTGCTAAAACTGGAAGGGGAAAAAAGGGGGGTAGGCCAGATGGTATGTCTGGGAAGATATTGACAACGTGGAAGTGTTAATTCTTGGAGAGGGGTAAATTACTATATTCTAACAAGCATCAAGAATCCCAATTGTTAATTGAAAATGACTGGAACCCAACTGTCACTCTGGAAGCATGACACCGCTCAGTGACGTATGTCTTGACTTGGCACATATACCAATTCTTTTATATCCCAAGAAGATCCCGCAGGCTGTACAAGCAAGCTTTCTCAGCAGGGAGTCTCACTTTTTAAGGTTATATTGACAACTTAAAGTTAAATCACTTTTAACGCAACCAGATCTACTAAGTGTTAAAGATTGACTTAAGATTTTTCCTTCATAAATTCATGGGATTGTCTCCCATTCTATTTTAAATAACTCCTTCATTTAAATATTTCTTGGGTACTATCATGTGCTAATATTATTAGCACAGTTCTAAGAGCTGGGGTCTATGGCAAAAAAGCAAAGCTGATATTCTCTGTGTGGGGCAGATGGCAATAAACATAAATAAGTAAAGTACATTTAATACGAAGAAATGTAAGCAGGGAAGGGGGACAGGTAGTGTTGAATGGGGTGGGAGGTGGTGGGGGCTTATGTACAAGGAGCAAGCTGTGTAAATATGCTGGAGGAGACTGGAGTTCTAGGCTGAGGGGACAGCAAGTACCACATCTCTAAGGTGGAAGCATGACCCTGTTCAAGGATGAGTAAGGAAGCCACGAACCTTGGCTAAAGCATCCGGTCTTCCCTAATAAGAAATACACCATGGAATCCTGCAATGTCAATATACATGAACACAAACATCATGAACAAAGCAACCTGCAGAAGGATATATATGGCACACCATGTAATGGTTTTGAGACATCGAAAACAAGACCACAAATAATTTAGTGATATGATAAATAGTTACATGGAAAAGAATAAAGAACTGTTACCATGATGAGAAACACAAATCCAGAAGAGCAGCTGCTCACAGGAGGGAGGGAGGCACCGTTGTGGAGGAAAGCTTGGGGAGAGACTGCACGTTTGACTCATGTTTTATTTCCTCAGCTGGATGTTGGGTATACCGGTGGTCATTACACTATTACTCAACTTTTTGTGTATCGGAAATATTCTGCACCATTCCTAGAAAGGAATCCTCAAACCTATCTCAGGAACCTCCGCTTTCTTCACCATCTGTGGGTCATCCTGACATTTACCTTTGAGTGACAGACAAGACAGCACCAGTATTTCTGTTCAGCTATGATCAAGAATATTTTATCCCTGGTAGAATCCTTTGTTATCACAAGGAGAAAGGGAGCAAATTAAGGGAATGAAAAAGCTGTCATCATGTTTCTAGCACTCTGTAAGTACACATTAGAACCTTTTACGGTCTACAGAAAAGGGCTGCATAAAGGAAAATACAGTAAGTCTATTAGTGCTTTACATGAAGCTGCATGTCACAATTTTAAATTCAGCCCCTTCTCTACATAGGAGGTGAGTATTTTTAGCAATGTCACCTTTGCTTCTCTACATACTTTATTTTTTTTTTTATTTTTTTAAAGATTTTATTTATTTATTTGAGAGAGAGAGAGCATGAGAGGGGAGAGGGTCAGAGGGAGAAGCAGACTCCCCACTGAGCGAGGAGCCCGATGTGGGACTCGATCCTGGGACTCCGGGATCACGACCTGAGCTGAAGGCAGTTGCTTAACCAACTGAGCCACCCAGGCGCCCCATACTTCTTTAAAAAAATAAAACACTGTGGATAAAAATTCATACTGCACTTCATACCTCACTGCCCATACTTCCAGTCTTCCTATAAGCGTCCAGGTATCCCAGCCATGCACGTGTATACATGTTCTATTCCCTTACTTTCCTCTCCTCCTTAACACACTGCAGTTTGCACCACCCTCAGGATGCCCTGGGCCTGGGAGAGAAAGGAGAGCGGGGAAGCGGCAGGACCGGTGGGCATGTGGGGAAATGAGCACCTCTCTGAGCTCCTTACTGAGAGCTGGTCAACCTGGAAGCAGTTAAATGCAAAGTTGTCTCAGGAACAGTATCCCCTGGGGACTGGGGTGGGGGGGGGGTCGGGGGGGGGGCAGGTACCGCTCCTTCCTGAAACACATTTCCCCAAAGTCCTCTCTCTAGGACCTCATCTTCCCCAGCTTTAATGCCCTTTGTATTTTAATGACTTGTGTCTCAACCCTGAAGCTGGACCTCTCTGGCTGGCTGATTCCTGTGTAAAGCCTCCTGGACATCTCTCCTTGGATGTCCCACAGGACCCTTGGGCCGAACTCCTGATGTCTGTGTCCCCGTCACAAACCCCACCATCAACCCAGGCCTCCTCTGCTGGATGTAAGCTCAGGGGCAGTAAGTGGGGCCACTCCCCTCTCCCCTACCTCCCAAACCCAGACACACCCCCAAACCTCACAAATCCACCTCCTAAACATTTTCCCAATGATTCATTTCCCTCCGTCTCTACCACCACATCCTTACTTCAAACTACCCTGAATTCCTGCCTGGATAGTAATATTGCTGTGAGTACTTACTATGTGCAAAGGACTTATACACAGGGTTGCTGGAAGGTCTAATTTATTGTGAAATGTGATTATTTTTAGTTTACAGAAAAAGGAAGTGAATTTTTAAGGTTAAGTATTTCCTGAAGTTATAAATCTACACGGCTATGGAATCAAGACTTATTAAATAAGTTTACAGAATCATTCATTCATTCAAACAAATGACTCAAAAACAGTCATTTTAACAATTGATATACTGTCTCTTACAAAGGAAATTCCCTTGATTAATACAAGAGCCAAAGTAACTTTTCTGAAAATCACATTTGACCACATGTTCCAACAGGGCAATACTCCTCATTGCCTCTGCATCTCCTCGAGGCAACATGGTTCCTGGGGCCCTGAGCTCTGGCCCAGTGGCCTCCAAGGCTCATCTCATCATCTCCCCACTGTGCCCGGATCCCATCTTGCTTCTTAGCCAGATGCAGTTTCCTTCAGCTCCTTGAAGTGACTTAACTCCCTCGTTCCTCTCAGCCTTTGTACACACTGGCCAGTCGTTGCAAACACGCCCTGTAGCCTCGACCCAGTCAGGCCCTCCCCTGTGTCTGTCATGCGCTGATGCTAGGTCACTGCTCAGGTCTTAGGTCTGACATCTCGCCCTCTCCTTCCAGGACCACACAACCCAAGTCTGGGTAGGAGAGCTTCCTGGGTCTCATTCACGGCCCCAATGCCCCTATCACTGCACTAGTCCTGGCGGACTGTCACTGCCAAGCAGACACTGATCTCTGTGCCCTGGGTGACAAGGAGGCCCAGGAGAGCGGGCACTGCTCATCATTTTGTTCGCCACTCCACTGTTGGTACCTGCATTAGTGCTGGCACTTAGTAAGTACTCAAGACATACCCCCTTGTGAGGAGAACAAACCGAGGCACAGAACTGGGAGAGTAGAGCATGAAAGAAGTCAGACATGCTCCTTCCCCCACGCATGCCGTCTTATCCCTACAAAGACCCCCGGTTATTATCGTGCGCATCTTTACAGCTCGACAAGTGCTTTCCCATCAATTACACAATTGGTCGTCACAATAATTCTACAGGAAGAAGAATGGGGTTGCTCTGCAAATTTAGATCTCTCCCTCAGAGAGGCTCGGTGACTTCTTTTAGCCAACTTGCAAATAAACACGAGTCTTTGGTCTTGTCTGTCGTGTACCCTGCGGGATCCTTCAGAAGAACATGAATGAGTTGGGACACAGTCAAGGTTCTGGATTCTGGTGAACTAGAGTTGCAGTCAGACCTCGGAAAGGGGGCAGCTGAAACTGAAGTAAGCTCGGGGGGCAGATGTAGGCTTTGTAAGCACCAAAGCTTTTACAATTTGGGGGGCATTATTTAAGAAAAAGGATTATAAAATTACGAATTCAAACGTAAGTAACAAGTGTCATTAGTTTCACAGTCCACATCTGAGCAGGACAGCAGGAGAAATTAAACTTATACGAGAAAAAAGAGGAGGTGTATTCAAAGTCAAAATAATATCACAAGAAAGGTAAGGCACAGGAAAGGGGGGGCAAGAGTAAAAGCTCTTTATTCAGTGGTGACAGGGGATCACTTGAGGCACTGTACCAGGCCCACACACACACAATGATTACAGATGTGGTCCCTACCCCGGACCACGTACAATGGAGAATTAGTATCACACCTGAAGAGGAGGGGTACAATCAAGAAGGACTTAGTAAAATGTCAGAAGTCCCCAAATGGCAGTATCTAAAGTAGCCCTCTACACCCGTGGTCACTGTCATCTGGTCCTGCTTCAGAGCATTCATCCCCCTCTGAAATCACATTTATTTGCTTATTGCCTATCCCCCTGCTTAAACTACAGGGCGAACAGGAAAGCAGAGAGGTCTGCTTTGTCCTGTTCACTGCTGTCATCCTAGCACCAAGCAAGGTACCAGGTTCATGAGGAGCCTTCCAGAAGTATTTGTGGAATAAACAAATAAATGAGTAAAGGAATGAACAAAGGAACCAAACCTTACAAAGGCTCAAAGTGCCAAGCTTTAGTACATGTCATTGGGCTTTACGGTCTAAATGTGTATTTTGGTATCCTTTAGTGAATCTTTTAAAATGAACCATCACTGTTGCCAAATGAGCATCCTGCTTGGACAAATCATAATTTCAAAGAAGCCTGGCTCAGGGCCAAGCAGCCGAGAAGAAACATGGGCTCCAAGCTTGAGGAGGAAGTGGAGTCAAAAGACGGGGTTGGTTTGTTTCACTTCTTTCTTTAGTCTGACAGACACCTGAACCAGAGTCGTTTGGAGAAGGGATAGCTGGGACAGAAGCTGGCCTGGGTGGAGAAGACCTGGATTCATCATGGGGGAGAGTAAAACGTTCACTGAGACAGAGAGAGTGGAAGCCAGCCACGGGCAGTGTGTAGACGCGTGTTCGGGCGGCTCCTCAGTACACTAGGTCGTTTAGAATTCTAGCCAGGAGAAGTTACAGGCAAGGAGAGCACCAGGTTGAAATCCAACTCTTAAATAAGAACATGTAGAAATAACAGGTATGATGGTAAACAGATAAAACCAATAAATGTTTCAAAGGCACACTTTGCTGGAAATTAAATAGAAAAAGAGATTATGAAAATTTACTAATATTTGTATATTGCATCCTTTACCCTTTACATATATTGTCTGAATGTCAAGGCACTCATACAGGTGGTTGCAAGATGCAAGTCTGGTGATACTTAGAGACACTGAAGTGAGGAGAAAAGCCAGTGTCTGAGGATGGTTAAGTCACTCATCTCACTCGCAGTCTCCCCGTACCAAGAGCCCTGCGGTCAGGAAAGCCACTTCAGGCCTGCGAGGCTGCCCCACGGCTACAGCTCCGAGGTCTGGAAGCTCCCCCTGGAACTCATCTGTAGAGACTAAGGAACTGATGTAATTCAAAGATTAAATACAAGTGACTTTTGTTTTGTTGCCTCTCTACATAGAGAAGTGAGAAGTGTGTCCTTTTCGGATGGAGAACAGAGAAAATAAAGCTAATTAGCATCCATCATAATGTAATCCGGCCATTTACCATTTATATAATATCACCAAGAATACTAACAGCTGCAAAGAAAACAAAGGTTTTACTCATTTTCATCTATGTAAGAACTTCCTAACAACTTAAGAATATTTGTAAAACCCAAATAGCTCAGTATGATTTTGATCAGCAGAATCACCTTTACCCATAGAGGCATTTCCTCCTCACAGATTATACCCCATTTTTGTATTATTGTAGAGAAAACTAACCCCAACTGAAGGCATACCAAGCCACGTATTTTCACCAATTTTTTAAAAAGATTTTATTTACTTACTTAGTTTAAAGAAGATTTTATTTACTTACTTACTTACAGCGTGGGGGTGGGGGGGGAAAGGGAGACAGAGAATCCCCAAGCAACACAGGGCCCAATCCCATGACCCCGTGACCACAATCTGAGCCAAAACCAAGAATCAGACCTCAACCGAGTCAGCCAGGCTCCTCTCTCGCTTACTAATTTAATACTCCTGACCATTATGCTACATAATTACTATCATCCCTATTTAACAGATAAGAAAACTAACCTTTAATCCTACTTCCTTAATCTTTTAAATTTTACTTAATTTCCTAGAAGGGCCACAAAAGGGATTAACTGATGGACCAGCCATAGTGAAACCAGGCAGGGCTCTTTTTGCTGAGCATTCTCTCAAACATTAGTACTATTTATTGACAGGGTAGTATCTTTCCAGATTACATATTTACCAGACAGTAACCAGTAAACTAGAAAGTTGTCAAGACAAGATTCCTTAAGATAGCTGTCTCAAAATGTGGCCCAGGGACCACAGTATCAGAATCCGCTAAAAGCACCTGTTGACATACAGATGCCTGGACCCAGCTCCAGACCTATTAAGTGAGAACTATGGATGGGTCCCTAGAAATTGCTTTTTAACAAATTCCCCAGGAAATTCTGTTACACAAGAAAATGTGAAAACCACTGTGGCTAATTCCTTGCAAACCTCTATTACCATCATTTGGAGTTTCAAATTTGACAAAATTCTATATTCTCATTGAGGGTCATCTTTTGGATTATGGAGTTTGTGGTAGAATGTCCCAAAATTCCATACTCCCCTTGGGGATTTTTCTTTGCAACCTCACAATTCCTAACAGGTCTCTAGGAACAAGCCAAGTAGGCAAACAACAGAGTAGCTTAATTGGGCAAACATTTACTGTGTGCCTACTCTCATTACACATGGCTCTAGAGGTCTTCGGATATATAAGTCTCATTTCAACCTGCCCGTTGGCACCATCATTGCCATTTCACAGCTGGAGGACCTGGCCCAGAGAAATGGAGCAAGCTGCCCCAAGTTACCTAGCTGAAGGGGAGCAGATGTTTCAACCCATATCTACTCTAACTCACTGTATTTTCTCTATTCTACAACATAGCTCCTCCCCCATGAATTACTGCTATCTAGATTTCAGGATTTAAGTGGAAGAACTTTCCAAATGTCTTGAGCAAACTGGTCAACTTCTATACCTTTTCCAACCCCATACTTTGTCCACTAACAGCATTCCTCTTAAGCTCAAGTTAATAAAAGTTGCCACCTATAGCACAAAATAATGGCATAAAGCAGACAAAAATCAAGAATTCTCTCAAATGAAATTACCAAACACTGTAGCTCCATGATGTGAGTAACTCTAGATACAAATTACATAGAAGCAAACAACTCCCAGGCCCATCCTTGGGCTCAGGCTCCATCATGGCAACCTAGCAGTAGCCTAGGTCCACCATGCCAGTTAGTGCCATCTTGGGATCATACAGCTATTTTCCTCAGCCACATGAATGTAGGAAAACAACATGGATTTCAAGTAAAACTAACAGTCAAAACCATGGGCTTGTCTTTAACATAACAGAGTGGCCCATATCCCTGGAGAATCTGCATGAAATCTGTGAACAGAGTTCGACATTCGCTAACCCTCTACTGCTGAAGACAAAGGCAAGGTTCAGAAATCAGAACAAGACCCAGGGCAGCTTTTTTTTTTTTCCCCCTTTCTCTGGAAGCCCCATGCCTCCACACCTCCTAAACTATCCCAGACTCTGAAGTGTCTCAACTCTGAATTCAGAGTCCAGTTCAGTTACAGGCTGTGGTGTCTGCTACCTGCTGGGGATGCCGCGATGCACGAGGGGAGACAGTGGGTACCTGGCACCTCAAGGTTAGGCTGTGCCAGGGGAGGTCCTCTGTCTGTGAATACACTCTGGTCACAGTATGAATTAAGAAATCAAAAAATATATGGTGAAAGCCTGGTTGTTTTAGTTTATTAAGACTAAGTACACACACATTACACTGAAATGCACGCAGCTGCCATTAGATATTTTAATTTTGCTTAATGTCCTGTTTCACCACAGCCCCCTGATGTGTGTGCTACAAGACAATGACGAAAAGTACAAGCAGAAAGTAGCAGGAGGAGGAGGGGCTGGATGACAAGATTTCAAATAATCACCATCGTTAAGGTAATGATCCTTCACCAGTATTGCATGGGGCCCAAAGAAAATATTTATTTCCCATTAAAAATAATGATGTAGATATAAATTTGTATACATGAGAAAGCTTCCCAGGACATACTGTTACATAAAAAAGAAAATGGTTACATATAATGTTTAAGCTAGAAATCTGTTCTTGTAAAATATTATGTACCTATGTGAGTCCCTACATACACAAAATAAAGCTACTGCTATTTACTAGGCACTTAGGAAACATCATCGGATACTGTGTTCAGTGGTTTGCATGTATTGTATCACTTAATCCTCATATCCTTGAGATGTAAACCTTATGGACATTTTAGAAATTAGCAAACAGAGTCAAGGAAGTTGAAAGCTGATCCAGGTCACAGAACGATTAAATAGCAAGACTGGGAGCCCAACCCAAGTCTGTCTGATTCCAGGACCCACTGCGGCATATTAGACATTCCAAGAGATAGCTTTGGAAGGATGTTTGCCAAAAACATTAACAGCAGCTGTCTCTAGAGCTTTTTGTTTTTCAGTATTTTAGAATATATTTTACTTCATTTTATTATTATTTTTTATATATTATTTTTTAGGGGGGTGGGGAAGGAGAGGGAGAGAGAGAATCTTAAGCAGGCTCCATGCCCAGTGGGGAGCTCAACACCGGGTTCAATCTCATGACGCCAAGATCATGACCTGAGCTGACATCAAGAGTTGGACGCCTAACCCACTGAGCCACCCAGGCGCCCCTAGAACATATTTTAAAGTAAGCATGCAATATTTTTTACTATCTAAAATAACAAAGATGTTTTAATTGGAAGGATAAATAAGCAGCATGAAAATCTTCCCATCTTCCATATATCTAATCTTCCACTCTAAACAGCCCCAGAACAACAACTAATCTCCAACTGAATGTGACCACAAAAAATATATGGAGTTGCCAAAATACCAATCACAGAGAGGAGAAATCATTACAATCAATTTCTGAAAAATTCTGGATTAGGCCATTAACAAAAGATCATCTATCTCCAGACTCCTATTCTTCCAATACAGCCTACATTCATCACCAGATAAACACTTTTCTTTCCTATTCAATTACCTTCCTTGGCTCCCTACTATCTAGTAAAGTCCAAAATATCCTTTCGTCTCATATCCCAAAACCTTCCACAAGCAGGCCCCACACTTCTTCCTTCGACTCGTCTCCTACTGCTCCCTAGTGTAAAGGCTACATTCCAACTAAATTTAGGCCTGTTGACCTCTGAAGTACCAGGACTAATCTCAATCAAAGTCCAACCATCTTCCAAGGACCAAAATAGAATACAAAGACCATTCAATAGATGTGTCCTATCAAGTAATGCACAAAAGAAACATAATTACTGGGGCACCTGGGTGGCACAGCTGGTTAAGTGTCTGACTCTTGGTTTCGCTCAGGTCATGATCTTGGGGTAGTGAGATCAAGCCCCTCACTCAGCGGGAGTCTGCTTGAGATTCTCTTTCCCTCTCCTTCTGCCCCTCTCGCCGCCTGTGTGCACTTTCTCTCTTTAAATAATTTTTTTTAAATCTTAAAAAAATAATTACAAATACACAGAATGGGCCATATAAATAAGAACTGATTATAAAGTATTCTTCATAAAAAAAATTTGCACATCCAAGTGACAAACCATATTCCATAAAATTCATGACACCATTCATTGTAAGAGACACAGCACTCTGCCAATCAAGCTATGACTCATACATCAGAATTTTTCTTTTCTAGTTAAAGAATTCTTAGATTTATTTAGGTATTCTATGCATAAATAAATACACAGAAACAAAATAATTTGGCCGAGGTCAGACTCTGCCTCCTTTGAATTGCAGGCCAACTCAGTTATTACTGTCCATGCTTTCCCACAATGCCATCCCCTATGCATCTTTATCAGTGAGGCACCATTTCTTACCAGTGCCCGTTACTACTCCACGATTATCTTCCAATCATCTGACATCCAATCTCCAATTTTGGATGCATGCTCCAATCAGTGGAATCAGTTGCCTGCTTTCTCTGCCACATGGCTGAGAGCAACGGTGAGTCATATCTCTAACTCAGACATGTTAAAATGCAAAAATATGTTTGTTGTAGAAATGATGACATTGGGGTTTGCACAGACACAGAGAAACTCACTGTTTGATAATGTAAGCACTATGTACAAAAATGACCAAAGAGGAGAGACCTACAATAGAAAATAGTTTTTCTCTTTTTAGTCCAACGTCAGGATCAATATCATCACCCAGCCCTAATCCATTTTCAGCTTCTGTCACACACCAGTCCAATCCCTCTCCTCATCTTCTGAGAATTCCCTCTCTACTGATGTCCTCCATGACACCAATTAGAGCCGGCAGGAAAGGAAGCAGGCCGCCTGCAGATCTTCCCTTAAAGAAGCCATTCTTGTTTTTCTAGGTACCTGCAGTATTTTCTTCTCTGATATGGCAAAACCTCCAGAACCTACCTCATTCAAGCTATGGGCAGAATAGCAAGCTTGTTATGAAGAGGATCATGCCATTAAAAATAATGACTGCAGACATGGGTCCAGTAATTCTCATTTTTAAGTAGAGTAGCAGTGCCTTTGAAGCCTTTTCAAATATTTCTTGTAGTGAAGCATAAGTCACAAATGGCCTCATTTTTCATTCAAGTCCATAAATATTTACTCAATGCTATAAGTGTTTAGACCTGTACTTGGTTTGGGGATGAAACTCCAAGAAAAATAAGTTCCTACTCACATCATGCACTCACTCACTCAGTAAAACTGGAGAGAAAAATAAATACACGAAGCAGTTAAATATTGCATTTTTTCCTAGGTCCAGTACAGACCTTTCTGTTTTGTTTTTTTTTCTTTTTTAAGTTTGTAAGGAAGAGCTGTAAGAACAATGTATCAAAATGTCAGCAATCTAAAAATTAAGTTGTCAGCTTTTTCTCTGCACTGCAAATTACAAAAGAATTAGAGGTTTGGTGCTAATAGAAGCTTACAATTCTAAAGTGTGCAATTTAACCAATCACCGCAAGGTCTAAAAATGCAATTCCGAAGACCTTTCCACCAAGTGATCTGCAATTTCAACTTCTTTACTTGTGTCATTCTTCCCATTTTCCCCCCTTGCTTTGGAAATTGTTCTGGAATCGCTACACAGTGAAGAACTGCCCAGAGCCTCTACATGCATAATACACTCACATGAAAAAAATGATAGTCATCTTGACCAAGGAGGTATAGAAAAGACAATGAAGATCTGCAGCTATTCCAGGAGTCTTCATTTCTTCAAGCTCATGTCACATTACATGCAGAAATCAAAACATGAAATGTACTTTACAGTTTCAGAATTTCAGACTTCCTTTTGTAATTTATTCAATACTAATTTGGGTGAAACATGCCTGTGATCATCTGTGCACTAGAAATCTAAGTTAGGATTAAAATGTTAAATTATAAAATAATTTGAACAATTTAAATGGAAATCAATTACCCCAAATCACTGCAGGTATCTTGTAAACTTGTGAGATCTCTAGCTTTTTCCATCATTGCCAATTGCCATCACATCACTCAAAAATAAATCGGAAAGAACACTGCCTACCCAGAAAACACACTATCTTTATAGACAACACATACTTTTAAAAGACAATACTAATAATCTAAACCAAAAATTTAGCAAGAATGCTATTTTAGTACAAAGAATAGTAAAAAAAAAAAAAAAAATTCTTGCTCTCTGGATAATTTTTTAAATGGCCCTTTTTAAAGATTACGTATAGTGTTTTACCCAGTAAAAGGGAAATTCAATGATTTCTACTATTTCACAAAAAAAAAAAAAAAAAAAAACCTTCTTCTTCCTTGATCTATGAAACACACTTTCCTATGCAGCCTTGAATTCACATCTACCTTCCCATCCTCCAAACAATACCTTATGGTGCAGTTCAACTTGCGAAAGGAGAGTCTCGTTCATTTATCAGGCAAAGTTAAAGCCAGCAAGATGCTTCAGACCGGCTGGTTTTGCCTGCCCCACCCTTGTTTCCTTTGAGCCATAGTGATGTCACAACACCAGGCAGGGCAATGACTTCACTGCTCCAGTCCTTGCTTCTGAGCACACAATTCTTTGCTGCCAAGGCAAATCAAATGACAGCAGAACCCTCCAAGAGTCCCTGACGAATTCCCAACAAATTAGCGCTAGCAAGCCTTTTGAAAGAAATAGATGCAGCAATTGCACCACTAAAGATCTCTCTAAATGAAGTGGTGCTAAAGATTAATTTGATTCATGGTTTTCAATAGTAAGTCTATATCCCATAATAAAGCTGACATTCAGGACAGAACGGTGTCTGGATACTTGGAAGGCACTATGGGAACCAAAGATGTCCAGGACAGTCAAGTAAATAAGTAATCTCTCTCTTCATTATAGCCAAATTCTCACAAATTCTCTCTCTCAAACGTATAGTTTTTGGCTTACTCCTGAATGAAGTTCTACGTCACCAATTGGACATGAATTCTAATTTGTGAATTTTAAGATTTTTTTTAAAGCACTAACTTAAAAGATGAATATGTATATTACAACATGTAAGACCATACCCTGGACAAAAAGTTCCTGCCATATTTAATCAACATAGAGTAAATCCAGAAAAGATTCACAAACTGATGACAATATTACATCTCTCAGTACATGAAGGGTTGCTTGTCTTGCACCTGGGCAGCCCCTTAATGCATTTGACCAAACAGTTCTAAAAAAACCAATGTATACATAAAATAGTTTCTAATCAAGTAAAAAAAAAAAAAAAAAAATTCCCTGGTCTCCTATTTCAACACAATTCAAAGTTGGCCAAAGTCCAAACCCTATACAAGAACTGGCAAAAACTGCCTCTAACCTAAAATCACATTCATGCAGAAGAAATGACTTAAAAATTAAATGTAAATACTTTGCGGAGACACTGACTTTTGACCTGTATCTTCTCAATCCTTCACCTAAAAGGGGTTCACAAATTAAATAATGTGGCTACTTTTTATTACTGATAAATCATTCACAAAACATGTTCTTTTTGCAAAAAAGTATTTGTCTGAAGTGGATTAGCTAGCTGAACTTAATGCAGTACCTTGTGCCTCTGATATATTTTGCTTTTCTAAAACACCAAAAAATTATAATGCAAATAGAACAGTATTCAGAGATTTTTTTCATCAGTGCCTTGTGAAATTAACAAATTAAAGTTACTGTTTCTCAATCTCAGTTTATTTCCTCTCACAATTTTATTATTCCAACTTAAGTTTTAAAAGTTTGAAACCAAAATTAAGATGCATTTTTTAAAAATCCTGTTAGAGCCAAGGTATAAATCGCCTCCCCATTCCCCAGAGTTTACTCAAGCTTGAGGTGCTCCCCTTTCTTAATGGGGCTTTTTTTGCTTAATTTGCAGTAATTGGTGCTGGATCCAGGGCTCCCAGATAGAAGTGGAATTTTATAATTTTGGATTTCTTGAGGCTTTAAACATCAGACTAAGACCCCCCAAAAGAATGTTTTTAGCACTTAGTGTGATGACTCTTCTACTAGGAATGTTCACGCTTCCAAGGGAAACTCCAGGACACCTGGCTGCCTCTGAGAGCCTAAAATGGGCCCCCAAAAAGGTCAGGCAGGATACCTGCAAAAGCAGTTCTGCAGGACTGCAAGACTAATGTAAAAACACTGAAACACCAACTTAAACGTAATGGAAGCACTGCATTAGCAGGACTGCCTTGCCCTCTCGGGATTTCCCAGCCCAGCCTCCTCACGTAATTAATACCACATGTTTTCTTTATCATTCTGTTAGTTCTCCAACAATCTCTTTCCAGCTTTAACCCTGGGCTGCAACTGGAGGAGAAAACCCTAGAAAACTTTGGATCCGTAAATATAAAACCCCAAAAGGAAAGACTGCTCCCACTGCAAGGGACCAGTTACAATTTACTAGGTAACCACACCCACCGCATTGCAGAAGCCATGAACTTGGAGGAGGTTGGAGGGGAGAGGGGAAAGGGGGAGGGGAAGAAGTAGGGCAAGATGAGAGGGAAAAGCCGAGAAAGCCAGCCCCCGCAGCAGGAGCGGGGAAACACCCGCCTGGAATTGGCCGAGACCACGACTCCCGCGGTCCGATGGCCCGGCCTCCCCACCCCCACGCGCCGCAAAGCCGCCCTCGGAGACACCTCCCGAAGCAGCTCGCAGCCCCGCGGGCGCCAGGTGAGCAGTGCCGCTCCCCGGCCCCTCCGCCTCCCCGCGCTCCGGCTTTTGTGCGGGGGGCCAAGGGAGCGCAGGCTGGGGCGAAGAACGCCGCAGGTGCCGGGCCAGGAGCAACCTCTCTAGGACGCTCCCTCCTCCCTCAGCGGCCGGGCTGCAGCTCCCGCCGCCGTCCGGGGGGACGCCGCCCCAGTTCGGGGAAGGAGACAAGTTACATAAAGCAGCCGGCCCGCTGCCGAGCCGGGATGCTTTGTGGCGAGCGCACCTTACCGGCCCCGCGCCCGCCCGCGCCAGGCACCCGGGACGACCCCGCAGCCGCGTCGCGCTGGACGCAGGGCCCCTCCCGCCCGCCGGCAACCCGCCCCGGGCGGCGCCGCAGTGTCGCCCCCGGTCCCCCGCCCCTCCCTGCGCAGCCCGCCTCGCCCTCGCCCCCGGCCCAGGGGTAACTTAAAACATGGCGCCCCAAACGGGGGATTTGGGCAAACTGGCACTGAAGGGACGCGGGGGCCGCGCCGCCCCTCCCTGCCAGGGCTCCGGGGAAGGCCCCCAGGCCGGAGGCCGATGCTCTGGCTCCGCGCGCCCGCCCAGCCGATGCTGCAGCGCTGCGGGCGGGCGGAGCGGGCACGTCCCCGGCGGGGGGCGCAGCGCACCGGTTTGGCCCGGCCCAGCGGGGGTCCCGGCCGGAGGGCGGGCGGGTCCCAGGGCCTGGCCGGGTGCTGGGCTCCCGCGGTTCGGGCGGCCGTGCGGCGCCGGAGCCACGCGTCAGCCGCGCACCGCGCGCGCCTCGCCCCCGGCCTCCCGCTAGTCCTCCGCGCCTCGCAAACCGGAGACCCCTCGGATCCCCGCCCCCCTCCGCTCCGGCTGCCAGAAAAGTTACCTCGGCTGGGTAGGCAGCCCGCGCGCCGCGGCGTGGGGACGAGGCTCGGGCTGGCGTCCTCCCGGCTGTGCGCAGGAGGCTCGGGCGTGGGGAGGAAGCCGCAGACGCGGGCTGATCGCCGCCGCTCCCCGCCCCCCTTTGCAGGCGGCTCGGAGGCTCCGCGGAGCTGCGGCGGGGGCACACGCCCAGAGCCGACGCAGAGAAAGCCAACCCTGTCCTGCCGTCGCCTCCCAGCTGCGGGGGAGGGAGCCACCGCAGCACTCCAGGACAGTTAGGTTGTAACAGGCTTCTCCATCCTGGCGCAGGGTCTGGCTCAGGGACAACGCCTCGAGACCGTTGCCAATAGCATTAGACTTTGGATTTCCACTTTAGATTACAGCCCAGGCTTTCTGTCCCATTCCTTATGCCTCCCAGACACCCCCTGTAAGGGGGAGGGGGGAGGGTGTTCCTGGCCATCAGGTGAGTAATTTACTGGCTCAGGGGCTGCAGTGGTTTTTTTTTTTTTTCTTTTTTAAAGAAAAAAATAATCAAATTGGCGGCGTCTTGCGCAGGGTGGGTGTTCAAGAAATATCAAGTTAGTAGGGAACACCTGAATTAAAGGTTGAAGGAAGAGGTTTCCTGTCTTTCGGCAGCCCCCTCCTTCCCATTTTCTCCTTCCTCTCCACCATCAAGATCCAGTTACAGGTGGTCTCCCAAGCTTCCCAGTCTATCAGGGGAGTAAGTTATTGATCAGGCTTTCAGCTGAAATTGGCGGGGGGGGGGGGGTGCTCATGCTCTGATTTACAGGTGAAAGAAATTATTCCAGGTCATCTCACAATAAGCTCTAATCAAGTAACCAACTCATATATATTAAAATGTTTAGGGCCCTCTTTAAGTAGTCCTGATCACCCTTTCAGGAGCTCAGCCACTCAAGGTGGCAGGATGGATTCACAAAAATAGTGCATTTACTATTGGGTGCCAAAGATGTGGTGCAGAATAGGAGGCAGAGATTAGTAGGCTGGGTCTGTCAGTGAAGCCTCTGGAATTGGGGAGACTTGGCCTGGGTTTTTAGGACAGGGCAAAGGCAACAGAAAAGGGGAGGGGGCATTTTTCTGGTTGCATGGGAGAGAAAATTGGAAAATCATGGTTACTATGTTGCTATGGAGTTTGTGAACCTGTATTCAGTAGAAGATGTGCACCTTTGGGACATTTTAAGCAAGAAAACGTGGCTGAAGTTTTGTTAAAGGAAAAATAATGTGATTTGGAGAATGGAGGGGCAAATACAAGGAGCTGATATAGGAAGGGATTGTGGCATTGTTCCATGTACCACAGGTAACAAGGACCTGAACTGTCAAGCGACAGATAATGGTGATAGTTCAAATACTGGAAGATAGATTTGGGGATTACCTATATTAATTTTCTATCAGGCCACAGGAATATTACAGACATATATACACATCTCACATTTGTACCTATATGGCTGTGTGCGTGTCATATAAGATCTGTGAATGAAGAAAGGGTTTTTTTCCTTGTTTGTGTGTACACTTAAATACTCTCCTTTAAAAGTGGACTTGAACGGGGCGCCTGGGTGGCTCAGTCGTTAAGCGTCTGCCTCTGGCTCAGGTCATGAGCCCAGGGTCCTGGGATCGAGCCCCGCATCGGGCTCCCTGCTCCTCGGGAAGCCTGCTTCTCCCTCTCCTACTCCCCCTGCTTGTGTTCCCTCTCTCACTGTGTCTCTGTCAAATAAATAAAATCTTTAAAAAAAAAAAGTGGACTTGAACAAACTGTATTGTTTACAACAAACACTAAGCTGGCATTATCATTTCAGACACAGATGGCTTCATATTTTCATTCATTTTATTGCCATATTTTTGTTACTTTTTTTTAATTGAAAGCAAACTGTTTTCTCCCTGATTCATGAATCTTAATCTTTCTGGTGATGGAGAAAATCAGCAAAAATGTACAGATGTCTATTTTCTTGGGAGAAAATGTTAGAATACTAAATACTATTTTTTACAAGTTAGAAGTACCTCGCTAATTATCTGAATATTCCACGAATTCAAAATTTGGAGTAAAAACCATACTGCTTCATAGTTTAATAGTAAATCTGGGAAGTAATACTATGAAAATCTTTGGGCTTGACCAAGGCTTTCAGCTCTTCTTTTTTGACTTTCCTGGCACAGATATGGAGAAAAGAAATGCCAAATAAAAACTTGTGAGCAGCACAGAGCTCTACCAGTAACTTGCTCACATCTCTGTAATCCTTTTTCTTCTACCTTATTAATATCATGCAGGAGCCTCTCGTCGTCATCTCTGTCTCCCCACAGTGCCTCACTGAGTACATTGCAAGCCAAGCACTGAACATTTTCGCTAAATGAATGGATGTTGGCTAATGAACTAAGTTGTTACTATATTTGAGAGTTGAGTTTCCTCTTGTATAAAATAAGAGATTAATTCCGAAATTCTTATGCTTCAAAAGTACTAGGGGTCTATAAAATAAAACGACATTATCACATCTCTACCTGCTGAGTAAAAGCAATAATGAAAAACCTTTTTAACTCTTATCAGGAAATTTAATTATGAGCTTTTCTACATGGAAAAGAGAAGGAAAGTAACAAAATTAAGTAGAAGGCAAGGTGATGATCCCATTACAGTTGGATTTGCTTTCTTTCATAAAGACTAATTCCTCCCTGCATTCCTCCCACTAACAAAAATGAAGCCTCCTATAGCCCCAGAGAATTCTTTATTCTTACCAGTATGAAACCTCTTCTGGTGCTTTTTCAGTAAGTTATAGAAAAGTAGTCCTTGGGTCAAGGGAATGCTTTTCACACAGTCCTAGAGCCAGTGCAGATTGAACCCAGTTCATCAGATTTCTGGTTTACTATATCTACATGGCAAATACTGAAATAATCCATGATATGTGGGGAAGGATTCCATGACTCCAGCCTAGGTCTCATGATGCCCTTTCTGGTCTCAACCACCGTACTAAGGCTTACCTTACAACATTATTCTTATTTATGGGCTTTCTGAAATTATTCTGTTGTATACAAAATATATTACTGAAGGCCAACAAGCCATCTAGAATTCTAGCCATGGTACAGAGAAAGGGAGCATAGCTAACTTCTGGTAAGATAATGCATGTGTGGAACTTCATCCCGAACCACAGAGACAGGATGTCCCCCAAAGCTCCACCGAGCCCCAGGTGCCAACAGCATGCTGACTCATTGATACTGGTACTCTGCTGCCTGCACAGCAACGTAATTCCCACCTGATAGCCAAGGCAGAGGCAGAATTTGCAGATTGTGTCATATTGTCAGCCTCATCAACAAGACTCCAGAAAGAAATGGTGCAGAATCTGGCCAGTGACTACATCGGAACTTTGCCTTTCAGCGTCAGCATTAGAAGAATATCTTGAAAGCCTAACCAAACCCTACAAAGGTGGCTACCTTAATAGGCATGCAACACTCATTTGCCCTCTTTGACAACCTCAGACTACTGTCACATAAAGCACTGTGGTCTTTTTAAAAATGTCCATATTCTCCAGTACTTTTAAGTTGACTGTTTTTCAGCCTAAGATGCCTTAGTAGGATGTTAACAACACTTGGAGTAACTAGTTGAGACATCTTGTATGTTCAGGATCACGTCAGGCACCTCCATTGCATATTAAGTCCTTGAAATCAGGACACAAAGTCTTTCGCCACGGCCTTATGGGGACCATAAATAAGAGAAATATGGGGATGAATGCTTAATTCAAAAGTAGCAAGCTTATTCTTATGAAATAAAAATATGTTTAAGAGTTTCTAGGGCTTGAGAATACTGTCAAGTATATAGCTCATTAACGCTTCCAGATGCTCTCTTCATTCAGGGTTTGTATACATCATTTCAGGGGTCTGTATACATGCAGAGCACAGATGCAAAATGAAGTAAAAAACCACCCATAATTATAAACGCAGCATAAAATGTACAAAAATATGTACACATGAGAGGGAACAAGTTTAGACATGCCTACACATCATTTTAAAAAATCATTCCTATTCATCAGAATTTCCTATTTGCCTCCTCTCTCTCTTTAGGTTATACTTGTATAAAAATATAGGTCATAAAGGTGGGGCCAATACATATTGTATAAATTCCACTGTATTAAAATATACACTTACTGGGTTTTTTAAAATTTTTTTCCATTTCAAGTATATTTTAGAAATCTCAGCCCTTTTAAATAGAATAATTTTAACAAAAAAAATTAAGGTTATTCTAATCCTCAGTTCTTTATAAAGTTTAAATGCTCAATTCTCTTCTCCCCTTGAGTAAAAATAGAAATCCATTAAGACTATTTATATTTGGCCAGTATATATATAATGGCAAAATACAAAGAATGGAAGTTGGTAATCTATAAAATTACTAAATTCAACTCCCAAACTGTTCACCATCTGAGACCACAGTGATATCCCAAACATGATCAGTATTAGGTTTTACTAAGACACTTAACATTTCAATCACTTTCCCCCAAAAGACATAAAATAAATGCCAGCAAGCCTCTCATTCTCCTATAAAGTTGTAAATAATCCTAACCAGCTATTATATTTTGTTTTAACAGCAATCAGTAAGAAAGAGCTGAAGGAAAAAAAAAAAAAAGAATTAGCTGAAGAAGAAAAAAATGGGTAATAAGACACATTCAGATGTCTCGTTTATTAACTCTCTCTTCAGGCAAACATGCCATAGTTAACCTATAAACTAAGAAATGTACAGCTATGACTACACCAAAAAAAATTGTCAGCTTTGCTTCTTAATTTGATCCCTACTTTCCAGCACTTTTTTTTTTCTTTCTAATTACCTCACTGTACTTGCTTACTTTAACAGTGTGGGTACAACCTGCAAATGTGATTCCACTCTAGTCCACAGCTTCCAGAATGTTCTGGGAATCAATGAAAATACCATCTAGAATATCTGTGTTCCTTGTAATAAATCTGGCATTTAATAAGTCAAAGCCATTTTGTTAAAAAGCTTCCTCTACTGACTCTTTTCCTGTTGAAGATGTTTATCAGGAACTTGGAACATGCAAGGTGGGCTTATCTGCAGATGATACAAATCTGAGAAGGATGCCAGGGTTTCTCAATCCAGGTTGTTTGTAAAGAGAAATTTTATATTTCCATGTCAACAATAATCTTGGAAAGTGATAGAAGTATTCACACCATTTACATCAGAATCACTCAGAGTGCTTGTTAATATAACCTATTCTTGGGGTCCAGCCCTAGACTAAGCAAATCAGAACCTCTGGGGTCCAGAGAGCAGGCACTTTTAACAAGGTCCCCAGGATCCAGGAGACCAGTGTACAACAATAATCCCACAGGGAACAAAGTTAGTGTACTCAGATGTTTCATAGAAGTTGGAACAGAGACAAGTGGTAGGAGGTTAGCCTCATTCAGCCATATAGGTAGCAGAACTAAAGGGAGTCTACACTACAAGTCAGTATACATATTGCAAGAAGAGTTATTGCTTGGATCCTGTCGTATGCATCAATTTGCAACAGCAGTTCATTAGCAGTAAGTATAGTAATAAATAACAATGAAAGATTGTTCTGTACCCAATTCCAGCAATAATTGGATTAGATGCCCATTTACTGAAGATTGCAGTAAAACTACAACTCTGACCTTAATTTCCAAGTGCACAAAACATCTTTACAAAGTTGCCAAGGGATGTCTCATTAAAACAGGAAATGGAGAACTAATTGCTGGCAGTTTTGGTTAAGTGTGAGATTTGACAATCTCAAACCCTGCAAATAGAGACTTTATTAATACCTTTTGGTATAACATACATATGCAAACAGACACCCCCTTAGAGGAGGAATTTTGTTCAGAAAAACAGTATCATTAATCCCATTAAATTAATGATAATTTTATTGTAAGGGTCTTACATTTTTCATATGGATTTGTAAGGTTCTTTTAATTTTATAGTTGATGAGATCTATAAGCATGAAAAAATGTTATTCTAGCATTATGTCTACATATATTTAAGTAGCAAGACAACATGGGGGCACCAGAAATAGTTTCTTTGGTTAAAAGGATGTTAAAGAACGAGATTTCAGCTCAATAAAAGGACTGCTATTGTAATATGGACCAGGTTGCCTTATGCGCAGTAGGCTCTCTACCTAGAATGTTCAAGGAGATACCATAATGTCAGTATGGCCCTAGAGCAGAGTCCTCTATCAGGTGGGCACTTAGGCAACGTCATATTTAAAGTTGTGTCCAACTCTGAGATCAAATTGCTTTCCATGTGTTTGCCACTCAGGAACCAGGAATTGTCCACAATTCTTCACTGTTGAGGTAGAAACTCAAACGTTGACTTCATTAAGATACACTGATAGATGTATATTTACATGTTACAGAATAGCCTAGAAAACTTCTTTGTTATAGTTTGAGATTGATTTGTCATTGGTTTAGTGCTTTTTCTCTGTAAATCTGATGACAATATCCACCCCTATTCCCCTCCCCCGTGTTTCTCTGATCCATCAGTCGAATCTACTTGTCCCACCCTTGCTCATCAGACCTTTCTTATCTCTGAGCCAGGTTTTACTGAGTGGCCTTAGGTGGCTGAGAATGATGTTGAGTCAAGGTATAAAGATTCTGAATAGGAAACCATTATTTTTTCAAGCCTTTTCCTAAATTTTTTCCAGGTGTTCCAATGCCCATTTCCAAATTATTCCACTGTTCAACAAAATCAAGCAGGCATACACCTACTGTATCACATATACATTCATGGACACCATTAGAGCCCAATGAACAGAGTACTAGACGATAAAATCATTATGTGGCCTTGGGCAAATTTTAGCTGTTCTTGTTATCAATATCCATTGAAATACTCCTTCCATTTTCTATTTTACTAGAACAACATGATGGTTCTCAACCATGGCTGTACATTAGAAGAATCACCTAAGGGAACACTTAAAAAAAACCACAACTGAAGGTGAGTATCATGCCTGGGTGATAGATCTATATGGGCTTATTATTATAATTCTCTTTACTCTGTATACATTTGACATATTAAAATATAATTTTAAAATGCTGATGCTTGAGATCTATCCCAATTCAATTAGATCACAACCTTTAGAAAGAGGCTCAGGTATCAGTATTTGGTGACCTTTTCCAAGTGGTTTTTGTGTGTAGGTAGAGTGGAAGAACAGGAGTACAAATCACAAAACTGAACATTAATAATTCCTCAAAAGCAAGATGCCGTAAAAGTAAATGTTAATAGAATTAATATAAATTCTTAATAAAAACCAATTAATAGATATTGACTACCTATTTATATCCTTAAAAAAAAATTGCCTGAAGTACTTGATAGCAGCCATTTGATTAAGCATGCATGCACCCATCATCCTCTATAAAGCTAGCTGGTGTTTGAACACACGTTTGGTTTCCTGGGCAGTGCCCGCCATCAGATTTGTTGGTACTCACACTCCTTAGGGGAAGCCTATTACTGTAGCTGGCTGCCCACTTCATTGTAATGTGTCAATAAAATGATGGCATATTTAACAACAGGCATAAAGAACTCATAACACACTAAATATCATGACTAGGATTTCAACAACTCTTCAAACTCTCCAGAGGAAAAAATATCATTCATGGTTTTATTCCAAGTTCTTGTGTGAGATAGAGAAAATGTACATACGCACTCAGGTTTATCTTAGGTAATAAATAATAGAAGGTCCCAGCATGTACTTTTTGATGAAACAGATAAAAATACTTGAAAAAATTAGAGGGGGTCTGTAGGGAATCATGTCTAAATAAACCTAATCTTAATGTTTTATGAATGGGAGCTAGCGACTTTCCCGCGGGCGGGGGCGGGGGGAGGGGGCCGTTCAGACATTGAGATACGACATCATGGTGCCCAGCCCAGGGATCATTATTTCTACTCAGAGTCAAAATGTATTGATCATTTACTTTGTGCGAGGAGCTGTTTTACGAGCCCTTGTTCTATGAGACTACCTCATTTTACCATCACAAGAACTTTGTGAGATAGATTCTATGATCACCCCTATTTTACAGAATGGGGAAATGAGGCAGAAGCAGGTTCAACAATGTGTTCAAGGAGACACGATGACTGGTAGAGCTAGGATGGTCTGGGGTGATCTGATTCCTCAGCTGGACATGGAAGAGCTCTCACTAGAGAGCCAAACACACACACACACACACACACACACACACAATTTTACAGTACAATAGTGCACTGCAACGAGCAAACATTGCATCAGCTCGGAAGGCAGAGTAGCACTGAGTTAAGGAATGACTTTCCATGACCATGGGCATTTTAGAGAACTAAAAAGTCCTTAAGAATACTAATATAGAAAAAATATTCAGGTCATTTATAAGTTTAAGAAGCCACTAAAAGAACTTAGGGCAAATGCTAATAAAATCATTATTATTAATTTTTCTTTAATACACTATGGACCACACATTTTTAAGTGCTTCATATGTATATTTTCTCTTTTTCCTCACAGTTTTATGAGGCGGGAACTCTTATGATCCCCATTTTAGAGAGGATAAAACCGAGGCAGCTGAGCTGCTAACTAACTTGTCCCTGGTCACACATCCGGGACCAGTCAATTTTATTCTGCAGCCTGCACTCTTAACCATGATGCTAAGTTGTTCTTATACAATTCCATATGTTCAGTTGGAATTTCCTCTACAGGAAAGGAAATACTACATTTAAAAAGTGCTAGCATGTGTGGAATCCTTATATAAATATGTATCTATTTTACTAGGAAGACTATTCTACCATTTACAACTTGAGAAAAAGACCAAAGGGGAATGTTCTGACCCACTGGTAAATCCTAGTGGCCCTACCTTCAACATATATCCAGAATATGACCACTTCGCTTCACACCTGCCACTAGCAGTCTGGTGTAAGCCATCACCATCCCCCGCCTGGTTCCTGCAACAGCCTCATCACATCTCTCTCTTCTGCCACTGTGAGTCCTTTCTAGTCATTCTCCAGACAAGTGTTGTGATCCTACTAGAACTAGCCAGATCACATCAGTCACATATGTTCAAAGCCCCCCTCCGGACCTGCATCATCCAGCCTCAGGGCATCTGACCCCACCATCTGGGCACATCTCCCGGCCATACTCCCTGTCTCTCTCACTCTGGTCTTGCAGGTCCTCAGACAAGCCGGGCTTCTCTCATGCTAACATCCTCATCTCCTTCACGTCTGCTCATGTGCCACCTTCTCCAAGGGGCCTACCCTGATAATCTTATTAAACCTGTGACCAGGCTACCCCAGCACTCCTACCCCCTTATCACCTAACATACCTGTCAATTCCTTATTTATCATGTTTATTGTCTGTCTCCTGCCATTCAATTAAGTCCCACAAAGGCAGGGGTTCTGGGCTCCTCTTCACTGGTGACCCAGCTGCCTAGAATGGTGCCTGGCAGAGGGAAGGCATTCATTGCACATTTGTTGGATGAAAGGATGAAGAAAGCAGCAGGGATTATAAAATGTGAGACTCTGAGAAAATACAGAATTGAGGAGTTAGGTGCCCAGGATTGGGATGAGACACCAGAAGGAAGAGATTCAGAAGGAAGAAACTATAAGAACGGTGGGCCTATGATAAAAGAATGTGCATGGTTCTATGCAGTATACCTCCTCCACAGCCACTGGTGGAACTGATTTGGGCAAAATCTCCCAACCACCCTACAGGACTCCCCAGCCTCACCCCTGAACCAACACAGATGATGCCAGCTGGGTGCATCTCCCACCACGTCCTCAGAGATGAAACAATGGTAAAGCCACCCCTCCCAAAATGCCACTGGGTCATTTCTTAACATCAGGGTGGATTTAACCAGCACTCATCTTCTCGGGACAAAAGAAATTATGACAGGATCCAAGCAGGACCCTCTTTAGTCATCTGCACAAACAATGAAATTGACCACTGCGGCGGAAAATGTCAGATCAACCGAAGCGGAAGCGTCCAGGCTAATATTATTTTTCATATCAATGGTTGCCATGGTGATACTTATAAAGATTTAGCAACAATCAGGCAGTGAATTTAAGAGGCTGCTGGAGGAAAAGAAGTTGTAACGTACCCTCTGTCTTCACAAATCACTCTCATCCCACTTGTGCCCAATAAATGGCTCACTTCTTTTGATGGCACTTGGCATGCCCATGAAAGATGAGTTTTCGATTCTGTAATTTCAAGCTTGAAGCCCATACTGTGTTTTTCCATTTGGTCTGCATTAAGGATTTATTCAGTGTTTCATGGTGCCTTTCCAAGGTCACCAGGCCATTCCCTCATCTGCCAAGAATGTCTCCTCATCCCCAGCCTCTTCCTCTGCCAGAGCACCCAAGTTCTAAGGCCTCCCACCCCCTGGAAGGAGTGTCTGTGTATTTACCATTGCCAACTTTATGCAACAGCCATAATTTAAACAAATTTTAGGCGATAGAATATCTAAACCACTCCCTCCAACCCCACTGCTAGATTGCAAGCCCTGTGAGGGTGCAAATTATCTCTTACTCATATTTATATGTCCCAGAATGAGTAGCATGGCACATTAATCTTTAAAAAAAGAAAAAGAAAAAATCCCTAGCGCTAGGTACTAGAGAGCTTAGTGAATGACACCACCAATCTTCAGTCATGGAAGTTAGAAACCCTGGTATCTTCCTGGCACCTTACTTTCCTTCAACCCCTTTATCAGATCTATTACCAAGTCCTTTGCCTTCTACCTTAATCTCCCGGATCTGTCCACATCGCTTCCTCCTTGCCCTCTGTTCTATAATAAATTCTTGTCTGGTCTCTAATCCAGCCTCCCCTCCCCCACCTCACTCCACGCCCTGCCCAGACATGGGGATGTGGGACATGTGTAAACTCTCAGAGATGTAAGACCGATGCTGTGGCCCCTGCTTAGCACACTCCCTTCCCACTGTTCCCAGGGCGAGGACAACACCTTCTTAGTGCAGCTTCAACACCCTGAGTTCTCTCCAGGATCCTGAACCAGACCTCTCCCCCTGCTCTGGGCAGACTGGTCACCTTTCCACCACCTAACTAGGTCACATATCCTCATCAGGGGCTCTGGCGATACTGGTCCCTCTGTGTCCCAGCACCGCCCCACTGCAGGTATGCACCGCGGGTGTGTGACTATTGGAGGAACCCCCATCTCCCTTCATAAGACAGGACTGGGGTTGCTTCTGCTCACTAGTGTGTCCCCAGCTAGCACACCGCCTGGCATGCGGGAGACACTCAGTGAACATTTATGAAAAATAAACACCTGTGGACTGTCATCACTGGAAACAGTACCATCCATAATCCTTAAGCGTCTGCCTACGCAGGTGGTGGCGAGGGGCTCTCTACGTCTGCGGGACACAAGGGAAAAGGAAAAGCATAGATCCCAACTCAGCAAGGCTTTTCTGGCCTCGGACACTTAAGTAAGGCTCGCAGAGGGCACTCAAATATTTATCTGTCTTATTTGTGAACATGGACTGAGGAGAAACCAAAACCCTGCCATTTTCCTAGCAGTGTGGCTGGGGTAGGGGCATCTGACACCAGAAATGCTACCAGTATAGGAGGGAGAATGACCCAACTGTCCCTCAGAGCAGAGAATCAGCCTCTGGACTTCACCACTAGGTCTTGTTTGCTCTCTGCGTGTCAGTGATTAATCCTGTTAGAGAAATTAAAGGGCAGAAAAACGAGACTTTTTCTACATCAGACATCAGGGATGGGCTGAGGGAAAGCCAGGCAGCCTGGGAGTCTCTCTGTCTGCCCAAGGCCCCACGTGGGGGACCGAGCGGGAGGCCTGGAGTCAGCCCACTGGCTCTTCGGTGCGCCAGCGCCCGAACCTTGGCTTGGGCTGCGTGGCTTCATCTCCATTTATCTGCTTTCTCATCTCTAAACTGAATGACTAAACCTGCTTCAAGGACTATTGAGAGGATTAAATGAAATAATTGATTTAAAAAGCACTTAGTAAGCCTAAGTGTCATATGATGGTGTTGCAGTTAGGAGGGCAGCTCACAATAATATAGTTGGCCACTGTCCTCAGCTGCTGCCGCCCGGCGGGCCCTGAGGCCTCCTCCCTCCGTCTCACCTCAGGGGACTCCAGGATGCAGAAGCTGAGCAGGGGTGCCCTTGGAGAACCAGCCCACTTGGCAAAGTGAAGGATGATGGCTCTCAACCCTGGGGGGTGGGAGGGGGAGCGGTGAACGTATAAATCCGCTTCACAGATGGGCTGGGAAAGAAGCATCCAGGAGCCCTTAACAGCTTATCTGCTAGGGCTGCTGACTTGGTTACCCTGCCCGATGGAAATGGGGCAAGTGCAGGAACCCGCATCTGTTCGAAGGGAACAGACCTCATATTTTTTAAATAAAGAACATCTATGTTAACATGTGTGCTGGTCCTAATATGTTATTTTTTTTTTCATTCCAGTCTTGCAGCCATTGCTAGAAGCATTTTTTAAGGCACTCATTTGAGAAGTTCTTTGAAGAGCATATGCCTCATTATTTGGGAATCACTTCAAAAACTGCAAGTACTCATGTTGTTGAAGATGGATTGGGCTTTTTGAAGGAGACAAGATGATTTCGCACAAGCTAATGAATAAGGGGGTCGGCCAGAGACAGAGTCATCGGGTGTCAAAAACAAACCAAAACAAAACCCTGAGTTTTTGTTTTGTTTTTTTTGTAAAGATTTATTTATTTATTTGAGAGAGCGAGAAAGTACATGAGAGGGGGGAGGGTTAGAGGGAGAAGCAGGTTCCTCGCCGAGCAGGAAGCCCGATGCGGGACTCGATCCAGGGACTCCAGGATCATGACCTGAGCCGAAGGCAGTCGCTCAACCAACTGAGCCACCCAGGCGCCCCAAAACCCTGAGTTTTAACTATAAACACACTCCACAGAATTCTTAGAATAGTTTAACGTGCTAATTTGGAAGGAAGTTTCCAAAGTACTTCCAAAAAGATCTTGAGCAACAGAACCATCTCCACCCACAAAAATAACTGTCATTTATTGAGTGCTTACTATCTGCCAGGCACTCTTCTTGACACACATTCTATCAAGATTTTGTTTGCTCTCTGCATGTCAGTGATTAATCCTGTTAGAGAAATTAAAGAGCAGAAAAACGAGACTTTTTCTACATCAGACATCAGGGATGGGCTGAGGGAAAGCCAGGCAGACTGGGAGTCTCTCTGTCTGCCCAAGGCCCCACGTGGGCAATTATCCTTAAGTCTATTATACCCATCTTATAAGAAGAGAGGTTAGGTAACTGCCCATGGTCATAACCAGGTAAACAGTAGAACTGTACTTATCTGCATAGAGGTATTTATTGGAAAATCTCTCCTCTCCAAAAAGTTAGCATTCCTTTGAATGAATGCACTCTGATATATTTGGGTTTTTTGAAATTTATCATAATACTCAAGCTTCTCTTAATTGATACAAAAACAGAACACTGCAACAGATATGCAGGATCAATGGAACCTGGGGCCTAAACCACTAGGAACAGGGCTTTGCAAATGTACAGAAATCCCCAATGCCTAGGGGAACCATTATGAGACCCTTTCAAATAGGAAGCAGAAATGAGCCTCATAAAAACCTGGAAATGAGCAACAGATAATGGCATTCATATCCAGATACCATTATGCTTATGTGGAGAATTTAAGCTGGTGATACATAGAATAATTATGTATTATATTTAATTATATAAAAGCTGCCCAGCCTAGGTGTTTAAGAGCTGAGTTTAAACCTGGTTCTGGAATCTGCTGACTGTGTAGTGAATTATCCTTCAGGGCCTCAGTATCTTAGTCGCAAAGTGGGGATGACCACATCACCCTCTTTATGGGGTCACACAAGAATCAAATACATATGTTAAGCTATTCCAGTGGTGCCCAGCACACAGTAAGCACTTTATAAATGTTAGATATTATTAGGGGCGCCTGGGTGACTCAGTGGGCTATGTCTGACTCCTGCTCAGGTCATGATCTCAGGGTCCTGGGATCGAGCCCCGTGTGGGGCTCCTTGCTCAATGGGGAGCCTGTTTCTCCCTTTCCCTCTGCCATTCCCCCCACTTGTACTCTCTGGCTCTCTCTGTCAAATAAATAAAATCTTTAAAAAATTTTTTTTAAATGTTAGCTATTATTATTAATATTTATGTAAAAATACATTAATTTTCTAAGGGTCATTATCTGGGATAGAGCACAACAGGACAGAGACATTCATATTCTACAAGTGTTCTTAGTCTTTGACAGTGGTGCTTTAATTCAATTAGACTACATCAGGTATGAGTTTTTTGAGCTTTAGGAGGATTTTCCTTGCCAACATTACACAGTGTCTGAAATTAATTAAATGATAGTTGCTAAAGTGGAAAGTTTCCAGGATCATTTCTGTATAATCCCTCAAAAAAGAATAATTTGGCATAGACTCCTTATGAAGATGAATAAACACTTTTTTTTTCCTGTACAGAACTTTGTGATCTTCAAAATATTTGCCTACAGTTTTATTTTTATGACATGAGGCAGCCACAGTCTAAATTTGCAGATCAATAGAATAGATGATAATGTTTTCCACCATGGAATGTTCTCATATCATTAAGTCTGGACTTATTAACAGCCCTATTTACAAATTAATAGAGAGGGGAATTTTCCCTGGTTTCCTAATTTAGAATGCTGATTTCATACAAAATGAGAGAGACTATGTGATGGGGACCCTGGAGTACGTACCAACAGTGGGAAGTGTCTGCTTTTGCCCCCAGAGCCCTGCCTTTGCCCCTATCTTACAATGAGAATGAGGCCAGAGAATGTTCCGCTGGGGCTTTCTGTAAATTCCTAGCTAACTCAATAGCCACCAGAAGTAGAACCCCAAAGGCAGAGCTTCACAGCCCCAATGCAAAAAAATGGCAACTGGGTATCATTAACATACTACAGTTTATCCAGACGTTAAGTGTATTACGGATGAAATAGGCTTTTGTCCAATTACCTGGGAAGCCAACCACTAAAATAGTCTTTTCTGTGGGACAATGTCTGCCGAGTTCCAAATAATCAATCTGCAAATGAACTTCTGGATGTAAGTGTTTATAAATTCATGGTTATTTGGTTTAATTTGAAACCCTCTTGCAGCTCATGCCAATCATGCAGCTTTTACTTGGTTACCTCTCCAGGAAAACCTGTGAAGACTAAACAGAATTACTGATGGTTTTATTACTATCTCAGATTCTTTATATGTGATCTAAATAAAATATTTTTCATATGCCACATAACTGACAGCTTTTCTAGTAAGACCAGAGAAAATTCATTATACTGCACCTGTATTATTACAACGTTTCTTATATTTAAAATTTTGCCTTTATAGGCTTTAAAGCATGAATATGTTAGTTAGCCTAACTTTACATCAATGTTTCTTTTCATCTTATTTTGATCTTTACCTCAAACACTCTGATACCATCCCAATGTGAAAATATATGTACCTCCATTGGCCTTCCCCAAAATACTCCTCTCCCTACAAATCCTCCCAGAATCTATGCACTGGATTAGGTTTTTCTGCAACTCTCAGTTACAGAGATGCTGAAAGTAATCTAAGGTGTTTGTATAAATGGGCGATAGAAAAATGGAAATAGCACAAGAGCTGATTAAAGCTAAATTTAAAATTAGATGGGTTCTCTTGATTAATGGCATAGCAACAGTGATGACTGATAGGTGGAGAACATCCCAATCCACACTAATCTAGATTCCGGAGCTCTGAGAGTGAAGGACTCTCATCCCTACCTTAAAATTAATTTTTCAGAAAAAGCTCCCCCAGAGAAACATTTAGAAAGACTAAACAATTCTGGCAGCACGATCTACCTGATAAGAGTAACTTTGTAATTTTAACTTTTTCAAACCTAATTTACTCTGTAGGAAGAGACAGCCAGTTACTGAACTAAGGCAGGGCCTCAGGTAAAGTACAAGTTCATCTAAATAGGGGAATTAAGCACACAGATCCTAAAAGTTTTAGAGAACACTGCAGGATGCCCTGCTGCACCATTCCAAAAATCTACATTTGTTCGGGTACACTGATCAGGACAAGGAACATTTGCACATTTATTGAAAGGAAATTAAATGGCAGGCATCATTATGTGACTTGAATGTTACATTCTACACTTTACATAGTAATTTCCAAGACTTTATATTGGGGGGAAAAGAAAAATAGAGAACTTACTATCTTCCGTGGTTTTCTTAGGGCCATACAAGGCAAATCCTTCATAAGAAGTGCCAAGCTTCTGACAGGCCAGTGGTAGACTGAATGAGATGTCCAATGAGAAATTTTATTTTTCAATTGTGATACATAGTTGTAAATAACTTTTTAAAAATTTGCTTCATGTGTTAGCCTGGAGCATCCTATAGCGCTAGAGGGGGTTGGGGTGCATAGAAAGAACACAGAAGCCAATCTGAACGAGCTCCTGATGGCCACGGCTGGAACCATTTAAGTAAAAGAGTAAATTAGGATAGTATTGGATTATAACCCAAAGAATAAAGTAAGTATCTATGAGACCATATTGCTATAAATAAATGACTGGATAAATAAATAAAAGGAGGAAAAGGCACAACTGTGCTTTACAGAAGAATTCCAACTCATGATTGTAGGATGAACGAAGGAAATAGAAAACTCACCATTACAGAACCACAGGAATAATTGCTTCAGCCAGAATTCCCTGGAGAATGCTCAAGTTAGTGGGTGAAAGTGTAAGTCGCATGGTTTCAAAATGTCTCCCCCCAGATGTTTCTTAATTACAAAAAAAAAAAAAAAAATCTCCAGCAGAGAAACTACCTTAACCAAGAAAGTTGACATCATCAGTAACAAGTCACATAGCTGTGAGCCTGCACAGAGAGGGCACGTCACCTATGTGGATTCTCCCCCAAAATGCATAACCCCAATCCAATCATAGGGAAACAGGAGAAAAACCCAAATCGAGGGGCATTCTACATATCACCTGACGCATTGCCCTTTAAAAGTGTCAGCGCCAAGAAACACAAGATTAGAAGACATTAAGGAGCTCCCAGCAAGTCAACTAACATGCAAGGAGGGGATCTCAGAATGGATCCTGGAACAGAAAAAGGACATTGGTTGGAAAATTGCTAAATATAAACAAAGTCTGTGGTTTATAGTATTGTGCCAATGTCAGTTTCTTAGTGTTAATCATTATCCCACGCCTATGTAAGTTGTTAAACTCAGGAGTAGCTGGGTGGGGGCTATCCTCTCTGTATTACTTTTACGACTCCTCTGTTCAGTTGAAAATCATTTCAAAATAAAAAGTTAAAAACCACATAGATCAGGGCGCCTAGGTGGCTCAGTTGTTAAGCCTCTGCCTTTGGCTCAGGTCATCATCTCAGGGTCCTGGGATCGAGCCCCACATCGGGCTCCCTGCTCCATGGGAAGCTTGCTTCTCCCTCTCGCACTCCCCCTGCTTGTGTTCCCTCTCTCGCTGTGTCTCTCTCTGTCAAATAAATAAATAAAATATTTTTAAAAAAAGACACATAAATGATTGAAAAATTGCCTAGCTGCTGGCTTTGTATCCAAACTGAGTTATATCTTGAAGGATGAACAGAAGTTAAACAATGACAATGAGGACACCTTGATCTTCCTAGCCAGCATGGTGATCTTTAATAGATGTTCTTAAGTTCATTGACTTGCTAACCTTCCTTGTGTATCTAGAAATCTTATATTCCTTTCTAGGAGGAGAAAAGAAAGCCCTTGCCCATCACAGAACAGGAATTAGATCTCTTACACAATCCTCAAGCACTGGAAGCTATAAATAGGCACCACTAAATCTACACAGAATCAGCAAATGTTAGAGGCCACTGTGCCCCTTTACTGATCAATGACCCCCTCACCCTTTAAAGCCCTCTTGGCAAGGCAAAAACCACAGCGTTGGCTTTTGGACAAGAGTCAGGCTTGCCCCCGGGTGGCCAGCCTCCTGAATAAAGCTTATATTCCTTTCCAGTCAACACTCGTCTCTTGAGTATTGGCCCTTCTGGTGATGGGCAGCTGAACTTTGGATTCAGTTACAAAAATGGGGAACATAGCCAACTTAGATAAAAGAAGAATGAATTGTGGGGGGGGAAGATGGCAGAGGAGTAGGGGACTCTATTTCAACTGGTCCCCAGAATTGAGCTGGATATCTACCAGACCACTCTGAGCACCCACAAAACCAGCCTGAGATGTAAGAAGATCTGGATCTCTACAAACAGAATATTGCAGGCGGTTGGTTTTGAGGTACGAAGCGGAGAGCCGTGATTCTGCGGGCAGAAATCGGAGGATAAACGGCAGCAGGAGGGAGCCTGGCCGTGGGGATCCTACACCGCCAGTGAGTGACAGCCTCGCACTGCAGAAGGGCACAGACTCGCAGACCGGTAGCGGCAGGGAAAGGACTTTAGGGCAGCCCCCAGGGCGGAAACCCAGAGTAGCCCGGTCTCACGCATGCAAACTGGGAGCGGCTGGCGGTTTTAGAAGCACAAAGGGCAGAGACGTGCCCCGACCTGGAGGCAGGACTGGGAGCGCTGCGGAGGGGCGCACAACCCAGGACGCTGCAGTTTATAGCAGCTCGGACAGAAACAGAGACAGTGTGGCCTGGAGAGCTCACTGAAAAACAGACTGCGATCTCTCTGCTCTGAGGCAGAGGGTTGGAAACGGTCTCTTCTGCTCTGACTCACGGAAGAGACACGGAAAGCCGCCAGGGAAAGGCACCAGGGAACAAAAGCCCCCAAAACTGATTCCCGCTGAGCCCATCCCCCGCCACAGGGGGGTAGGGCAACTCCAACCGAACAGGGTTGCCTGAGTAACAGTGCGGCAGGCCCCTCCCGCAGAAGACAGGCTGGGAAAACAAGAGGCCAGCAACCCTAAGGTCCCAAGAAAACAGGTGCATCTTGCTTGGGTTCTGGTCAATAATTTGGACTCTGTACATTCCCTCAAACACCCATCAACAGAATGACTAGGAGGAGGAACCCCCAGAATAGAAAAGACTCAGAGATTATGACTTATGCTGCAGATTTACAAATGGATGCAGATATAACCAAGATGTCGGAGATGGAATTCAGGCTAGCAATTGTGAAGACAATGGCTAGAATGGAGAAATCAATTAATGGCAACATAGAGTCTCTAAGGGCAGAAATAAAAGGTAAATTGGCAGAACTTAAAAATGGTATCAATGAGATCCAATC
>NC_138381.1:49798142-49814650 GCF_054177405.1 Leptonychotes weddellii
GGTTAGCCCAGTGACGGGTATTAAGGAGGGCACGTACTGCATGGAGCACTGGGTGTTATACGAAAACAATGGATCGTGGATCACTACATCAAAAACTAATGATGTATTGTATGGTAACTAACATAATAAAATTAAAAAAAAATAAAATGCAAATTCCTGCGGGAAAAAAAAAGAAGAATGAATTGTATGACCTAGTTCCATTTCTCACTCAACCAATTATGGGCTGTGTGACCTTGGGCACGTTACTCAATTTCTCTAAAGCTCAGTTTCCTCATCAATAAGGGACAAGGCAGGATACCTACCTCATGGAGCTGGAAAGAATGACTAAATGAAATAAACCATATGAGGAGAGTAATATGCCTGGCATATTATACAAACCCAATCAGTGTTAACCATGCTGATGGTGATGATGGCAACAACATTGGAAATGATGATGATGAACAGCCTATGACTGGCCACTTGCACAAATCTTCTCCCTCCATAAAGCCTACAGAAGTTGTCAAAGCTCTGGCCTGCAAACTACCAATTAGGATTCTTTCATACACCCCCGATACCTTCCTGGCCCTTCCTACCGTTTTGTTCAGATGTTTATTGAGCACTCACTGTGTGACTTTGTACTTCATTAGAGTAGCAAAAACAGATAAAAGAGAGCGGTCTCTGGCTTTGGAGGGAAAAATAGACATGTTCCTGTCTAATGGGAGAACAGACATGAACAAATCATTTAATACAGGGAATGCTCTGCTGGAGGTAGGCGAAAGTACTACTACAAGAGCATCTAACAGCCTGAGCTGAGTGTTTCTGGATGAACAGGAGTTTAGACAGCAAAGAAGGATGAGATGATGATGGGGAAGGGGATGGCAGAAGGAATAACTGAATTAGAAAAGGCACAGGATCCTTGAAATAGCCAGGAGTATGGGGAACTCTGTGAAAAGAGAAGATGGGAAAAAATTGAACAGAGGCAGGTAAGGCCTAAGTGACTGACAACTATGTATATCAAGGTAAGTCCTTGATTTTAACCTGTTGGTGATGGTTAGTAGTGAGGGGAGCAACACGGTTAGATTTCTATTTTAGAGCTATTGTTCTGACGACATGTGGGAGAAAGGACTGGAGAGACAGAGGGTCGGTTAGTGTCAGGGCCACCAAGGAGAAGAGTTTTGCTATCCTTTAAGCAAGAAATAATAACTATTGATACTAATAAATTAGTTATTCTTAAATTAAGTAATTAGCAGGGCACTAATAGTGGGGATGGAAAAAACGAGAGGGATTTAGAAATATGCAGAAAAAAACCTGGCAGGACTTGATGTTCCATTTCTTTTTTTTTTTTTAATTTTATTTTATTATGTTAGTCAACATACATCATTAGTTTTTGATGTAGTGTTCCATGATCCATTGTTTGTGTATAACACCCAGTGCTCCATTCAATACGTGCCTTTTTTAATACCCATCACCAGGCTAACCCATCCCCCCATCCCCTCCCCTCTAGAACCCTCAGTTTGTTTCTCAGAGTCCATAGTCTCTCATCGTTCGTCTCTCCCTCTGATTTCCCCCCCTCATTCTTCCCTTCCTACTATCTTTTTTTTTTAACATATAATGTGTTATTATCTTTTTAACATATAATGTGTTATTGGTTTCAGAGGTACAGGACTGTGACTCATCAGTCTTACACAATTCACAGCGCTCACCATAGCACATACCCTCCCCAGTGTCTATCACCCAGCCACCCCATCCCTCCCATCCCCCATCACTCCAGCAACCCTCAGTTTGTTTCCTGAGATTAAGAATTCCTCAAATAAGTGAGGTCATATGATAGATGCCTTTCTTTGATTGACTTATTTCGCTCAGCATAACAGCCTCTAGTTCCATCCACGTCGTTGCAAATGGCAAGATTTCGGGGGGTTTTTTGATGGCTGCATATTATTCCATTATACACACACACACACATATATATATATACATACCATTGATGTCCCATTTCTTGACACAGTTTCCAGTCAATGCACAAAGTTTGACTAAGTTAACTCACAATGAAAGGAAGGATCTGTACCTCTAGATTTCTAGCTTAGGTAATACCTCACTGAGTAGTGGTGCCATTTACCTATCAAGGAGATGTGGGGCAAAGAAATATGTTGTGGGGCGAGACAGGAAAGAGTGTTAGATAAATGACAGATTCTGTTGTGTACATGTTGGCTCTGCGTGGTGAAGGGGGCATTTAGTTCATATTTCTAACAATTAGTGAAATACTTGCTTGAAGCTCAGGGAAGGTGGAATTATAAAGTTAAGACCACGAGTCAGTATAAAATCCCCATCCAGAGACAACATGGGTAAAAATAAGGACTTGGGCCAAAGATGGAGCCCTTGGTCAGGGTTGGGTACAGAGAGGTTGCCAAGAGGAAAACCAAGAAGGAGCTGTCACGGAGATTGACTGAGTAGAGCTAGCTAAATCATCCAGAAAATAAGGACTGAGAAGAGTCTGCTAGATTTAGAATATAACCATCACAAGTGGCCTTGCCAGAGCAATCTCAGTTGAGTTTTGGGGACAAATAATTCAGTGGATTGAAGAGAGGTCAAAAAATGCAGACATTGAAATATCAATAAACGTGGCTGATGAAAAGAATTACTAACTTACTGCCATCTTGCAGGGGAAAATAGGGCTCTATATCTTGCATGTATCATTCTCTCAGTAACTCTGTAATGTAGCTACTATTATTACTGCCATTTTAGAGGTGAGGAAATAGATGAAGGAAGGAGAGAGACAAAATGCTAGCAAGAAATGGATAAGGGTAAAGGTTTTTATTAACAAAGGATGAAACAGACTTGAGTATAATCATACTTAAAGGGGAAAGAATCACAGGGAATTGGAGGTTGGAATGTGGAACAGATGGTGGGTCTCTGGGCAAAGCTCTGAAGGAGGTGGGATTGTGAACACAGGTGAACCCAGAAGGACCTCTCCTTCTCAGAAATGAGAAGGAAGGACAGAAGATGAGCTTAGTTACAAATAAGTTTGGGGGCGCCTGGGTGGCTCAGTTGGTTAAGCCTCTGAGTCTTGATTTTCAGCTCAGGTCATGATCTCAGGGTGGTGAGATCGAGCCCCACACTGGGCTCCATACTGGGCAGGGAACCTGCTTAAGATTCTCTCTCTTCCTCTGCCCCTCACCCCCGCTAAATATATAACAATAAGTTTGGAAGTAATGGGTCAGAAAGTAGAGATAGCTCACTTTTATCACCTCAGTTTTTCATCTAAGTTCCCAAAGAAATAAAAATTCTCCCTTCTTTTCCCAGCTGCTCCACTGCTACTGAACTTCCTGTCACCTGTGGCACCCCATCCCCTGCAGCCACCCACAGCCCCTCTCAAGGCCTGTGTAGTAAGGGAAGAGGGGAGACATCAGATAATGTGGGGTGGGACATGGACATCAGAACTCTTCCTAATGGGGCTTTTTTTTTTTTTTCCAAATAATGGTGACATCTATAGGGCAACTAAATTGATAACCTGAACTTTTCCCTCAAACAAACCATCACATAGCAAAATATTCATTATCTGCAATAATGGTCTTTAAACTGAACTATGGATGCCTCTGGGAGCACACAATTTTTTTTTTAAGGAATATGCTGGCACTTATCTAGTTTTAAGGGACTCGGTTTCCAGATTCTCAACTTCTAGACCCTAAAACTGATCTGCCTGAGAAAGCAACAGCCATCTGAGGTTCTCCTTTCTTACCTCCCAGTTAGCAACCCCTTCCCCCTGTTAGCAGTGCAAAGGCAAACCAGCCCCCAGGCCCAATCTCCACAGTGCATTTTTCCAGGATAGCAAACCTTTGGTTTTGGACAAAGGAAATTTCTTCAGTGGTTGGAACTCCTTCAGTAACGGATTAACAAATATTCTGCAACTCAAGTAAATTCTAATTTTCTCCTTTCAACCAAATTGAAGGACAGAATGAAGTAGCTAATAGATTAGTTCCAAGAATTGGGGGATATTTGCCGTAATATGGAACTTCTGCCATTTGCATCCACTTTTGTACCTCAATAATTTTTTCTGTATTTATCTAAGAAATAAGATAGATTGATGGAAGGAAGGAAGGAAGGAAGGAAGGAAGGAAGGGGAGAAATAAAGAAAAAAGAAAAGAGAAAGAAAAAAGAAAGGGAAGGTGAGTTGGAGGGAGGGAGGGAGGAAGGAAGGAAAATGTTGCTCAGCCATGTCTCATTTTAGCAATACATAATATTTACCCACAAATACATGAACTAATGGAAAAAAATGCTCTCTTTGTCTTACTAAGAGATTAATTTGCAATAACAGATTACTTTTTATGTTTAGTATTTATCATAGTTTGTAAGATATGTGTGTTGTTTACACTAAAGTGTTTACTGCTAATAATTGTACTGATCGCTTAGTCCAGAAAAGAGTTCTAAGATTTAGAATATTATGGCCACATAAAATGAAAAATGAAGCTCAAATTTCAATTGATGCACCCATTTTATTGCAGAGAATTTTGATAGGTAATCAATAAGATACTCTCAAGCATAAAAATAATACATTAGGGTAGGATTCTGTGCAGGAAGTAGAATGGAAATAGAAGTTTAAGGAGGAAAAGAAAAGACAAAATGTCTGTAAAAGAAAAGTCTCTCCCTGTACTTGTGAAATAGATGACGGATAGCCAATTGCTGTGGTTTTTTAAAAGGTACATATAAAAAAGTGATGTATTTATTTGATTATAAAAAGCACAATATATGCATGATATCTGAAATTATATCTGAAACCATTTAAATTTAAGACAAAGATTTTAGATGTGAGCTTGAAAATGTGCAAGGGACACCTAGTTTTCAAATGTTTTAGGTGGTACAGAGCAAAAAGCGTGAAGACCACTGCTCCTTAATGGAATACCATCCCATCCATACCCAAGAGCTTCCCTTTTCTCTCCACTATGGTTTCTGCCAAGTCCTCTGAATAGTTTAGAAAAAAACATCAGGTATGAGAAAGGAAAGGCTTTGTTGACATATCAAAGGATGTTTTTGAAACATTAAACATGAAATATGGATCCAGATTTCTCAGAGGTATAGCCACATTTGCTAGCTGCCCCCATGCTCAAGCCTTGATTCAATGCACAACATCTGTAGGTGATAAGGATTGTTTGTCAACAGGAGAGACTAAGGAAGCTGCAACTTTCCCCAAGGCATCTTCAAGCAGTATCATTCAAATCATTCTCAGGCTCCGCGATGGCGGAAGCATGTTACAGATTTCACTCTTAAAATCCAAATTTTCACCCCTGAATTTCCAAATTAAGACGTTGTTATTGAATGTTGTGCGCTCACCATTTCTTATCAGACACTTCCAAGAGCCCTGGCATAGCCCCAACATGCCTTGAACTTAAGGAATTCTCTAAGAAGCTCAAACTGAAAAATTAGGAAAGGAAATCAAAACTTTCCGGTATTAAAACTTGAGGAACTGTGTAAAGATTAAGTTCAGTGCTGGCTATGGAATCTCCCAAGGCACATTTCCATAAATACAGTTTTACAAAATGTATCTTGATTATAATCTGTAGATCTGATTGGGCAACACTTCCTTTCAATAAGACTGCATAGCATTTTGGAACAATTTTCAGTAATCTGGAACAGGAATACTCAAAATTAGGCCTGCAGATATAGAAGCACGCTAGAGGAAGCAATAATGAAACCAAACAGTAACGGCAGACTCCATTTTGGTAAGCAGAACATTTTTAGTTAGATGGCTGCATTTTAAAGAGGTGGTGGCTGCCTCCAGATATTTTTAGCAAGTATTGGCAATTACTGTGTGAAGTTAACCCAATGCTTAATACCAATCACTCACCTTTTAATTTGGAATTACTGTCACTGCTGTGTGCATGACCAAAACAGCAATTAAGAATCAGCAGGGCTCGTGAACAATAGATTAAAATATTGCTGAGGTGTAATATATAAATTAGTCCTCAGATTAGGGATATTCCCATTGTGAATGAGCAGCCCACCTGAGGGATGGGGGGGGGGCACGCTCTTGGCCTCTTTAGGGGCAAATGGGTTTTCTACACAGTTCACAACACCCTGGTGACTAACCGAGAGACGTGTGTTTCTCTTACAGAAAGGTGGAAACATTTCTCTTTTCTGTATATTTCCCAAGAGCAGATAGTTTTCTATAGCTAAATTTCAACGCCTCTGAGTGGGGGATGTTTATCTGCTGTCTCTAGTTGGAATTCATGATATGTTTCCCCATGGCAACATCTCATACATCATATGTCTAATTAAACTGCTGCATTTCTATAGTAAAGTCAGCTATACAGAAATCTCAGGTTTTTGTTATTCTAAATGAGCTTCGCTTAGAGCTGAAGATGTATCCCTTCAAAACTTAGAGTCAGTGCTGTTTTCTTGCAAATGTTAACTATTTATGATTCCAACTTTCTAAAATGCACAAATTCATTCATCTTTAAAAGGGGTGTTATTTTGGGCGCCTGGGTGGCTCAGTTGTTAAGCGTCTGCCTTTGGCTCAGGTCATGATCCCAGGGTCCTGGGATCGAGCCCCGCATTGGGCTCCCTGCTCACATGGGGCTCCCTGCTCAGCGGGAAGCCTGCTTCTCCCTCTCCCATTCCCCCTGCTTATGTTCCCTCTCTCTCTGTGTCTCTGTCAAATAAATAAATAAAATCTTTTATAAAAAAATAAATAAAAGGGGTGTTATTTTGTTGGTGATAGGATGGTTGCTGTAATTCTTACAAGGAGGTAAAACACAGTGCGAGATGTCTAGTGGTAGATGGAGCTTAGGACCTAGTAGTACTCAGCAATAGCAAGCTTGCTTTGAGTTGTCTCAGATTTTCTCTATCTTCCTCTGCATTCAGGTGGTCAGCAATTGCTTCTGAATTTTTGTCCCTGCTCCTCCTTGTATCATCCTTTCTCACTCTTTACATCAAATAACAAGATCTGTTAAAATTATATTGAAAAAAAGAATACATGGTATTCTTGTGCGTGGCTATATATTCATCTGTTTCTCTGACTAAGATCATGCTCTAATACAAGGACTTTGTAACATCCATTTTGGCTGTTCAGTGGCATTTTCTCATATCCTGGAATTTGGCATTTTGGAGACGAGAATCATGAAATTATTCATTCTGGATAGGAATGGTGCTGCCTTTCAATACTTCATGAGCATAGCGAGTAGGCTTACAGTGGCTGGTCTGGATAATCAACTGCCATTAATATTTTTCACATGAAAAAATGTATTTAGAATTCTAAATAAGTGGCTCATGAGCTTCTAGCATACAACTCATTCTTATGTTGGGAACTTTCTTTACTCACACAGGTTTTATTGCTTCACTGTTGCCTGGCAACAGAGATGTGGCAGACGATGTCAAAGGTTAAGGAGCAGACTAAAATCATTATGGAAAGCGAGCCTTATCAGCATTTTCCATCTAACTTTGTAATCCTTGAAATAAAATAGGTTTCATTGTATTGAACAGTCTGTATTTTGTTTCTTATCAAATGCCAAGTTTTTTTTTAGAGACTTTTCCTTCTGAATATAAGTCCAGTACCAGGGAGAATTTTAATATGTACACTGCTTTGTAATGGGCTTCTCTATTACACTAGCACACTTTAAAGGTTAAAGTGAAAAATTTCTGGCATTCTAAAGTCATGTACTGTGCAGAAAGTGGTCATGCACATGTTTGGAAGCATTCCAAGAGGTATCAGAAACATACTTTGGCTCTCTACTTCCTCACTTTGAAGCACTAGTTAATGTTGAATAAAATTCCATTTCAACTACATTAGCCTGCTTATTAAAAAATTATTCCTTAGAGAAAGGAATGCAAAATGTTCTATAGGTTTGTTTGTCTCTATTCTGAAAGAATAAGGAATGTGATCAAAATTTAAGCATCATGTCTGGGGTTTATTTCGTTCAGTCCGTTGTGTACCAAATGCTAGTCCTCTAAGGATTCGTAACTTGTGGATAGTTAATTACATTTCAGCATGATGCATTTTAAGATTTCTTTTCCAGTGGGCATAACACATATGCTTTAATGATATTTCCTTTCTAGGCAATGTGGTTGTTCTGTGACTCCTAACCCAAATTTTTTATTTTTCCAAATTACTGCTATAGAGGTAAGGCAACCTGAATTAGAATCGCAATCCATGTTGGCTTGAAGTGGATCCAGAATTATTTCTGGAGGAAGACTTTTATCCCTGCTTGTGGGTCCTCCCTCATCTCTGAGCGAAGCCACAGTGGCCATCCATTCAGGGATATGTCCTTAAATTTCATTAGAGAAAATGAACTCAATCCTTCCTTGACTGAGTCCCAAATACTTTGTCAACACTGCACTCTCTGTTTTAGTCAGAGATTATAAACCAAGGGTCTGTGTTGAATAATTCTTATCAAAAGCCCAGTTGGGAGAAATACATCCATGAGTATAATTGCCTGAAGGATATGAGGACTGCCTAGTCTTCTAAATTTCCCTTTGGACAGAACTGTGTATTTGGAATCATTGTATTTTAGAATTGCAGCTACTCAGTGAGGCTTGTGCAGCATGTAAATAAGTACATATTGATGAGGTCATTAGCATAGCCATGTGAGTCTCGCTACCTCTGTTACAAGGTTGCTGGTGAGATCATTGTCTTTTATGTTACCCTGTAAGAGCACCCACAGAAGAAACTCCGCTTAGGTTTTAGCATTAGAAAAACTTAGGTTTTTATCTTACAGATGTCTCAGATCTGTCACTGACCATGTTTTCCTCTTCACTTTCACTGCTAGGAACGTAAGAACCAAATCTGCAGCCTACCTCTGTCCACTGCACAAGGCCCTGAGGTATGCATCTGTCCCGCTCAGCTCGCGCTGGCTTTATCTTTCTCTTCCATATTGTCTTTTAACCCTGACTTTCTCCACCATTTATTCTATTTTAATAACAGGCATGGCTACCTCAAGTGTGCTTTAGAGCAATGCATGCAGGATATGAGGTTTAACAATCCACAACACATAAGAGAGTCAAAGGAAGATAAAGAAGATAATCCTCTTATCATGTCCTTGGTATTCCATTTTGTGAGACCATGTGGCATGAAGGGATCCCCCAAGCCATCCCCCCACTTGTTGCCGCCATGAGTCCTGACATCCAGAAGAGATGGCACGAGCTCAGGGGGACAGGAGCAGGTGGGAACTGGGAGGGCACAGACAAGGCAAGGGGAGAAACCTCGCTCCTTGGCAGCTAGGAACTGAAAACAAGTTTCTGTGGCTACAGGGTCCCTTCTAAGGAAAGTCAGGAAAATGCCAGTCAGGAACTTCTTGCATTAAATCCAAAGGTGACATTTAAAATTCTGACGCATCCAATTTGTGTAACATAAGAATGTCATCTCCACAATACATATTTATGAAGTAGTTATGTTCATATTACTGTACAACCACCTCATCCCCATTTGTCCCACACACATATGCAATTTTAAAAATTACCCAAGGGGCACCTGCGTGGCTCGGTCAGTTAAGCGCCTGACTTTTGATCTCAGCTCAGGTCTTGATCTCAGGGTCATGAGTTTAAGCCCTGCACTGGACTCCACACAGGGTGTGGAGCTACTTAAAAAAAAAAAAAATTACCCCAAACCTGTTACTAGATTGTCTACCCCCACAAATAAGAGAGAAGCTTCTTTTAAAAAACACACACACATGAGGAATATAAAAAAAGCTGCTTTGGCTAAATAAAATGGTGCCACTTCTGATCAAAAGCAAAAATCAGTATTTGAATATTTAATTTAATAACTACAGGAAGGAAATATAACTATGGATTCTTGGAAGCCACTGTGGGGCTAGAGATATGGCATGCATACTGCTACATGGCTGAAATTTGCCCAGATTATATAGATAATCAGTGAGAAAGAGATTTTATGTTAGGATGTTTAGAAGCCTGTATACACACACTGTTTCATTGGTTTGGTACAAAGACTGACAGGCTCCACAGTATTTCACATTACCCTCAAAGACATCATTTCCAATGTTCTCGTGCTAAATCTATACCCATCAGGACCTTTGTCCCATGGTGGGGGGGGGGGGGGACGCTAGGGAATTCTTTTTTTTTTTTTTTAAAGATTTTATTTATTTATTTATTTGAGAGAAAGAGAGAGAGACAGAGAAACAGCATGAGAGGGGAGAGGGTCAGAGGGAGAAGCAGGCTCCCCGCTGAGCCGGGAGCCTGATGTGGGACTCGATCCAGGGACTCCAGGATCATGACCTGAGCCGAAGGCAGTTGCTTAACCAACTGAGCCACCCAGGCGCCCGACTCTAGGGAATTCTTGTTATAATTCTATTATTCACATAATACTTACCAATAAATAAGGAAAAATTAGCTACTTATGTGTTGTTGGCTTTTTTAAATCAAGACCAGGTTAGACAACTTGGGTAAAGAATTACCAATTTCAACGAGTGGTAAGTAGAAGCTAATTCAGGTCCTTAGAAAAAACTGCCTAACATATATACTTTTTAATAACCTTAATAATATTTTCATGTTAAAATTATGTCTTTTAACAGCGTGTCCTTCACAGCTAATACAAAGTCAAAATTCCCTCTTAACAGTAATTCTTTAATTATGTGATTTACTCTAATTCCATAAGCACGACACAGGAATGTATCATAGACATGAATGTCATATTAGAATCAGTTTTTTTGGGCGCCTGGGTGGCTCAGTTGGTTAAGTGTCTGCTTTCAACACAGGTCATGATCCCAGGGTCCTGGGATCGAGTCCTGCATTGGGGTCCCTGCTCCACAGACAGCCTGCTTCTTCCTCTGCCTCTGCCTCTCTCTCTCTCTAGCTCTCATGAATATATAAATAAAATCTTAAAAAAAAGAATCAGTTTTTTTAACGTAATCTACCAATATCTTGAATGTATTTCATTTGTGGTAAAAAAAAAAAATTCTAATTTGATTCCTCTGTCATCTCAGAGTTAATATATTCAGAATGTAGAATGTTTCCCCTTCCCATCCAGCCACTCTTCCTAAATAATCCTCTTCTGTCTGGGGAAACCTCCCCCCCCACACACAGGCCCCAAAAACCTTCCCATGTATTTCATCTCTGAGACTTGAAAATATCTTCCTATTCCTTCATTCCTTACCTCCAACCTGCTTATTCTTCCTGTCAACTCTCTCTGATGAAATCAGATTATATTTTGAAACAATTTAACTACCCTAGCTCCTGTGTAACTGAGTTACCACAGCAGGCCTGAGATGCTGTCCTTAGAGAGTCCCCCTTGCAAGGCTGACCCTTGGCTGCTGTCTGGAAACTTGGATTTGGGGAGAGTTCCCACTGCTCCCCAACTGATGGGGGTGGCTCCCTGTGCCTAAACTGTTAGTACAAAATGATGTGGTCTATGCCAAATGTGTGCTTTTCTTCTGGGAGTCTGGAATTTTGACAGGTGCACAGCAGAGGCTCTCTATGTGACCAACCCCCAGTAAAAATCCTGGGCACTGAGTCTGTAATAAGCTTCCCAGGTAGACAGCATTTTACATGTGTTGTCACAGTCTGTCGCTGGAAGAACAAAGCACATCCTATGTGACTATCCTGGGAAAGGACTCTTGGAAGCTTGCAGCTGGTTTTCCCAGGACTTTGCCCTATGCACCTCTTCCCTTTGCTGGTTTTGCCTTGTGTCATTCCACTGCAATAAATCTTAGCCGTAAGCACAACTGTATGCTCAGTCCTGTGAGTCCTCTTAGCAAACCACTGAATCTAGCATCTGCAACACAACTCGTATGGCCTGTTCTATCATTTCTATCCTCTTCTGTTCACCTTGTAAAAGCCCTTCAGAACCTGCCTTTGCCATTATTTCTCCAGGCTCCTACTGGATTCCAGTGCAGGCCCACTACTTCAGGTAGATCACCACCAGCAGAGGAGGGATGGTGGTTTGTAGGGGAAGTTCCCAGCTGCTGTGAAGACACCTAGTTTCTGTTCTTAGTTCCCTCTGTTTGTTCTGCCATTTCCTGTTCAATTTGGAGCAATTCACAACCTCCCTAGGTCTTAATAGCCTTACACATAAAATGTGAATAAAACTACAGATACATATCATATCCAGGTGCAAGATTTGGGCTTTTTGGACAAATAATTTCTTACTGATTTGCAACTAAAAGGTACATTGTATCAAAGCTCATTGTAAAGCAAAACTGCTCTGCTAAGGCATGCTTATTTTCTCTGCAAAAATTTCTGGATTCACCGGAAAAAAATGTGAGAAATGTTTCAGAATTAGAGATTTAAAGGAAAATATACTACAAAAATTGGAATAATGCTCCCAATATCACACCATAATCTCCTGGGTAATGAATGGTATTGTTTTTGAAAGTTACTGTCAGAGGGGCGCCTGGATGGCTCAGTTGGTTAAGCAACTGCCTTCGGCTCAGGTCATGATCCTGGAGTCCCGGGATCGAGTCCCGCATCGGGCTCCCTGCTCGGCAGGGAGCCTGCTTCTCCCTCTGACCCTCCCCACTCTCATGTGCTCTCTCTCTCTCTCATTCTCTCTCTCTCAAATAAATAAATAAATAAATCTTTTAATAAAAAAAAAAAAAGAAAGTTACTGTCAGAAAAGAAAAGAATCAAGAGAAATTAGCAACCCAGGAGTTGGCTGGAAAGGGTTGGGATTTCTGTTCAGCCAGGGCCCATGTCCCTCAGGATGAGACAGCTGACATAGAGAGAAAACAGCCCCTTCTCAAACATTAGGGACTCCCTTTGTGAAAAACATCAAGATCAGAAAGTTTCAACAGAACCTACTGAAAAATCTCTCTGAGTTTACCTCTGTGTCTGTATATACACCTTGCTCATTACTCACTTCCAGTACCAATTACTGAAATTCATTTCCCAACGATCAACAAAAGGCCTACAAAAGCCACCGGAGGAGACACACCTAAGAATCTTGAGCCTAAAATAGGTTCCCAGGTTGACTGATGGGCAGCTCCATTCTTCTGAGGTCTCATCCCTGTTCATGTTTTAATGAAGCTGTTTTTGCAATTACTTACAAAATATATTTAAGTTATATTTCAGTATTCTTCTGTGTAATTCTTGGCACAAAGGAAAACACATTATCATTTGTGAATTGTGAATTGCAAAGGCTAAGCATAAGTACCGGGCATTCTTGTCTTTAGAGAGCACTCAAACTTTTCTCTTAACCACTTCCTAAGTTGAAGCTGCCATCACAGCTAAAAGGTGTTTCCAAACCCTTAAGCATGTGTCCTTAGGGCAAAGAATTTCAGAGAATTAGTCAGTCAGACTGGCGGGTAATAAGGACAGAGGGAAAAGTGAGATGACATTGTAGCTAGCCTGCATCTGCTCTCAATTCCAGATTTTCCTACAAAAACTGCAAAGCAGAGCTTTCAAACCAGAAAAAAATAAAATAAAACAACACCAACAAACAAAAAAAAAAAAACAGAGAACAATTAGCATAGCATTGAATGAACAAACATTTTAAGAAGCATCCTGCACAAAGAATCATTTCCATATTTCCCTGGTTGAAGTTACACATGGTATTGCTTAAATATTTACTGAATTCAGAGTTATAATCACTAAAAACGGTTACTTCTCATAGGTAGAATTAACATTAGGAATACAGAAATGTTACCTCCAAATCCTAAGAGGGACTTTGAACACAGATAGAGACAGATGAGAGATGGCATGCTGCAGTGCAGCAATTTCAAAGGTACTGGAGCTCTGACAGTCCGGCTTCCATTCCTCCAGGAATATTCTCAATGAGACACAGAAAGATCCAGGGCACTAAAAGTGATTCTTTTACTGTTGCATCCAGATACTCTCTTTGAATTCAACACTCAAAAACACAAGGCAGGAACAGGAGGCAGGAACTGCATAGCATCTTACGGTGTCCTTCAGGTTCTTCCCCTCATAGTTTCCCTGGTTCCCAGTGTAGCTTCTCCGCGTGACCATGCAGCAGTCTCAAAAGGGCTGTGGAAGGAGCTTCCAGCAGCAGGCAGACAGAAAGCCTAATGTGGCATAGGGCTTCTGGACCCCTGGCTCCCAAGCATCATCAGAGACTCTTTTGCTTGCTAGCAAATTTTCAGTTTAATTATGCATACAGGGAGTTTTTAAATCCTTAGCTTTCCCAATTGCCATGCTAATACACAATCCAAACATCTACAGGCAGAGCTATTGAGACCAACATGATAATTATACTGACATTTTTTTCCCCTTCATTTGGCCAAGGACCCCACTGAAGTTCTTCACTTCCACGGTCTTTTCCTATATTTCCTCCCGAAGAGTCGGGGTTCATTTAACTTGCTTTATTCCCTAAGGTACAACATTAGCAGGACCACACTGGCAACACCAATAAGCAAAGATTCTCCACTAAGCAAACGGGGCAAAGTCTGACAAAGCCAGTCCACCAAATGCAAGCTTCAGAACAAGTGAGGCTGAGTAGGGGGGTCAGAACTAACATTTTTTTGAGTATCTATTATGTTATGTGCCAGTATTCACGGTGCTATAAGTAAACATCAATTTAACCCTAAAATCAATGCTATAAACACTGTATTATCATCCCCACTTTTATAGACGCAGGAATGATCCCGAAATGATCAAGTAATTTGCTTGACGTCTCCTACAAACCACTAAGAAAATCACAAGCAACCTAACAGAAAAGTTATCAAAAGATATGAATATACATTTCATGGCAGAATGAACACATGTGCCAATAAGGATGAGAACAGGCATTTGATATCATTAGTAGTCAGAGCAATGCAAATTAAAACCCCGATGAAATAACCATTTTATACCCATTCATCTAGGAAAAATGAAAAATCTAACAATTCCAAGTGTTGAAAGATGGTGGATCCACATTCCAATAAGAGTTAAAATTGGGGAAACCAACTTTGGAGAATTTGGAACTATCTCCTAATATTGAACATTCATACACTCTATGACCCACTAATTCTACTCCTACCCAAGAGAGATTCTTGCACATGTGCATGAAGAGTTATGTTCAATAATGCCAAAACAGCTCTTTTCACAACAGTAAAATCCTGAAAACACCCAAATGCCCATCAACAAGATAGGATATAAATATAGTATATTTTACACATTAGAATATTAAATAGAACAGAACAGATGTAGTACAGCATATCACAACACAGGTGAATCTTCTCAATAAAAAGTTTCAATGGATTACACACAACATTAGGTCCCTTTAGAAAGTTAAAAACAATTATAATTAAGTTTCCCTTTCAGAATATTAATGAATGGAATAAAATTACATATAAAGGAAAGTAAAGGAATGACAAACATGAGACTCAGGATGAGGTCAATGTAGGTGGAAATGGGATGAAATGCAGGGGGACCCAAATGGTTATACGAAGGTTACTGTCAAAATCCTAGCTTTGACAGATATAGTCCATGCTGGCGGAGGAGTAGGAGATCTTAGTTTTGTCTGGTCCCAGGAATTCAGCTAGTTATCAAACCATTTTGAATACCTGAGAACTCAATTGGAGATATAAGAAAAGAACTGCTGCAACTCTACAAATAGAAAAATGACCACTTTCTGCAAGGTAGGAGGTGCAGAGAGGTGAGTCTGAGGCGATATATGGGGAGATAGACAATGCGGCAGGGGGGGAGCCTCCAGAAGCTGGCTACCGGAAAGTGATACAGCAGCAGAGCCCAAAGTCAGAACTTTTAGAAGTCTGCTCCAGTGAGGGACGTCCTTGCCTGAATGGTGCTCAGGTGGTGAAGCAGGGCAGAGTCCTAGGTGGGATAGTGTGGTCTCAGGATCCTCGGGGTCACAGATAGACCGGGGATGCCTCAGTGCAGCAGAGTTCCAGGTATCGGAGCGGGGAAGCCGGCTACAAAGACTGAGCCCAGGAGTGGGCTCTCAGCTCAGAGTTGCCATAAACTGCGACTGGTAGGTTGGTTGGGCAACTGCTCTCTGAGCAGGGGCCCATCAAGCAGCAGAACCAGAGAGATCCCCACTTCCTCCCCTGGGAGTAGGAGCATGGGTGTGCACCACATGAATCTGCAGAGTTTGGAGACTCGAAGCGGGGTCACAAGGTCATGTGCCTGAGATAGAAACAATCAGTCACAGGCTGGGTGAGCACAGAGTGCAGACGGAGACCAGGGAGACAAGGGTGAGTGACTGCTTTTCTCTGAGGGCACACTGAGGAGTGGCGGGGGGGCACGGTCTTTCAGCTCTGGGGCCAGAGATTGGGAGGCCACCATGTTCATTCTTATCCTCTAAAGCTGTGCTGAAAGCCTTCAGGGAACAAAAGCCACATAGAGCAATAGAGAGTCATTTACACTTAGCCTGGCCCCCTGCAAGGGCAGTGCAATTCTACCAGGGGCAAAGACTCCTGAGAATCAGTGCAACAGGCTCCTCCCCCAGAATATCAGCAAGAACATCCAGCCAAGACCAAGTTTACCAATCACACAGAACTACAAAACTCCAGCTAGGAGAAAATAGTATATAGAATTCATGTTTTTTCCCCCATGATTCTTTAGTCTTTCAATTTCAATTCTTTTTCTCTTTCCTTTTTCAACCAATTTCTTATTTTATCAACTCTTTTTTATTTTTT
>NC_138381.1:49814750-49892875 GCF_054177405.1 Leptonychotes weddellii
TCTTTTTTAATTCTTTTTTAAATTTTCATTTTTACAGTTACATTCTACCCTTTCAGTGTATTTTTTTTATTTTTATTTTTTTAAAGATTTTATTTATTTATTTGACAGAGAGAGACACGCGAGAGAAGGAACACAAGCAGGGGGAGTGGGAGAGGGAGAAGCAGGCTTCCCGTGGAGCAGGGAGCCCGATGCAGGGCTCGATCCCTGGACTCTGGGACCATGACCCGAGCCGAAGGCAGACGCCCAATGACTGAGCCACCCAGGCGCCCCCCTTTCAGTGTATTTAATTTTATTTTTGCATATATGTAAGTTTTTCTTTCTTTACAATTTTGGGATGTAGTTTCTTCTAACAAACAGACCAAAATACACTCAGGATATAGTGTATTGTTCTGTTCTGTTCACCTGTCTGTTTATATTCCTTCTCTTTTTTATTTTTGTCTTTTCATTTTTCATTTTTTTTTAAAGATTTTATTTATTTATTTGAGAGTGAGAATGAGAGAGAGAGAGAGCATGAGAGGGGGAGGGTCAGAGGGAGAAGCAGACTCCCTGCCGAGCAGGGAGCCCGATGCGGGACTCGATCCCGGGACTCCAGGATCATGACCTGAGCCAAAGGCAGTCGCTTAACCAACTGAGCCACCCAGGCGCCCCATTAATTTTTCATTTTTAAAGTTACATTCTATCCTTCCATTTTATTTAATTTTATTTTTGTACATATATAAGTTTTTCTTTCTTTACAATTTTGGGATCTAGTTTTCTTAAAAACAGACCAAAGTACACACAGGATCCAGTGTATTACTCTGTTCTGTTCACCTGTCTGATTATATTCTCTCTTTTTTTTTTTTCTTTTAATTTTTTTTTTTTTTTTTTTTTCGTTTCAAGTCCCTTCTCATTTGTTTAGTGTATATTTCTCTGGGGTCGTCATTGCCATCTTAGTATTTTGTTCTCTCATTCATCTATTCTTCTCTGGACAGAAGGACAAGATAGAAAAACTTGGCAGTACTGACTGCCAGGGACCTAATCAGTATGGATATAAGTAAGATGTTGGAACTAGAGTTCAGCATAATGAATATAAAGATACTAGCTGGGGGCGCCTGGGTGGCTCAGTCATTAAGCGTCTGCCTTCAGCTCAGGTCATGATCTCAGGGTCCTGGGATCGAGCCCCACATGGGGCTCCCTGGTCGGCAGGGAGCCTGCTTCTCCCTCTCCTGCTTCTCCCTCTCCCACTTCCCCTGCTTGTGTTCCCTCTCTAGCTGTCTCTCTCTGTGTCAAATAAATAAATAAAATCTTTTTTTTAAAAAAAGATACCAGCTGGGCTTGAAAAAAGCATAGAAGACACTAGAGAATCCCTTTCTGGAGAAATAAAAGAACTAAAATCTAATCAAGTCAAAATTAAAAAGGCTACTAATGAGATGCAATAAAAAGTGGAGGCTCTAACTGCCAGGATAAATGAGGCAGAAGACAGAATTAGTGATATAGAAGACAAAATGATGGAGAATCAAAAAAGCTGAGAAAAAGACATAAACAACTACTGGATCTTGAGGGGAGAATTCAAGAGATAAGTGATACCATAAAGCAAAACAATATTAGAATAATTGAGATCCCAGAAGAAGAGGAAAGAAAGAGAGGAGCAAAAGGCATATTGGAGCAAATTATAGTGAAGAACTTCCCTAATCTGGGGAAGGAAACAGGTATTCAAGTCCAGGAGGCACAAAGAACCCCCCTCAAAAATCAATAAAAATAGGTCAACACCTCGACATATAATACTGAAACTTGCAAATCTCAGAGACAAAGAGAAAATCCTGAAAGCAACTCAGGACAAGAGGTCCATAACCTACAAGGTGAGCAACATTAGACTGGCAGAAGACCTATCCACAGAGACCTGGCAGGCTAGAAAGGACTGGCATGATATATTCAGGTTGCTAAAGAGAAAAATATTCAGCCAAGAATACTTTATCCAGCAAGGTTGTCATTCAAAATAGAGAGATAAAAAGCATCTAGGACAAACAGAAACTAAAAGAATTTGTAATCACTAAACCAGCCCTGCAAGAAATATTAAAGGGGATCCTGTAAGTGAAGAGAGAGCCCAAAAGTAACATAGACCAGAAAAGAACAGAGACAATGTACACAAACAGTGACTTTACAGGTAATACAATGACAGTAAAGTCATATCTTTTGATAGTTACTCTGAATGTAAATGGGCTAAATGCCTTAATCAAAAGACACAGGGTATCAGATTAGATTACAAAAAAAAAGCAAGACCCATTGATATGCTGTCTGCAAGAGACTCATTTTATTTTTATTTATTTTTTTCATTTAAATTCAATTAGCCAATAAAGTACATCATTAGTTTCAGATGTAGTGTTTAATAATTTATGAGCTGAGACTCATTTTAGATCCAAAGACACCTCCAGATTGAAAGTGAGGGGGTGGAAAACCATTTATCATACTAATGGACATCAAAAGAAAGCTGGGGTGGCAATCCTTATATCAGACAAAATTGGATTTTAAACCAAAGACTGTAATAAAAGATGAGGAAGGACACTATATCATAATTAAAGGGTCTATCCAACAAGAAGAACTAACAATTGTAAATATTTATGCTCCTAAAATGGGAGCAGCCAATTATATAAACCAACTCATAATAAAATTAAAGAAACACATTAATAATAATATAGTAATAGTAGGGGACTTTAACACCACACTCACTACAATGAACAGATCATCTAAGCAGAAGATTAAGAAGGAAACAAGGGCTTTGAATGACACACTGGACCAGATGGACTTCATAGATATATTCAGAGAATTCCATCCTAAAGCAACAGAATACACATTCTTCTCAAGTGCACCTGGAATATTCTCCAGAATAGATCACATCCAGAGTCACAAATCAGGTCTCAACTGGTATCAAAAGACTGGGATCATTCCCTGCATATTTTCAGACCACAATGCTTTCAAACTTGAATTCAATCACAAGACGAAATTTGGAAAGAACTCAGATACATGGAGGCTAAAGAGCATCCTACTAAAGAATGAATGGGTCAACCAGGAAATTAAAGAAAAATTTTAAAAAATTCATGGAAACAAATGAAAACGAAAACACAACTGTTCAAAACCTTTGGGATGCAGCAAAGGCAGTCAAGAGGGAAGTATATAGCATCATAAGCCTTTCTCAAGAAACAAGAAAGATCTCAAATACACATCCTAACTTTACATCTAAAGGACCTGAGGAAAGAACAGCAAATAAACCCTAAACCCAGCAGGAGAAGAGAAGTAATAAAGATTAGAGCAGAAATCAATGAAATAGAAACCAAGAGAACAGTAGACCAGATCAACAGAACTAGGAGCTGGTTCTTTGAAAGAATTAAGAAGACTGATAAAGCCCTGGCCAGGCATATCAAAAAGAAAAGAGAAGGGACCCAAATAAATAAAATCATCAATGAAAGAGGACAGATCATAAGCAACACTGAACAAATACAATTATAAGAACATATTATGAGCAACTATATGCCAACAAATTAGGCAATCTGGAAGAAATGGATGCATTCCTAGAGACATATAAACTACCAAAACTGAAACAGGAAGAAATGGAAAACCTGAACAGACCCATAACCAGCAAGGAAATTGAAGCAGTAATCAAAAATCTCGCAACAAACAAGAGTACAGGCCTGGATGGCTTTCCAGGGGAATTCTACCAAACATTTAAAAAAGAATTAATACCTATCCTTCTGAAGCTGTTTCAAAAAAATAGAAATGGAGTTTTACTTAAAACTCCCAAACTCTTTCTATGAGGCCAGCATTACCTTGATCCCAAAACCAGACAAAGACACCACCAAAAAGGAGAATTACGGACCAATATTCCTGATGAATATAGATGCAAAGATTCTCACCACGATACTAGCCAATAGGATCCAACAGTACATTAAAAGGATTATTCACCAGGATGAGGTGGGATATATTCCTGGGCTGCAAGCATGGTTCAACATCCACAAATCAATCAATGTGATACACTACGTTAATAGAAAAGACAAGAACCATATGATCCTCTCAACAGAAAAGCATTTGACAAAGTACAGCATCCTTTCTTGATTAAAACTCTCTACAGTGTAGGGATAGAGGAAACATACCTCAATATCATAAAAGCCATATACAAAAAGCCCACAGCGAATATCATTCTCAATGCAGAAAAACTGAGAACTTTTCTCCGAAGGTCAGAAACACAGCAGGGATGTCCACTCTCACCACTATTGTTCAACATAGTACTATAAGTCCTAGCCACAGCAATCAGACAACAAAAAGAAATAAAAGGCATCCGAATCAGCAAAGAAGTCAAACTCTCACTCTCTGCAGATGATATGATACTTTATGTGGAAAACCCAGAAGACTCCACCCCTAAACTGCTAGAACTCATAAAGGAACTCAGTAAAGTGGCAGGATATAAAATCAATGCACAGAAATCAGTTGCATTTCTATACACCAACAACAACAAGACAGAAGAAAGAGAAATTAAGGAGTCGATCCCATTTACAATTGCACCCAAAACCATAAGATACCTGGGAATAAATCTAACCAAAGAGGCAAAGGATCTGTACTCAGAAAACTATAAAATACTCATGAAAGAAATTGAGGAAGACACAAAGAAATGGAAAAACGTTCCATGCTCGTAGATTGGAAGAACAAATATTGTAAAGATTTCGATGCTACCTAGTGCAATCTATACATTTAATGCAATCCCTGTCAAAATACCATCAATTTTTTTCAAAGAAATGGAAAAAATCATCCTAAAATTTGTATGGAACCAGAAAAGATCCCGAATAGCCAGAGGAATGTTGAAAAAGAAAAGCAAAGCTGGCGGCATCACAATTCCGGACTTCCAGCTCTATTACAAAGCTGTCATCATCAAGACAGCATGGTACTGGCACAAAAACAGACACATAGATCAATGGAACAGAATAGAGAGCCCAGAAATGGACCCTCAACTCTATGGTCAACTAATCTTCGGCAAAGCAGGAAAGAATGTCCAGTGGAAAAAAGACAGTCTCTTCAACAAATGGCAATGGGAAAATTGGACAGATAGTGTAGAAAGGCAGGAAATATATTACCAGTCTCACAGATACTTGTGGGCAATATACAGACTGACGTAGGCTGGAACCCTGGACCTACTCTGTACTGCCAATGTCCCCAGAGGGGAGAGCTTCATCCTCCCAGCCTCAGGTTCCTCCGCAAATGAGGACTGGAGATGACAAAAAAGGTGAGATCATCATGACTGATACTTTTAGTTGCTTATAAGCCACAGTTTTACGAACATCATTTAGTATGACCTTCACTATAGTCTGAGACATGAATTATTATTATTCCCAATTTAAAGGTGAAGTGATTGGAAGAAAAATAGGTTAAGAAATTTCCTCACATAGATCCATTATATCTCAATTAAAAAAAAAAAAACAAAACAGTGAGAAATTCCCCCAAGGTCATACAACTATAATGGAAGAGTACTGAACCCAGCTCTTCCTGCTCAGTCACCTAAGCTCTTAAGAGCTAAGATATACACACATACACATACATATAGACACCACATATATAACCACAAAACCCATATATGAATAAATATGCTTAGATAAACACATGATATATACTCATGCGTATAGACATGCATGTATATAGATACATTCATACACACATGCATAGCCACACTCATACATACACCTCTATACAGACATACATACTCCAACACACAGGTACAGATGCACATATGTATAGACACATAATATAGAGATACACACTCAGGCACACATATATGTAGACACACACACACAATGTACAAACACACCCACACAAAATGTTGCCTAGCTTTTCCAGCACTGCTGGAGAGATTCATTAACTATTGTTAAAACCTTCCTGTCCCTTCTCCCATCAGCACCATCCCATACAGTTGTCCATGTGAGAAGCAACTTGACTTCAAATAGATCTATTTCCCTTGAGCACCTGACTTTCATCCAGGGGCTCCTAGGTATAGCCCTGGTTCCCTTTCTCAGCATATGCTTCCCAGCATGGCCCGTCCCTCTGCATTAGCAGGCACAGGAGCCTCTGGCTGGACCTCACTTCCTACTCCTCTGGAGGGAAATGTCCACATCGAAGACTGGCCTCACAGAATGAGCCAGGTGGAAGCTAGCTTGTCAATATTTGTAATCAGATCTCTCTAAATTCAGAAAAATCCACCAAGCCTTTTTGGTGTGACACAACCAGGTGAACAAAAATCTAGTTTTACTTAGATTGATATACAGTGGATGGAGTCTGGAGTGTAATCAGTGCTTAATGAATGGTAGCAACTGCTATTATAAAAAAATAAGACTCACTATTATTACTTATAAAGAATCAAGTTTTCCTAAATTTGGCTTTTGATATTTTAATTCTGGGGCTTTTTAATGCCTAAATACAAAGTTCTGCAGTGAGTTTAGGTTCAGTTATAAGAACATTCTCTCAAATTGGACTTTAAGAGGCTAGGGACTCTGGAGAATGATGGAACAGTAAATAGGTTACAATGTTCAGCATTTTCTGTTGATGTAAATAAGTGAGATAGATATAAGAGTTGGAAATGGGATACAGAACCCACTGAACCTCTCAAATACGTGAGACCCAGGTGTATCTATTACTAGGGGAAAAGTGAACAGGGCTCCCTTTCCCCTCCTCAAACACACATTCCATGATTTAGTTCTGCCACATCCCATCAAACACCACTCAGGTCTTCCAAGCGCAAAATTTCACTTTTTTAAAAGACGAAGACATTGTGGTTTCACCTATACCTTTCCGATAAAAGGGAGAAAAGGAAAAGAGAAACAAAATAAAGATTTAGAATGCTGAAATTTTATGTCAAACTAGGAAAATTTGCTTTTTTTGATGTCTCGGTGGAAAGCCCCCCAGTGATTTCAAATCCAAGGGCCATCGGGATTGGCTCTCAAATTGAATCCCAAGGCAGTGGGGCTCCAGAGTCACTAAATTTTGCTCATCCATCAGAAAGGAGATGCAGTGGGAGGCTGTAATGTGATACCAGGCTAGAAAAAGTGCTAAACACAGAAGAGACTGGAACAACTTCACAAATCTTCATCCCACAGAGAGTAGAAAGCAGGTAGAGGGGCAGGTGGGGAGGGCGGGGGTCTTGGCAGCTACCTTATGGCAGCTAGGGGAGCTACGATTGAAATATCTATTTCCACAGAGAACAGATTCACATCTGGAGTCCACCATTTAATTTCTCCCAACACTAAACAGATGCTTACTTTTTAGATGCTAAATAATGTATGCTTAAATATATTCTAAACCTAACGTTTTCTAAATACAACAAATGCAACTCGGTATTTTTTACAAGGGCTAAAATGGTTCTAACAGGGAATATTAGTGCCAGAAAGGACCAAAGAAATGAGCTCTCATCGCCCTCCTTTTTAGGAAGGAAGAAACTGAGTCCCAGACAGTTAAGCGACTTACTGATTCAACACAAATAGTCTTCGACTGACCTGGAAGGAGGACCTCAATGGTGATTTTCACTTTAAATATTTTAAGCTCATAAAAATGTACATGTTCCATAGAATTACAGGAGCTGTTAAGAAGGTGTAAGTGCCAACTAAAAGCATTTCCCGGGGATCCCTGAAGGTCATGAGCTTGGGCCGCACTGATGCTGCAATTTCAGCAGGGCCAGGAAAGGGCTCCCCGCGGGAGTCGCTGGCCTCTCCCAGGAATGGGGAGCCACTGTGGACATCCTGGCAGAGAGAGCAGCACAGAGGAAGGCGAAGAGCACCAGCCAATGAGATGCACCTGACATCTTCCAGAGACAAGCTGGTGAATAGAGGAGAACCTGGAAGGATTCTGGAATTCCCGAGATTCTGCCAGAGAGAAGAGTCAGGGAAGTAATATTTTTGGGCTATTTTTATACACTGTTTAACTCCCAGGCAGGATGGCTGAGACCAGCAGGTCATACAACCACTGTAGCAAACACATAGTAATAGTCTTGACCCGCTCCTGACACAGGGGAAGGCAGCCCGCACAGGTAAGTTCTTAGGAACTTCCACCAGCCTCACTCGCTAGGCCTTCATGTACCCACCGCATCAGAGAAGCCCGGAGAAGTTCCGAGACCCGTGGTAGCGTTACAGTTTTATTCTGGGTCTACTAACTCGGGAGCCACCCTGGGAGAGTCACTGGCCCCGTCATGACCCATTTTCCCAAATCACTATCTAAATGGGTCATCCAAAATAGCACAGTTCAAAATCAACAGGCATTTTCCTTCCTCCTTGTTTTCAGAACATCATCTGGATACAGCCGACATAGGAGGAAAAAAGTTTATTTCAAGAAAATCATGTCCCAAGCTTTTCTCTGAACATTTTAACATTTCTGAAATCGGGATGTGAAACTGATTCATATATTCAATGTGATCGTGTTTTCTCCCCTGAAAAGCTGTTATTATAAATTGGTGGGGTAACAGCACCTGAGACTCGAAGAGTGATCTTATTTATTTTTAGGGGATAAATGCCCTTGAAAATCTCAGATGAACCATTGTAAGGGGTGTGGTCCTAGAAAGTAATTCTTAAATGCTTACCTAACATGTTGCTGGCCTGAACTGTGCCTTCTTTATATAAGCTTTCTATCTACAATGCAACTGGGAATGAGGGTCCAGCAAAAGGCGCTGAAAATCTGGGGTCTTTCTTTCCTAGACTCGGTCACTAAGGATCAGCTTGGGCCTATCTGTGGCAGATCCAAAATTCCTTGAAGGGCTCGGATGCAGCAGAATGTCATTGCATTTGATACAGCTGCGATCTGAAGGCATCCAATATGGGGGGCGAGGCATACTTTGTTGTCATGGTATTGAGTTTAAGATTAGCAGATAATCTAATTTTCTCTAGGGAGTCATCAAAGTTTAACTTAAATATTGGGTTCACTTCATAGTTTTACAAAATCAAGATCTCTGGATCTTTCTCATCTATAAAGTAGAATTAATAACACCAAGAGCAGATAGGTACTATAAAGACTGTTGCCTGTTAATAAAAATTATTCCAAACCTCTTTGTGAAATAAAATGAAAAGTAAAAAAGATTGTGGCATGTAATAGATGGTCAGTAAGTGTTAGTTACCTTCCCTGAGTAATATTTTATGCTTCTCCCTATCATAAAGAGGAGAATCTCATCACTCTAATCAATACATATATGAAAATAACTTGCAACCACCAATGGTGAGACACCCCAAAATACCAAAGTATTTCATCTGCTTCAAAAGCTGTAAAGTGAAAATCTGTAGTGAATTAAAACAAGAGGTACACAGCTTCAAAGAGAAGGCTGATTTGAATGGGAAAAAAAAGTTAATATAATGCTAAGTCCAGCATGAGACGATGCCTCAGAAAACTGGACTCCACTACCATGTGGACTCTTACCGTACCAGTCAACGGCTGCCTTGTGTAGGGAAGGGTGAGATTTCCCCAAATTAATAGAATGATCCTTTCATGCCTTCAGGAATTGTGTGTAACTTTTCAAGAAACAAGACTCACCAATGGAAATTAAAAGAGGAAAATAAGTACATAGGCTAGATGCGGTGGTTACATTTTAGTTTTTTTCCTTCTTTTTGAGCTCCTAATAATTTCGCCTGATTGGAGCATGCAGTTGTCAGTTACAGAAAGGAGACTCTGCATGTTGGTTGTGGTGAAAGTATCACCAACCTGTGATCATCTCTCTACTTATTCCTGCTACTGAAATCATACAGAAAGGTATTGAATACATATTTTTGAAACAAGTAATGCAAATACAGATCTATTTAAAATATAAATGAGTCTGTGGTATACTCCTCTGACCGTGTTTATCCTCAAAGAGAACCTCACAATTCTGCCATGCTGCTATTGTCCATTAGGAACCCAGATCCTTTTTCCACTTTGCTTTGCTCTGCTCTGTCCTAGGGAGTTGGATGGGAGGGTCTACCCCTATGAACCACATCATTCAGGCTGCCCGACCCTCTCACTTGGGTTGGCTTTGGCCATTAGGAGGGAAGAAGCAGAGGAAAGAGAGGGAGGTGGGGGTATTTTCCCCAGGCTTCCTCCCTGCTTTAGTGTCTGCCACTAGCCGCATCTGTCTCCAGGACAATTCCTGTTAGATGGTCTCCCTCCTCCTATTTCAGCTCACTGTGGGCTCTGTTAACAGTTTCCTCCCCTTACCATTTCAGCCTAGGAGTGGTGACGGCTTCCTGCTATTCTGGTCCTAGTGACTCAACATTCTGTAACATTCCCTGCCTTACATTTTCCAAAACTCACAGCTGAACATGCCTCCTGCTTTCTGTGATGGTTCTGACTGATATGTCCACAAGTAAGCTAATAGGTATTAAAATTTGTTCCTTGCTTCCAATAATTCAGTTAAAGCAAAATTCTATATTTTAGCATATGCTGGGTTTCTTTTTTTAAATTCATTTATTTGACCAAGCCACACTAGACAGAGAAGTGGAAAGACTGAAGGATCATATAGTATGGGTAAGTTGTCTACATATTTTAAAAATATTGGGGCACCTGGGTGGCTCAGTCATTGAGCATCTGCCTTCGGCTCAGGTCATGATCCCAGGGTCCTGGGATCGAGCCCCACATCGGGCTCTCTGCTCGGCAGGAAGCCTGCTTCTCCCTCTTCCACTCCCCCAGCTTGTGTTCCCTCTCTCACTGTCTCTCTCTCTGTCAAATAAATAAATGAAATCTTTAAAAAAAAAAATCAACAAATTTTATTGCATTTTGTTTTCCTGTGTGTGGCACTGTTTCCGATAAACAGGATGTTGTGTATGGTAATTTAAATTATTTCCAAAGATAATGATTTGGCAGCTTGGTTATTCGGTGTGCTCCATGAAGCCTGACAACATGACACATTTACAGGCAGGTGTTGGAAAAACAGAGCTGATATTCAAACTCTTGGTGTCACAGGTAGTTATAGTCATCATTTTGTAATCTGTTCTGAACCCTCACAATGATTTTGTCCTCTACCTGCACATGAAGCAGCAGTATGACCTTAACTCATTAAAATATCCTGAGTGAATATGAATACATTACATATTTCAGTTTATAACACTTAAAAAATTCATTAAAATAGGTTTTGATATATATCTTGGAAATGAAATTTAACCCATATAAGTCACTATCCCTGTCAGAAATTAATTAAGGAGAATAATTTCATGCAACTTTGAGGAAATAGCAATGATCAGGAAGAAGCAGGAAAGGGTAGGAATTAATTACATGACCACGGGCCTTGTAATTGGAAAAAGACCATCCCAGACAAAGTACACTGGCGACACAGACCTAGAACAGACACAGTATTCTATTCCTGTCCCTTCCTGCTTCTGTTTCCTCATGACATCCACAGAAATTTCCATATGATGTAAAAGCAACCAAAAAAAGCTTCAAAGGATGAGAGAGAGAGAGAAAATGGGAGAGACACAGGGAATTTTAATTCTGGAGAGGAGCTAGGCTCTTATAATCTATTAATGCCCTTAATGTAATGAAATAAATCTCTGAAATAAATTTCCATATGACATGAAAATGAGAACAAAGATGAAAAGAAAAACAGCTACAATTATCACAATAATTCTCCCCATATTCTGAATGCAAGCCTATTAGAAATACCTGCCTGCAAGAAATACCATAAGAAAATACCCATCCTCAACCTGACAAGAGTAAAATGCAGCTCCCACAAAGGAGCACTAAAATTACACACTTTGAAACAATATTCAGCTTTATAGATAATGAACGGAACACACATTTAAATAAATATAAACTACCATCTCACACTTACTGACCGAGGAAACACAAATGAAAATAATCTAGTGTTGGCAGGAGTTACAAGGATTCATACAAATTCCTGTGAATGAGTGCAGTGAACTTGGAGAACAACCACACAATAGTCAACAAGAGTCAAAACACTGATCACAGCCTGAGACCTAATAATTCCAACTTTAGAGTCAGGACCCTCAGATGCAACTCGAAAGGAAAAGAAAGTCGTAGGTGCAAATTGTATGTATGTTTTTTAACATGCCTTCAATAATGTGGAAATAGCCTTTTTCCAGCTATAAGTGAGTAAGCAAAAAATGATACGGTATTATGATCAAATAAAATACTTTGAAATTTGAAATATACAAACTATGTACATGTTAGAAAAGTTATCTCTAAAGCAATCTTGAGTGAAAAAAGTAGAAATAAAATGATTGAGCCATTCACTTATTCAATAAGTATCTGTTAAATGCTTACTGCTTTCTCACGTCCCTGAGATTTAAGTACTCATCCCATGTTCATTTATCATGAACATTTCCAAGTACACTGGCCAAGGTCACAAAGGTTTTAGTGGTGAGCAAATGTCAGGCGTCTGTTACTGATACTAAGCCTCTAACAGCGAAATATTGTCTCTCCACTGGAATTAAAGCGATAGGTTCCTATTTCCATAGGCTTTATGATGAGTTGGAAAAAGAAAAACAACAATTTAGCCAAATAAAATCTTGAGACTTGCAAAGTAGAATTCATTAACAAATATGACGACTTTATTTTTTGAAGAAAAATGAAGGATGGGAAAGTCATTACAAGAGGTACTTCTAGGCACCCAAGTATTTATGACTTCTTTATTCAATAAAAAATGTATTACTCTGTAGACAAGAAGTGTATTTAATTTGAGTGATGGGTATTTAAATATTTGCGCTATACTGCACTTAGAGGGATGTAGGCACACTATGTTCCCATAAATAATTAAATGGGTACTATAGCTAAAGATATAAAGAGAATGGATCATAATTCCCTCTATCTATTGAGGAGAATTCAAAGCTGTCTTTATGGTGTCAACTCATTACACAGTGCACTCTTACAAATGTTAATGATTCTAGGAGACCATTAAAATATTCATCAATCCATATCGGACTTCCTTCCCTGTCAAACCCTCCCAGCCTCCCCCACCCATAAAAAACTTACTATAAACATACTTGGGTCTCTTGTAAAAGACTAGTAAGAATGGTGTTTGGTTTATAATAATATTGTTATTTATCTCTTATTTGAGGTGATCATGACTTGACAACATAAAATATAGCTATACAGCAAGTAATGTAATATATCTTTTTTGATCATGTAGCTGTAAAGCATACAAAAATATAGAGCTCCATTAGGCACATTTAATTATGTTTAGATGACTCTTTAGCTCTGTGGAGTCTCATCCGAAGTTGTTATAAAAAGAAAGTGTATTTGAACAACAGCAACAAAAACCTTTCTAGGGTTTGTATGTTCCCCAGTTTTCTCTGTTTTAATTATCAATTTCCCAAATCCTAAATTTTGCCAATGTTTTCGGGTTTTTTTAGATTATTTATTTACTTATTTGAAAGAGCGAGAGAGAGTGAGAGAGCACAAGCAGGGGGCAGGGACAGAGGGAGAGAGAGAAGCAGGCTCCCCACTGAACAGGGAGCCCGACCTGGGACTCAATCCCAGGACCCTGGGACCATGACCTGAGCCAAAGGCAGATGCTTAGCCACCCAGGCGTCCCTCTTCCAATGTTTAAGAAAAAAGTTTTTCCAAAATAGGTATATCTCTCCTCAAGTCTATGTACACTTTGCTTGGTTTGGGGGCTTTGGGTGGGCTGCTGCTGTTCTAAATGAGGATTTCTGCCAGGAGAGTGACTCTCTGATGCTTCAAGGACATTGATTCACAGCTGGTGGCACAGTGATCTGGATAAAAAGACAGAGATTCTTTGATTATTTCAATTTATTTTTGCTAGAATTTTTTTCTTCCGTCACTGTTCACTGAAGTAAAATGTGTTTTGTCTTCCTCGGGGTAGGCATCAATTTGAATTAAAAGGAGCAACTTGCAAGACCCATTTATTTTCCACTGCAGAGAAAGGAGGTAGGGGAGTAGCAGAAAGAAGGCACAGAAGTACAGAGAAGGAGGAGGGCTAACGCAAATTGCTCCATTCCTTTGAAGCTGCCTCTCACACTATCCCTCCCATTCTCTTTCTCATTCTTCTTGGGCTTACCCAGCTGGGTCAGGAAAAGACCAGGGCTGGCATCCCTGATGGAAGGAGAACAGTTCCCAAGGACATTGCTTGAGGACCCCAATGCATCTCTGACTCTGCAGAGTGATGCAGAGCTCAGGCAGTACCAAGGGCCCACACCTCCCCCCATAAAACCTACAGCTGGATTACCTCATGTCTATTGGAATGGCTAAATCAAAAGTACCTACCATACCGAGGCTGACAAAGATTCGGAGCAACTGGAACTCTCATGCATCGCTGGTGGGGATGCAAAATGATAGAGCCTCTCTGGAAGTTTGACAGTTTCTTACAAAGTTTTTACCGTATGACCCAGCAATCTTAGACTCCTGTATATTTACCTTAAGAAGTGAAAATTTATGTTCACATACCAAAAAAATTATACATGAATGCTTATAATCACCAAAAGCTAGAAACAATTTAAATATCCTTCCAGGGGAAAATGAATAAACACACTGTGGTTTATCTAGAAAATGAAATTGTATTGTATGAATTATATCCACACAATGAAATAATACTCAGCAATAAAAAACAACATGCAACAACTTGGATGAATTTCAAAGACATTATGCCGAGTGAAAGAAGCCACTCTCCTATGGTTACATAGGATGTCATATAAATGACTCCATTTATATGACATTCTAGAAAACACAAAAATAGAGTGATGGGGAAAAGATCAGAGGTTGCCAGGGCAATGGGTGGGGGAAGAATGTGACTACAAAGGGATAGCACAAGGGAGTTTTTTTTATAGTGGTGGCACCGTTCCATATCCTGATTGTGATGTTGGTTACATGAATCTATACATACTCAAAGAGTACATACAAAAATTCAAATTTATTGTATGATACTTTAAAAAATAAAAAATAAAAGGAGCTTTAAAGACAGAGAGAGAGGAAGACAGAGAAACAGAGAGAGAGAAAATCCCTGCCTGGAATCAATAAAAAATCAAAAATGAAAACACTATCCATCCATCCTTTTCTCTCTCCTTTCCATTCCATAAACATTCATGGAATCTCTACACTCTAATACCTTACTTTTCAGGCTTAGGAGAGGGAAATATCATTTGCTAGGGTGGGGTTAGAAGGAAGAAATATGAGGAAAATAAAATTTCCAACAGCAATGCAACAATGGCTAAAATTTGGGGTGTGTCATTTTTCTTTTGTAAAACTTGTGTGGGAACTCACCTTTATTCTGACCCCTGAGTATAGGGTGAAAAAAAAAATTTCAGGAGTGAAAGAAAAGCAAAATCAAACAAAAAAACTTTCAAAGTATTTCAATATATGGTTGCCAGGAAAGGGGGACCATCACAGAATAGATGGATGTGTGATGTAATCCTTTACAGCCACGCTCTTCCCAGAAAAAGAAAAGAGTTGTCAAATAATCACCAGGCCCACTGCTGTCTGAAGGGCACTCTGGATTTCTTTCCTACGAAAGAACACTAAGCTAAGCATGCTCTGGACTTAGAAAAAAGTGCTTTCGACAATGGTGAATTCTCTTAGTGTCTCTCATCTTTGAAAAACAGGAAAAAACAATGAGCTAATCAACAATTATGATAAATAACTTACCTAAAAACTTATGCCACAAAAAAAACTAATTAGAAAAATTATCCAAAGCCTTAAAATAGAAGTTAGATAAACCACTAATTGGCCTTTGTAGGAAGGGTCCTTATGTGGTTGGGGATCCTGGCTGGGCTGGCTGAGGGATGCCTCCAGGAGTTCCTCCCTCAATCCAGCAATACACACGCAGGAATGTGTTGGGGCAGGGCGGTGGGGGGGTGTCATGGTGTCACATAGGCTATTTGCTCCCTGTGAGTAGCAAACAAGTAACGAGGCTCCTCAGAAGAGAGGCAGGGTGGCAGGCAGAGGGATGAGGAGGCAGGAGCACAGACAGAGTTCAGAGTGTCCAGTGATGCCTGCCACCTGCCCCCTGGGAGACCCTCACGCCACACAGATGTCATCAACCACAGCTGTAAATCACCATGGGCAACTTTGGGGGCCTGGAAAGTCATGTCTCTGGAAAGATCTACATCTATATCTTCTAGCTCTATCTGTTGGCATCTTTTCATCAATCATGTCACTGCCAAATGTCACAACCATGCAGGTGTCATGAAGGCCAGGGCACCTCAATTCTAATTGCACTTGAGAATCACCTGGGAGCCTTCGAAAACCAACACTACGGCCCATTTTCCAGAGATATGGACTTGGCTGAGGTAGTCCAGCAGCAATACTAGTAACTCTCCTGGTGACTATAATGATAGAAACCACTGACAACACCACAGACCTTTTACTGTTTAGCTGACATTTCAGCATTGTATAGATATGGCTTCAAGGCATAATTTACCCCCACTACATTTTAAACATCTGTTACCCACTGTTCCTAGTTGGTGCTAATTCTTCACTAGGGAAGACCTTTTGATTACCCTTTAATGCACACAAAGGAAGACTGTTGGACTTCCTGCGTGCGTTCTGTCTGACCTAGTACTATCAAGCAGAGAGGAAAACATTTTCTCTTTAGGCTTTATACTGTCATAAAATGTACAAAAAGATGTAATTTGTATTTTTCATAAAAGTTCATTTCATAGGTGATTTTAACATGGGCTATTTAACTGTTGATTATGTCATCCTGAATTCTGATCATGGATTGTGTATCTTCTACCTTCAGACTAGGCAATAGCCTCATTTTCCTTCACCCAACTTTTTAGAAGGTAGCCTCAAAAACCAGCTTGTAAATTGTTGGTTCCCCTCACAGTGAACAGAAGCAGTCTCTGTTGGTAGTGATGTCCTGATACAGTCTAGCAATGAATATGAAGAAAAGATTCTATAGGATCAGAAAATGCTTTCACATGGCATTCTTTCTTCTGAAATTAAACAACCAAGAAAAAATGTCAGGTTACATGAAGTAAAGACAGAACTATTATAATTATAATTGGAAAGGTCTAGAAAATTATCTTTTTTATAAGAATTAATTAGAATCTTGTTAAAACCCTAAAAGACAGTGTCTTATGATCACCTACTAAGTCTACAGAATTAATCAATTCACACTACACACATTGAGAGCATGCCACCTTGTTACTAGCTCTCTAAAATGACCCATCTTTGGCTTCTTTAGAGTTGAAGAAAAAGTATAGCTCGAACAGTAGGAAACGTCTTGTGGGCAAAAAGTTATAACTTGCTCTGTAAGAACAGCCTAGTTGTTTAAGATTCAATACCCTTAGTTGGAAGAAATTTTTCATTTCCAAGAGAATCCTCGGAGATAAAGCAGACACCTGAGAACTTCATATGTTAGCATAAGTGTGGGAGAAAGGGATCCACTTCACCTCCTTCTAAAGACTTCTGTGTGGCTCTTGAAGAAAGCCTGGAGGAAGACACAGGTTCCTCATGGGAAGCTCCTCCATCACTTGGGCTTCCTGAACAGCCCTTCACCTCTAACCTTTCCTCACACCATCCTCTTGGCTTGCAAATGCTCCTCCAGCTCATCTCCAAAGACCAATCTCTTTTGAGAATTTTCCCCAAAATATTCCCTGGCAAAAGAAATCTTCTGGCTCATTTGGTACTTGTTCTGTCCACTTTCACAAATAATTGTGTGAAAGCTCACAGAAAGTAGGCTATATCCCACCCTGGGACCTAACACAGCACCTTCACCAACAGTGAGTGTGTGAACAAATGGAAACTGGAGAAAATTTATAGGATGCTTTGGAACCCCTGGAAATGTGCTTATTTTCTTTAACAATTTACCAAACAAATTTCTTCATTCTTCTTAACCAAGTCCATGAGGACCATTACAGAATCTATGAACCTCTTGAAATTGTATATAAATTTAAAGTATGTCCCCTGCCCCCTGCCAACTACACAGACCCTGGAGAATCTTTACAGCTCCTTTTAAGTCTTTAAGGTAACTGTAATATAAAACTCAATTTGAAAAAACTCACTGCTCTGAATATATTTTTGTATAAACAATAAGGTATAAGAGCTTCCTGAAATGGTTAAACAGTGAAATGAGCCACCTAAGGCAGCCTCTATCCTCTTGATATTTACAAAAGAACAGCAATTCTCTGTTCTGATTGCTCCAGACAACAACCTGCCTGAGAGCCAGAATGAGCCACATGACTCAGAATATGAAAGCATTTAAACTAGAAGGTGATCAGAGATCATCTAGTCCAGTGGCTCTCAGACTGCAGAATACACAGAATCACATGGAGGGCATATCAGGACACTAACTGCTGGGTCCCTCTCCTACCGTTCGTTTATGCTTCTGTAGGTCTGAGATGGGGCCCAGGAACATATTCCTAAGCAATTCCCGGTGATGTTGATGCTGCTGGTCCACAGACCACACTTTGAGGATCACTACCCTAATATTATTTCCTCATGTTATAAATGAGTAGACTGAGACTTTCAGAAGGTAGATGTGGCTTACCCAAAGCAACACAGCTGAGTCAGAGCCTGGGTTCTAACTGCACTCTGATCAGCAGGGTCCTCTTAGGTGGGTCCCATCTGAGTCTCTGAAACTTGTAGATGACTGCCACAGACACAAAAATGTCACAGCTGGTGACATTCAAACTACTTGGCAATACTAGTTTTACCTGATACCTGATATGAAGAGAAAGGAATCTCTCATTCTGCTCATCCCAAGCAGAGAGTTGAGAAAGAGGTTTTGTTTTGTTTTGTTTTTTCCCTTCATCTAAATGATAAATCTCTTGTTGGCAGTTTTATTGTTGTGGCTAAAATGTTCTTTTGAAACAAAAACATTATGTCATCCTTCTGACAAGGCAATAAGAAGATTCTTTTCATGGGGCCATGTCCATAGTGTTCTAATAAAGACATATTTTTTTCATAAACATGTTGAATAAGTTTTTAAAAGTTATTTTGAAAGAGTATATTTTCCAGCATTTTGGAATCTCTCTCCCAGCTAGCTCTATGTAGCAAAACCCTACATAAAAGCATGGTCAACAAGATTTGGCCTCAACCAAAGCCTTTCATACTCTTACCTTGCCCCATCCCAGACTACTCAGGGTCTAGCTTCAGTCTCCTATCTGTTCCTGACCTCCCCTCTCATGGCATCAGGCTCCCCCCAACGTGTGGGTTTTCACACATTGATCTTCTTGCTTCTCAGATCTCTGACCTATATTCTGGACCTGTCTCATAACCTCCTTTCTGACTCAAAACATGAAAATTCATCACCCTGTAGTATGACTTGGCTTCAGGACCCTCCCTTAGGAAGGGCCCCCATTCTCCTACTTCATCCTGCCTACATGCCTTTCATGTCACATATCAGACTGACCGAACTGTGGCCAAAGTATTATAGAAAAAGTGAGCACAACACAGGTTATAGATGATATGTGTTTACTCAACATCACAATGCATTAAATTACTTAAAAGCATTTAAAAAGACTTCCTAGAATTTGTGTTTTTCTTTTACTTTTTTCAATATCATGGAAATAATTTTCTACTTTTTTAATGAAAGATTGCCATTATCGATTATACTTTAAACAACAGGTTTCATATTAAATATAAATATAAAATATAAAACCCCATAGCTATTACATTTCTTCCTATAATAACCACTATAATTGGTTCTCTAGTATAGTGTAGTCAAAACTGAGGAAGGTTGTACAAATCCTGAAAATCCACTTGATTCTGGGTGGGAAGGACGGAAGACCTGATGGACTCAAGCCATGTAAACTAGGAAGGAGATGAATCTCGCCTTGTTAACAGTTTTACTCCTAGACACCCTCAAGCTGGATGGGACTTCATTTTCTCACTCTGACCTTCACACCACCTAAGACCAATGGAACAGCAGCATTTTATCGCTGATAACCACAGCAGCATCATAAAAGTGTTTATTTGAGGCCCTTCTCTGTGCCAGGTCCTGCATGAGCATTCTTTCTGATTTTTGCAACAGTTTTGCCAAAGGTTTAGTAACTTCCCAGGGCTTCACAACTTGGGAAATGAAAGAGCTGAGATTTGAAACTGGGTCTCAGATTATAGTCTAGCAGTTCTCAAAGTGAGGTCCAGGAACCCCTGAGGTTCCTCAAACCTCTTTCATGGGTCAGTAAGGTCAAAGAATTATCTGAAAAGGAGACTGAAATGTTACTCCTTTTTCCAACAATATTTTGGTGTAAAGCTGGACTTTCTTTTTTTTTAAGATTTTATTTATTTATTTATTTGTCAGAGTGAGAGAGAGAGAGCACTAGCAGGGGAAGCGGCAGACAGAGGGAGAAGCAGGCTCCCCGCTGAGCAAGGAGCCCGATGTGGGACTCAATCCCGGGACCCTGCAATTATGACCTGAGCTGAAGGCAGACACCCAACCAACTGAGCCATACAGCTGGATTTTCTTACTGTATTCCAACCAAAACAACATATGACCACAAACTGAAAGCAGACACAGAGGAGAATCCAGCTGTCTTCTATTCAGTCAGACATTAAGGAGATTTGAAAAAAAAAAAGTAAAGCAATGTTACTCTTCTCACTAAATTGTTCTGTTTTGGAAAACGTGGTTTTTTTTTTTTTAATACAAAATATGTCATTTATGTTAACATATAATGGGTTTACTAATATTATTTTTAAAAGGATTAATACATATTTTAAAATATTACTGGTTTTGATTTCTAAAATGGTAAATACCCATAGATATAGCTTACCTAAAAAAAGCTCTTTGTGGATCTTCAGCGCAAAGGACTATCACAACCTCAACTGCTGTTCTTAGGTATTACAACTTTGATTCACTGTATCACCTCCATTCCAGAAGGAAAGTTCTCCTTGCTGGAGATAGGCAGGTGGAAAGGAACACCCCTTGCTCTCAGAAAGCAGAACTCTTATTGTACCTATTATTTATACCACACACGTGGCACTTAGCTAAATGTATAAGTGAATATATGATTTTAGAAAAGACACTTGTGTTCAGTCTCCTCAGTTAAACTGAAAGTTTCTTGAGGACATCAATAGTACTAACTCCCTTGGAATCTAGCACAGATTGAGTCTTGAATAAAAATAGTGATTAAGGAAAAGTAAAGAAGATTTGGTATCATGAAGGAGAAGTCTTATGTAGGTGAGTAATACAATGTAGAGGGGGCAAAGCACATATAATGGAGAGACAGACTTAGTTCAAATCCAAACACAATGTTGATAATCTACTGGATTTCTCTGAGCCTCAGTTTCCTTATCTCAGAGTCCCTAATTCAGGGGTGTTAGGAGGAGTAAACATATCATATACGTACAACAACCGTCACGCAGTAGGCATACAAGAAATATGACTCCAGATGGAACGATGACGATGACGGGTCAGTTCCAGCTCAAAGGCTGCACATCCAAAAATCCAAATGCTTGAGGGGACACTTTTCTCAAGTGAATTTCTCAACTCTCTGCATCTCCTGGCTACTGATGTCATCATTAAATTCACTCATTTTCCTGTATGTGTCACTTCAGTCTAGTATTTAGTCCTTTAGAGATACACATACATTCTGTTCTTGGAACTCATTGGCAATAGATGTAAGTACTGGAAATATCCCCTCTATGAGAAAAAAAAATAAAGAAATTGAATACCACACTATAGTGATATTTTCAAAGTTGTAAAAAAAATTACATTATCAACAGTAGTACAACTCCACTTAGTGGCTGCTGAGTAGAAAATCTGCCTCTTCAAGTTGGAAGCAATATAAACATTTTCAAAAATGTGATTAGAGGATGTTATGAAAAGTATTAAGTAAAAATGTCTATCTAAAATTTAAGCCCCTGTTTAGCAAAACAAACAGGCAAAAAACAAAAAAATTTTTAAAAATGCCATTTCAGGCAGTAACTCTAGGTTTATTAACTGTGAAGGCATCCCAAACCATTTCATTTAAGATTCTTGTTTTGTTACACCACCAGAAAATTGGCTCTAAATCCATCTACCATAGGCCGAGAAAATGTTTACAATCTAAAACTGTATTTACACACATATGTAATGTAAATTTGCCTTTTAAAAGGTTTAAAAGTAAGAACTTGTGGAAGATGAGAGTTACATGAAGCATCTGAGCCACAAAAGCATTTTATGAACTATCATTCTTTTGTTTTGCATTCTTTTTATAAAGGAGTATATTCTTTTTAAAAGCAGTAATTTTTGCCCTTTCTTTAGATCCATCCTACTTTTTTAACCTAAAACTTACACTAGGTGGAGCCCCTTGTCCAAGATTTGGAGTGATTTTTGAAAAAGGAAAGGAAAAAAATTACCAATTGAAAGCTAAACCAAAAAGGCATTTTTATCCTTTCATTTCTTTTAAGGATTTTATTTATTTATTTGAGAGAGAGAGAGAGAGAGAAAGAGAGAGAGCAAGAGCACAAGCAGGGTGAGGGGCAGAGACAGAGAATCTCAAGCAAACTCTGTGCTGAGCACAGAGCCAGACGCTGGGCTCGATCTGACAACCCTGAGATCATGACCTGAGCCAAATCAAGAGTCCACCGCTTACCCGACTGAGCTATCCAGGCACCCCTTATCCTTTCATTTTTAAAATGTATCCTCAAAATCTACAGTGCCACCAGAAAAGAATGTTTCTTTCTAATAATTAAAACCTTGACAATGGATAGGACCATTAACATTTGCTACAGAGAAGCACCAGTTAGTTGCAAACCTGCTGCTACACAGTCAACAGCCATAAGTTTCTGAATTCAATGCAAATATTAAATTTTATTTGGAAAGGAGGTATGGAGGGAATGAGGAGTCAAATCCTTTCTGGATACCTGTAGAGATATTTTAACAAGGGTAATGTTCTCCTGTGTCTGAAGCAGACACGTTACTCAAATAATTCATGACATTCCAATTAGAGATACATTGTTATTAAAAGCAAGCAAAAGGCTTAAAAACGCCAGACAAAACATCCAAAATACGTTGCAACCTTGAAGTTTTCCATGAGGCAGAAATATAGGAAGCCCTAATCAGATATTTCAGGGTGCCTGCAGAGGGAGGGGTTTCTGAACTGAACAAACTGCATGTTTAATTATGGGTTCATAGGACTTGCAGTTAAAAATAGTCTCTAACTGTACTCTTGAGCCTCACAGTGGACTCTAGCAAGGGGAGATAAGCCTTGTGAGATAACCGCCAAACTTAGTGATCCCTCTTTGCTGCAGGATAAAAGCACCACTATCTGCCTACTACTATCTCCCTCCACCGTTGCTAGCTTGGCTCCTTCTGTGCTCTCAGGGTTTGTCCTTCCAACCCCAAAATGCTTGAAATGCAAAGTTCAGATCAGCAACAAGGAGAACACTTGCCTAATTCCCAAATGCTTGTGCTGACAGAGCCACAGGGATCTGTCAGTTTCCTGGACAATAAATTTTGGGGACTCTTTTTTTTCCCTTTAGATTTATACAAAATCTTGGACCAGGCAAGACATAGTTCTGCTGACAGCTGAATTATGTAGCAGAGTAACCTTTGAACAAGTACAAATCATTGACCTCACATAAATTCTTCCCAGAAAGTCCAAGAAACTGGTTTAGTCAGGGTCAGGTAGGTATGAAGGCAATCCAGTTCTAACATAGTGCAATTTACACCTGTTTAACCAAAACAATTATAAAAAACAAATATTCTTTGATGTTTTGCCTCATATTTTCCATAGGCAAGCTGATTTTTTTTCCCTTTGTGAGCTTTCATTAAACTCAAATTACTGCTCTGCTACCATAAATTATTTCTAGAAACAAAACTAGTAGGGGTAAAGAAGAGTAACACTTAGGAGTGGATAATCTTCTTTGATGACAGAGGTAATTTTTTCAAAAGAAAAGAAACTGAGCTTTGGGTCCTCAAGCCATTTGGCTAAAACAAAGACCAGGCAAACTGGGCAAACTATATTTAAAAGATACCCTTGGTGAATATCTTTAATATCTTTAATATCTTTTCATATAAAATTAGTCATTAAACTTTATATATTTTCATACCAGTTTCTCAAGGTAAAGCAGTTTGTCCTTTGGCTATGCTATAATGGAGTTTTCCAATTAGTTTTTCAAATGGGGGGTGGGAGTGGGGGTAGTGCGGTGGGGGCTGGCACCTGTCCTGTGGCATAGAAAATACACATTTACACATTTTCCCCTCAACACTGCACTTTCTCCATCCCTCCTGTCAGCCTTGTAGCCAGCATCAATAATATGGTAATAGAGTCTTCCAGAGTAAAGCTTATATTCAAATTGTTCTCTAACAGACAAAGGGGAGCCAGGTACCACCTATCTACTCCTGGCATGATGCAAGAGAGGTGATGTCAAATCTAGTGGGAAGGTTCAGTGCAGACCCACCAGATTTATAGTTCTCTGCCCTCCCCTCTTTATCTCCAGAGTAACCACCTCAGAAGAGTCAGACGAGGAGAATGCGTAAGTGAGGTTTTAAAAATTTTTTTAAATAGGACTTTAGGACTGACAGGAAAAATGGTTGATAAAGAAAGCGATCAACCAAAATAGATTTTAGAATAACTCTGTCTAGCTAATAATCTCATTCTCTATATGCCAGGGAGAAAGGAACTTGATGAATCAATTGTTTTTCCTTTTGCTGACACTCAGTATTGGTCCTGAGAACAATTCCTTTTAAGCAAAGTAATGTTTAACCACTTCCTTATCATCAACCCTGCCTCATAAGCATAATTGAGAACTTTGCTATTGTAATTCAGTATGTTTCATTTTTTTCCCTTTTTACTAAACCTGTGAGAGAGAGAGGAAGACATAATGTCTTACTGATCAGCACTTGTCATCATCTTGGCAATTCTTTAGGTTCCTTTCTTGAATGCAAGTTTGAGTTGGTTTCACCCATTTGAATGGTATCTATCTTCAGCTAGCCCCCATTGTTCTGTAAATATATAGCATTTAAAATTTGTATGTCCAAAAAAATTAAATTACATTTAAAAAAAAAAGATAAGGTAGAGAAAACAAAGGAACTATGTATATATAGAAGCCACTAAAAGGAATGAGGAGCCCTCCTCAAGCGAGAGGAAAGTGAACAAAGGTGCTTTCTTACAGATAGAGTGGAAATGAGCTGAGACACACCTCCAGGCTGCACAAAGCTCTGAGTCACACAGGGGACAAAGGCCCATAGTGGGCCTGGGGAACTGATGACAAGATTGTGTCAGAAGGCAAGACCTATGGGAGACTGTAGCCCAATCCTGGAATTGAAATAGAGCGCCATGTTTGGGGACGTTGTTCCCCAACAGGAACCAAACCTGAAAGGCACAAGGGTCATTTTATTTGGAGTCTGGGCATGAAATAGAGAAGGAACAGCCATGACTCTGATTTCAGTGGCCACAGTTGGGTTTGATAAGAGTGCTCCTCCCTCCATTACATAGAGGTCAGCGGTTGCAGGCCTATAAAAGTTAAATGAGATATTATTTCGGGCAGAAAAGTAAAAGCTAATACTTCCTGGAAGAGTCGGCCTCAAGTCTCTGGAGGTTTCAAAGCTCAGCTCATATGCCATCTCATTCCAAAGTTGCCTTCGACTTTGTATTATGATCAATTGCCTCCATGTCCTCATCCTACCAATGGTTTGAAATCTCCTTGATAGCTGTCTTTTTAAAAAATTTTCTGGTCCCACACCAACTACCACAGGGCTGTGTGCTTTTTGGGGAGTCAATAAACGTTTACAGAAAGAGTAGCCGGAGTTGAAATACTTGGAATAGTCACAAACAATGCATTTGCTGCTTTAAGGTCGGAAGGCTTAAAGTTTAAGGGGTCTTTAAAAATCCTATCTCCTTATTCAGAAAGAAATCCATTTTTTAAAATCAGTAGTCTTTTTGTTATTATTTTTTTTACAAGCCAATCTTTTGAATATGTTTACCCATAAGGTGAAATAATAGACTCACTAAAATCTAAATCTTGATCTGTATCTATGATGACAAGCTTTTGAGAAAATGAACCCAGGTCACAGCCATACCAATAAAATGACAACAACTAAAAAATTACTCTCAAATAACATAATTTATAATATATAAATACATGTGTGCATTAATTTTACATGAAATATATAAAATAGGTGTTATTGGAAATTATGTATTATCCTGGGTTATTTACATCTCTGTGTCATAAATACTATCTTTAAAAAATAAATAAATGGAACTAGGTGGCTGGGAAATCAATAGTAATTTTTAGTAGACAATTTAAAAATAATATGTATTAAAAATATAAAGTGGGGTTTCATATATTTTTATTTTGAAATAGTTTCAGATTTTTTAGAAAATCTGCAAAGATGGTACAGGATTTCACAAGTAGACCAGATCAGTTTCCAATCTTAATACCACCTCTATTATTATACTAAATCATTATAATTAATGAACCAATGATGATACATTGTTATTAACTACAGTCCAGAGAGAAATCCATTTTATTAAAACCATTTCTATTAATAGGGCAGATAGAAGTTATCCACTGTTTAATTTCCTTCTCTCATCCCCAATTCCCCTAATTCACAGGCATTCTGCTCTTCAGTTAATTTCACAAAAATAGTTATGGTTTCCTATTATTAGGACCTGATATTAGGATAAAAATTTTGTAATATGGTGGACACTATGGTGTACTGCCTAGATTCCCTTCCAGGGATGAAGAATTTATAATCCTCCAGCCTCTGGAAGTGCTGCCAGAGGGTCCTCTTTGGGGACTGTCTCTACTGAAGACAACTGCCTGGCCCATGTCACACCTTCTACCAGGAGCAGCCCAAATCCCAAATGTCCAGTCAGTGTGGAGGCAAAAATGCTAAGGCCCTCTTGCTCTAACTAGAAACAACCCGACGGTCACCCCAACTCCAGATTTCCCAACAGGGTGGGCTGATGCCTTTGTGGGAAACACAACCAAGCCCAACTTCGCCCTCTGACCAGTCTTGCTTTCTTGTGTGGTGTTGGTCCCAGGAGTACTTGTGAAGAAACACACTGGTCAACCAATGTCCATTTCACAGTCTACTTCTCAAGAAATACAACCTGTGACAACCTACCAAATTTCAGCTGTTAGGCATAAAGAAATTGCTAAGAGAATGAAGTCCCAGTTCTTTCTGATTTTAGAAAACATCAGGGGAGATATGAAGGTAAATCTATCACTCCCTGACAATATGCAAAGATATGAGGGAGGCACATGCAGGGCGCTGTCTGAGTTCGAAGGGTTCTTACACCCAGTAAGGTAAGGGAGAGGAAAGTTATCAGGATAGCCCTCTTATACAGCTGTGAGTAAAAGAGAAGCAGGAGGTACTACATAAAAATGAGGTAAAGAGTTCGAGTCAGGAAGAAGATATGAGAAAAATCACGGATACCTGAGGGTTTCTGGGATGCTAAAGGCAGGCCACACCAGCTAGCATGGCAGAAGTGACAAGGGTGGGGTCACAAGTGAAATAGCAAATGCAGCAGTAACTGGATCAGGGAAGAACTTGCCAATAATCCTAACTTCAGTTTTGACTTTCTCTTTTCAGACTGAGACACAAGACAGATGTCTTTTCCATGTAAGTTACACTTCCAGATTTTTCCAAATCCTCATCTCTACCAAGATTATTTGGGAAACTAAAGCAAAAAGCAGCATAGACATTTTGGGAGAATAAGCACAATACCGATAACACCTTCATGTCAATACATAAGTAACAACATTATCTATGATACACTAAATCAGTCATTTTATAAGAAAAATCTTCAATGCATAAAATGTTTCAAAATATTTTGCTTTATTTTGAAAACGTTTTTTCAGACCTCCATTACATGGGTAATATCAAAAAGGTAAATAAATATGGACCATTGAAGAATAAATGTTATTTATTGTTATTAAAACAAATGAACTGTACATATTTTAACTTTTTATTTATATGACTCATCCTATTGCAAGTTTTACATTTATCATCATTTTGCTGCTTATTTCATAATCACAAACTATTGTCATTATAGGTAAGAATATTCATAACATCATTACATATTATACAAATGTTGGAGCTTTCCTCATCTGTCCCTGCCTTCTTTCTTACCTAGAAATTACCCATGAGTAAAATTACATAGACAAAGTTAATAACTATAAAATCACAACTCACAAGTGCTACAGAAACTCTTGATAAACAGAATTATTAGCTGTACACCAGGAACCATTAGGTGATGGGACTGATAAGCAAGGCTGATGATTTTACACAACCCCCAGGACTAGTCAGTCAGGGCATCCTTCCTCTTTGCCCCCTCCCACCCACAAAAAATAATACAGAATAAAGGGCAAGTGAAAACAATATTGTCGTAGAGGTAAACTTGAATCTAGTCTATTTTACTTTTAAAAATATATACCTTTTGTGAATTTCTATACACCAATAATGAAGCAGCAGAAAAAGAAATCAAGGAATCGATCCCATTTACAATTGCACCAAAAACCGTGAGATACCTAGGAATAAACCTAGCCAAAAAGGTAAAAGATTTCTACTCTGAAAACTATAGAACGCTTATGAAAGAAATTGAAGATGACACAAAGAAATGGAAAAACATTCCATGCTCGTGGATTGGAAGAAAAAGTATTGTTAAAATGTCTATACTACCCAAAGCAATCTACACACTCAATGCAATCCCTATCAAAATAACACTAGCATTTTTCACAGAGCTAGAACAAACAATTCTAAAATTTGAATGGAACCAGAAAAGACCCTGAATAGCCAAAGTAATGAAATAGAAAACCAAAACTGGAGGCATCACAATTCCAGACTTCAAGCTGTATTACAAAGCTGTAATCATCAAGACAGGACAGTACTGGCACAAAAACAGACACATAGATCAATGCAACAGAACAGAAAACCCAGAAATGGACCCTCAACTCTATGGTCAACTAATCATCAACAAATCAGGAAAGAATATCCAATGGAAAAAAGACAGTCTCTTCAGCAAATGGTGTTGGGAAAATTGGACAGCCATATGCAGAAGAATGAAACTAGACCACTTCCTTACACCATACACAAAAATAAATTAAAAATGGATGAAAGACCTAAATGTGAGATAGGAAACCATCAAAACCCTAGAGGAGAACACAGTCAGCAACCTCCTTGACCTCGGCCGCAGCAACTTCTTACTAGATACGTCTCTGGAGGCAAGGGAAATGAAAGCAGAAATGAGCCACTGGGACTTCATCAAGATAAAAAGCTTCTGCAAAGCAAAGGAAACAATCAACAAGACTAAAAGGCAACCTAAGGAATGGGAGAAGGTATTTGCAAATGATATATCAGATAAAGGGCTGGTACACAAAATCTATAAAGAACTCATCAAACTCAACACCCAAAAAACAAAAAATCCAGTTAAGAAACGGGCAGAAGACATGGACAGACATTTCTCCAAAGAACACATACACACGGCTAACAGACACATGAAAAAATGCTCAACATCACTCGGCATCAGGGAAATCCAAATCAAAACCACAATGAGACAACACCTCACACCAGTCAGAATGGCTAAAATTAACAAGTCAGGAAATGACAGATGTTGGCACAGATCTGGGAGAAAGGGGAACCCTCCTACACTGTTGGTGGAAATGCAAGATGGGGCAGCCACTCTGGAAAACAGTATGGAGGTTCCTCAAAAAGATGAAAATAGAACTACCCAATGACCCAGCAACTGCACTACTGGGTATTTACCCCAGAGATACAAATGTAGGGATCCGAAGGGGTATGTGCACCCTGATGTTTATAGCAGCGATGTCCACAATAACCAAACTATGGAAAGAGCCCAGATGTCCATAGACTGATGAATGGATAAAGAAGATGTGGTATATATATATACAATGGAATATTACTCAACCGTCAAAAAGAATGAAATCGTGCCATTGGCAACGACGTGGATGGAACTGGAGTGTATTATGCTGAGCAAAATAAGTCAGTTAGAGAAAGACATATACCATATGATTTCACTGATATGTGGAAATTAAGAAACAAAACAGATGAACGCAGGGGAGGGGAAGGAAAAATAAAATAAGATAAAAACAGAGAGGGAGGCAAATCATCAGAGACTCAACTATAGGAAACAAACTGAGGGTTGCTGGAGGGGAGGTGGGTGTGGGGATGGGGTAACTGGGTGGGTAATGGGCACTAAGGAGGGTACTTGTCTTAATGAGCACTGGGTGTTACATGTAATCCAGGAATCACTGAATTCTACCCCTGAAACTAATACTACACTCTATGTTAACTAACTTGAATTTGAAGAAAATCTTGAAAACATATATATACCTTTTAAACTTTAATACCTGATTTATGAGTCACACCTTACCTGTGTCACCCACACAAGTGGTCAATACTGAGCAGGGTGTGGAAATCCTATGGAGAAGCTCTATGAGAAGCAATATGGAACCACTGGAGTATTTCAAACAAGAAATTTATAGTTTGGATATGTCTCTCTGAAGCCAGATTGAGGAGAGAATAAAGATGAAAAGGAGGGCTTAGCAAGCTGTTGCAAAACCCAAGTAAGATAGGATGGGAGCAACCGGAAATATCAGCATTCCAGCCAAACATTTCCATAGCTTGGCTCCATTAACTCCTGCATTGTCAATGGATACCTTGAAAGACACAAGCAAGGTGAACTAGCTGACCAAGATAACTTTTTGCTTTTCATGTCTCTCTGATTTTGAGAAGGCCTTATTACCCCAACTAATAAAGCAGAAAATTAGCTATTAGAGACGTACTCATGATTGGATTAGGGTGTTCAATAACACTCAAAAACAAGAGTTGGAAATCCAAATGGAATTTGCAGGTACAAGGTTTATGTGAATTTGGAAAAGTGTTAGCCTCCGATTTTCCTCCAAAACTACTCCTAGTTCTATTAAAATACGATTATCCTGTCAGATGCAAAAGTATCAACTTCTCTAGAAAAAGAAATCACTTTCACAGGGCAAATCACCATACTAAGATGTCTTTTACTATAATCACTCTTGCCCCCCGGGGCCCTGCCACCACAGGATTGTCACTTTTAACTCAGGAAAGAGCTTTATATAACTGCCAGAGAAAAGACACATTTAGTTGTACATGACAAATTATTGTCTGAGATGCATCAAAATTCCATCTTCAGGGGCACAGAAGAGTCAAGAAGTATATTAAACTGGTTAAAAGACAACGTGTCTAGTGAAAACATTTTATGAATTAATGACCCCGGTGGTTTTTGGCAGGTTAAGTTGTCCCTCGGTTTGTTCAACCCATAAAATTAGGTGATAGAATGTCCCTGTATCATAAGGTTGTTACGAAAATTAAATGGGACTCAATGTGAAGTCATTAGCCCAGTATCCGGGGAGAAGAAGTCAGAATGTGTTGCTCAGTGTGAAGGTGGTGATGATGTGTGATCGAGCGCATATCATCCAAGCACGGGAAGTGAACTGTGTCAGTGTGCAAATCTACCAGCTGTTTTGTGTGTGTTTTTGTTTTTGTTTTTGTTTTGTTTTGTCTTAGAGAATGGTCCCTAATTGACCAAACCAGTAACCCTTCAGACTGCAAAGCCAGCCTATCTCCCTCCCTGTAACAAAAACAAATAAAAAACCCTCGAATAACCCCCCAAGTCAAAAGAGTCTGGTGGGGAGAACATGCATGTACTGCTACAGAGTCAGTTGAAAAGTAATAGGAAAACAGCCTTGCTTGTACTTTGCTACTTTTAGGATCAGAGATTTATGAAGATTTTCTGAGCCTCTCACAAATAAAGCATTATCTTCAGAAGGCTTTCAAGGTCCCAGACAAAAGAATTCACAATATTTAGATCATGACCAATTTAAAATAAGGAGGTTTTGGCTACTGATCATTCATTACTGGAAAAGAAAATGAGATTTGAAGGATGATTGTCTAGCTGGTTATTGTTTCTGAGAAGGAGAGAGATGAAAAGACCTGGAAAGATACAAAGAGGAAAACATATAATGTGAATCCTGGAAGGAGATATTTTTAAAAAGATTTATTTATTTATTTGAGAGAGAGTGAGTGAGTGCAGGGAGGGGCAGAGGAGGAGAATCTCAAGCAGACTCCCCGCTGAGCACAAACCCACTCAGGGCTCAATCTCATGACCCTGAGATCATGACCTGAGTCAAAACCAAGAGTCAGACGTTTAACTGACTGAGCCACACAGGCTCCCCTGGAAAGAGATTTTAATATGGAGCAAAGAATCATAACATAACCCAATAGGCAAAACAGCTGATTAGGTGGTAATTGTGTCAAATCAACTACTCACAGCTCACAGATTAAACTCAAATGACACATATTCCTAAGGATATTTATGGGCAACTAAATCATCTAAGATAAAGATTCACAAATTACTTACACCAGAATAGAAAATCTTACAAACCTGGATGCCAAATTTCATGCTAACACTCAATATAATTTTAGAAATTTCAGAAATAACAGATTGCAACAACAAATGTGTTTGCTCCCAGCAAGTGAAATCCTGCTACTTCAACTGGCTAAGACAATGACATGGCAGTTTGAAATTTGCTTAGTGGGAGACTCAATATAAAAGTGGAATTGATAATAACCAAGATAATGATTTTCCTATGGAGGTATACCTCAACTGATTTCTTTTTTCCAGGAATCAGCCATGCTAAGTACTTTAAGAAAGGTGTAGAAGCTATTGGACCAGCCACTTCTATAATATCATGCTAATCAAAGACTTTTCTCGGAATCCTGCTTCCTACATGCTTGAGAAGTAGGAAAAAAAAATTATTTAAGAATCTATTATTTGTATTTAAAATCTGCCTGCTTTTTAGTCTCCATTCCATAGCAAGAAATCCACCAGTGGACTTAAACCCTCTCTCCCAGCCCTGGTCCTACATGCAGAAAAGCTGAGTGCCTGTTATATTCTTATCACCCAGTTTTGGAACAACGAAGATGAAGTTTGATATTTAACAGTTTTGCTACCTTGACTTTGTCCATCTACTAAGGACCAACTCAAGTGGGAAGTTTTCACGTCAAGATTCATCAATCATTTAATGTAAATACATCAACAGTGAACAATTTCCACTGTGTTGTTTTCCAATGCATTTACATTAGAAACAATGCCAGCACCGCAAAAATAAATACACTTCTATCTGCCATAACTGGTACCAATGAATATTTGAGGTGTGTGATTTATAGAGACAACTGGACAAGAGCCTTAGAAAATTCCATGTCAAACTACATGTGATCTTTTTGAATTGCTTTGTTATAAAGAACTATTATTCAAGATTATATTAATCCCGCAAAAAAAGAATTCCAACACAAAAGTTTAAATACCAACTTTTGTCACTGAATATGATTGATCCTTGTTTCATTTGAATTTGGGTGCTCCTAATAATACACATCAGGATTTCTCCCCTTTAATGCAGAAAGATTAACTCTAACTGCAGGCACATGGAGGTACACACACATGGGCACTGGGAAGCTGAAGGTATTTTCCCACCAAACAATTTCATTTGGCAGTTTTCTTCTTCTACAAACAGAGAAACCAACAACTTAAACATTAATTTCAGGACTCACCCACATAATCAATGTCCCATGGCGCCGAGATAACATTTTTCCAGATGATGGCCAGATCCACATTCCATGTTCCAAGAGGCAGTGAGACAGGAAGGGTGGGCAGAAAAAAGAAGAAAAATTGTTTAGGAATAATTCAAAAACTGCTGGTAACTTACCCCCATACTAAGCATGATAATTAGAGTTCCCTCCTTTCCTGAAACTGCCCCACTGCCAAGATGCTGTGGATTAAGGAGAAAGTTGCTGCAGAAAAACAAGGTAGATAATTGATGAGAGAGCCAAAGGGATCTCTCATTAACATTTTCATTTAGCAGTTGCAAATAAGAGAAAACACATGCAAGCCACTTTTGAATATGTAATAGATGTTTCCAGAAAAAGACTATGAAAGAGTTGTATGAACATATAGGGACATAAAAATAATTAAAGCAAGTCTGAACTAGAATGCGGAGGGGGGCGGGGAGGACTGCTACAAGGTAAAGACTTAGCTGACTCAAAATTATAATCAGAAACCCAGTAAAATTATTTACACATCCCAACAAGCATTTGACTAAAATCATTCTGATTATACATTTTCAAAGAATATCAATTATAACCCATTTTAAACGTGCTACAGGTCAGAGCCATAGACCAGAATTTGAATTCTTCAGAGAAAGGGCCAAGGAAATAAGTTCTTCCTTTCTTTTTATAAAGACGCAGAAAAAATTTTTTACATGGCATAAAAATTCTAGCATACATTGTTTTTCAATCCTATAAGCCATGATAGTTGCTTTATTAGGGAAGAAATTTTACAGTATAAAATCACATAAAACATCGTTTCAAGTAGATGGAACTCCCCAAACTGAGCCTTCATTGAAAACAGCTCATCTGTCACAGGCTTTCCACATGAGCAGTCACCTTGGAAAACCAGGCTGTGCCAAGGTCATGCTGGAGGAATTCTGTGATCCTTGGGTATTCTGGGGCCTCCTGGGCCGCTGCCTTACACTACTAATCCATTCCATCAAAAGCTACTGTTAACTCAAAAGAACTGAAAGCAAGATCTCAAAGAGTTATTTGTACAACCGTGTTCATAGCAGTATTGTATACAACAGCCAAGAAGTGGAAGCAACCCGAAAGTACGCTGATGCATAAATGGATAAACAGAATGGGATATTTCCATGTAGTGGAATACTATTCAGCCTTTAAAAAGAATGAAATTCTGACACGTGCCACAACATGGATGAATCTTGAGGGCATCATGCTAAATAAAATAGACCAGACAGAAGACGACAAATACTGTATGATTACACTTATATGAAGTACTTAGAGTAGGGAAGTTCATAGAGACAGAAAGTAGAACGGTGGTTGCCAGGCATTGGGGGTGATGGAGAAATTGGGGGCTATTGTTCGGTGAGAAGATGAAAAGAGTTCTGGGGGTTGGTTGCACCACAACGTGAATGTGTGCAACACTACTGAACTCACACTTAAAAATGGTTAAGACGGCACATTTTAGGTGATGTGCATTTTACTACAATTCAAAACAAAAAAGCTAGTGTCAGAACGGTTCTTTGGAACCACTTGGCCACCCTGTGTAGACCTAATCTTCAAAGGAAAGAATGAATATAAGGATATAAGTCAACTCTCCATGTCAAGTGTTAAAAAGATTGCAGTTTGTAGTAGAACAAAAGCAGCCTAGCTTGCTGAAGAAATGTTTCCTGAAGAAATTTGGTCTTCCTCCCAGCAGATGGTAGGATGAGCGTAGTTACTTAAAGGGCACTGGTTTTCTCAGGGTTATGGTAGAAATCATGGCAGATAGGCCTGCAAAGACCAGAGATGAGCCAGCCAGTCAGCACTCAGTCCACAGCACCCTTCCTTAGCATCCAAGTCCAGGACACCTTGAAAAGAGTCCATACAAGGTCTTCCTAATGTTCTTTGGATATTTTAAAAGTTTAGTAACTTGGCTTGTGGATAGCATTTGTTTAATCTGCTCTCACTGGTCCTGGTAATGAATGGTGAATTTTCTTCTCATCATAGACATGCACACTTTAATAGTACTGACCAAAGGATCTAGTTGATCCTCTCGCATACATTAACTATTTTTGTTTGCTGAAGAATCAGAAAAGAGAATACACTGGTATCTGTGAGTCACTACAATTGAAGTAAGCTTAAATATCTGCTTTGGATCACTTTCTATCCATGATTTCTGTGTACATGGGTAGACCTCGCAATAAGGAAAGACAACTTGCACAGGGAAGGCCTTAGGGAATCAAGGAGTGGGTTTGGTCGTCCTTGAAGGAACTGGATGACGTTAAGAAAGCTACTAAACATCTCTTTCCTTGGGTGGAAGAGGAGATTAACAGTTGTATTGGTTTCCTCACAGAGTTATGGTAGAGATCAAACAAAATGATGCCTGAAAAAGACCTTTAGGAAATACAAAGCTATGTAAATTTGGGGGGGGTGCCTTTGGGATGTCCCTAATTGTTGTCTGCCTCTTGGGCAGGAATGCTCAGTTCCTTCCCAGAAGATGGGGAATATCCAAATAAGGTAGGATATGCTTTAGCCTCAACTCAATTCTTTAACCTTATTTTCTGTTATATGGCAGTCACCCTATCGACTTATCTCCAACCAAATGAAGGCCCATGAGTTTGGAGTTGTGGTTCTTAAAGTGTAGTCCAGGGTCCCCGGGAGGCCTCTAAGACTCTTACAGGAGGCTGATGAGGTTAAAATCTTTACCTAGTCATACCAAGACATTATTGGCCTTTTCACTCTCATTCTCTCAGGAGTGAACAGTAGAAGTTTCCAGAAGCTACATGATGTATATCACACCCTCAGTTTCTTATATAGAAGTAGACTTAAGAATCCACTCTCTTGTCTTAAGCCAGACATCAAATAGGTTTGCAGTGGCACTCTACCCTAAGTTTTTTTTTCATTTTTTTAAAAAGATTTATTTATTTTAGAGAGAGAGTGCCCGTGTGTGCACACATGCATACGAGGAGAGGGAGGGGCAGAGGGAGAGGGAGAGAGAGAATCTCAAGCAGACTCCCTGCTGAGCATGGAGCCCTACATGGGGCTCAGTCTCACAACCCATTAGATCATGACCTGAGCTGAAACCAATAGTCAGACGCTTAACTGACTGAGCCACCCAGGCGCCCCTACCTTAAGTTACTTTTGCTTTGGAAAATATAGTTAACTTTCATAAAAATATTTATGTTAACATGGAATGGACTAATTTTATTGTTCTTTTTAAGGACATTAAAGTAAGTATTTAAAAGTGTCTCAGTTGTTATTTCTCATGTAATACATGTCAATAGGTATAACATGCATAAATAGAAGTTCTTTGCATTCTTCAGTCATTTTAAAGAATGTACATAAGTCCTGAGATGGAACTGTTTGAGCATCTCTGTGTCCAGAGCAGACAGCAGGAGGGCAAATGATATGAGGCAGGCTGCAGAAGGATGGAGAAGTAGACCAAGGAGCAAGGAACAGACCCTAGTGGCCATGTGCAGGATTCTGGTCTTTATGTCAGAACAATGTCAGGCTATTCCATACATACTAGAGGCTGCAGTTGACGTCCCTTTCTCTGTATGGGATAGTTGTACGGAATTACTCATTTTTCAAATTACTTTGCCACCCTATGATGATTCGCTGTAAAAAATGAATTTATAAAGCCCCAGCAGAAAGCTTCATCACCCTATAACGAATCTCCAGGTTGTTTTCTGAAAGAATAACTGTTTCTCCTACATGGTCATCAGATGCAGTGTCTGTGCTGTGCTTATCATTTAAAACCAACTTTATGGTTCATCTGGAAGTGGGAAATGTTAATAGACCAGCTTACTTTTATCTCCCAGTATCGGCAGGTAACCTACATTCCAGTGGAGTGAGAATCAGGGACAGAGCTTGCATTCTGGGGATGCTGCGTGGGGCCGGGGTAGGCAGCCCTTTCTAACATGGTGAGGCCCTCCCGTGCTGCTTGCAACCCTCTCTGCTCTGCCTCATGGGCTGTTTTGTCCCTTCCCCCTCAGAAGTTGTTGCAAACTTTATCCATTGTCAAGTCCCTTCTGCATTCCGTTCACTCTTCGGAAACAACCTCACAACTCTCTTCACTGAGAAGCTACAGGCAGGACGCTATGGAGTTAATACCCATGCACAATGACTATAAAATTTATGAGTTGTAACTTTACTGTCGGGAAGATAAAAATAATTATCTTAATATGCAGTTTCCAGAAATAAATAGCAACAGAAAGTGTGATTATGATTTACAATAACAAGAAAATAACTGTAGATTAGTAAAATCAGAGAGAAAAGACAGATCTGAGCCATGTCAAGGTAAGAGGGACCATGGAATGTAGCCAGGGGACAAGGCTCGTTACAGCAAAACATTTTATCAAAGTACATTCTCCAGGGACCTCTGTTAGAACAGCATGACTGAAGGGGCAGCCTGTACCTTAAAGGAAGCAACTGATAAGGTGTTAGAACTTCCATCAAGACTGGGACAGGAAATCATCGAGACGGGGGGCGAATCTTTAAAAATGTTAGCCATCTGAGCACAAAATGCATGGGATTAAACTTTGCAGTGTATCTAATCGCAAACAAATTTTTAAAGATGCTTCTTTTTTTATTTCCTTTGTTTCTCTCTCTTTTTTCCCCCTTTTTTTCTTTTTTTGGGGGGGACTTGTGAAGAAGGAGGGAAACTATGATTTCACAGAGATAGTCTGTGTTTTTTGAATCAACTTGGTTTTTGGGTGAGTCATTCCCCCTGTGTAAGCTTTGATTTTGCTTCTCTTCACGTTACATTCTGCAGAGGTGTGGCGAAAGCCAGAAATAAAGACACTACCAGCCCTTGCAGCAGAACACTTGGCACACATGTAGGTGCTCAGTAAATGGCCGTTCTTTTTCCTTATATCTTCCCTTTTTTTTTCTTCCTATCTCAGCTGACATCCAAGGTAACTATGATGTATATGTATACACAAAGATATTTTCTAACAGACAGAAAAACAGAAAGAGAGCAAATGTATATATTGGGAAGATGGATGCCTGTAGTTAATAAATATATTAAAAATAGAATCCTGTATCCACTGACGTCTGACACTGGGTGTGGTAACTGGATAGGTGTAGATTCTATAGACTTCTTTAATGTTAATGTTTGTCTAGAATCTTTCTGAAATTTCATACACCTTTCTCTTCTTTTTTTTTAAGATTTTATTTATTTATTTGACAGAGACAGAAAGCACAAGCAGGGGGAGGGGGAGCAGCAGAGGCAGAGGGAGAAGCAGGTTCTCCGCGGAGCAGGGAGCCCGATGTGGCGCTTGATCCCAGGACCCTGGAAATCATGACCTGAGCCGAAGGTAAATAGATGCTTAACCAACTGAGCCACCCAGACACCCCATACACCCCCCTCTTCTGATGACTTTTCCTTATTCTCTTTTTGCCAAAAGACAACCTCTTTTCTGTGCTATGGAATCCTTCCCTCCATGGGTCAAATCCCCTTCTGCCTGGGATGTCCTGGTTCTGCGCCCTCTGGTTCTCCCCCAGGATCTCAACCCTTCCTTCGAGAGGTCTTCCTGGTTTTCTTTACCTGGGTTTCCTGCCTTCTCCACACCACCCTCTCCTACCCCCTGTTCTACCTGTGGCTTCTTTTTTCATTCCAGGCATGGGTAATCTCATAGGTTCTTGAGGAGGGTGATAGGCATCCTGGTCACCTGGTTGCCTTGCATAGAAATACTGTGACATAGCCCCTTCCTCACCCCATCCTCTCGTAACATCAGCTTTTATACCCATAATTCCCACACAGCCCACCCATGTGGCTCAGACCCAAGCCCACCATGTATGTGTGTACCTCTCCCTCCCTCTCTCCCTTATCACTTTCCAGCTCTCAACATTTGTCTGACCCCTGAAGCCTTACTATTCCTTCATGTCCAGGGTAAACACCACCTCCCCTGTGAAGGCTTCCCAGTCTCCCTGTCACAATTAACTGCTCCTCTTCAGTGTTTCCGCATAACTGGGGTGGCCACTTAAAAAATGTGCATAAAATGTTTTATTATGCAATCATTTCATACATAGTGTCAGCTCTGAAGCACAATAATAAAATGCATATCTGTGAACCCATCACCTATCTTAATAACAAGAATACTACCAATATCATTGCATCTACTTATTCGGTCCTCCTGCCTCCCCCCTAGGTTTTCCTAAAGAATGCTGTTAAGTTTTGCATGGTTTCAAGCCTTATAAAAGTGGTATTATATCATTCAATCTCCTGTAACTTTTTTTTTTATCAGCTGTGTTAAAGATTCATCCAGGTGGTTGGCTGGAACCTGAAGTTCATTCATTTTTGTGGCTGCATAATATCTTATTTTGTGAATATGCCATCATTTATTTATCCATATTATCTCTTGCCCATAGACATTTGTGTTGTTTTTCAATCTCTTGCTATCAGGGATATTTTTGAAACATTTCACGGTGCATATGTGTGACAATTTTTCCATGGTTTATTGAGATATTTAATGTCATATCAATTTAATATTAAATTAAATTAATATCATATTTAATGATAAGCAGGAGTTCTATGTTGGACAGTGTGCATATCTTTATAAGATAATGCATAATTATTTTTCAATACTGTTGTATCAGTTTACCCACTTTCCCCATGTATAAGATTTGACATTTTCATAAAATTCTCTTTTGAAACTCATCATTATCACACTTTGTACCATGTTTATTGGTATTTAAATACTCATCTCCCGATGATAAGATGATAAACATATTTGATTCACCTGTTTATTCCCATGGCCTACATCAGTTATTTAAAAATGCTTATAAAAATGATAAATGAATACCAAACTGAAATAAATACAACTTCTATTTGGTTTGAGTTATAAGATTTTCTGCCTTTTAATGCAAATAGCATGGAAGGATTACAGTGTTATCACTCCTTTGTGCAAAAATTATTAATTCAATCGGATTGCTTTCCTATTAGATCAGCAGAATGAAGAAAATGATAGTTTTGTTTGAGAAAGAGAGAAGGTAATAAATTTGAGGCAAGGAGAGAAGAAAGCCTGACTATAAGCATAAAAGTGTGACTCAGGATGTGGGCACTGGAAGATAAATAAGAGATTTAGGAAGGGGATCACAAACCATTTGATACTTGTCCAAAGATTTTCAACTTAGGCTTTCTATGGGGCTTCCTGCTCCAAAGTCTCACTACTGATGCTAGTAGTTCCAAAAAAAAATTTTTTTTTTATCATATAGGTTGAATATAGTTGTCTGGGCTAGTCTGGAATCTAGCCATAATTTTTAACATTTTCTCTCAGGGTAAAGAACTCAAAATTCTAAACAACTACTGATGAATACACTCTTGGAAAAATGACTCATCTGTAAAATGGGGAATACCTATGTTCAGAAAGTAGGTCTCTGCCTTTTATCACTCCAATCTTTCCACCCCTAGGGCTGAAAAGCCAGAGGCTAAAGAAAAGCATTTCCATGCTCTTAAAAACAAAATACACAACATCCATTAAACTACTCTTTGATCATTGCTTGTCTTCCGCTTTGAAAAACAACTCAGAAAAGGGGTGCCCAAACCTCCCAAAGTCTGAGAAAGGCAGGCATTCCTTATGGGGGGAGATGTAAGAAGTTTAAAAGAAGACCACTGGCTCAAAAAAGAGGAAGACTATGTCAGCAACATTGCTCAACCTGTGTCTAAAGGGCACAAGACACTCCTGCAACCCCCCACATGATTACAGTTGAAAATAAAAGGCTTCAAAACATTCAGAGGTCATTGACCTGGTCCTGCCCGCATCTCTGATGCTGGCTTTCACATCACGTGCAAACTGATTCTTTAGTAGGTCAATGCCTAAAAACAAATTCCTGAATTCAGCGTGTCTCTTTGCGAATAGAGAGGAGTCAACAAAAAATGGGTAAGAACTACACCATAAATCTCAAGCAAGTAACCCCGCATGGACAAATTCAGCTTGTCTCTACAACAACAAAACCATCCAACCATCAAAAAGAGAATGCATCTGGTACAGAACTCGGTGTTTTCAGCCCAGGTAGAAGGCATATGCCCACAGCACTCTGTTTGGTGTTTAAAGGGATAACCAATGCTTCCTGAAGTTACAGGGAGAAGTTTAATAGAGACAGAAGTCTTTAAAATATTACTCTGATTAACTCTGACACTTAAACTGTTTTCAAAAATCCACAAACAGATGTGTTTTAATTTCCATCCTAGTTCACAACGCTAAGCCACTAAACACCTACTATGTCAAAAAATCTGGCTCTTGGCTATTAAGAGAGTTTGGGGTTTTGTGGGGCGGGGCGGGGAGGGGTGCTAGGATGATGTTCAGGGGCAATGGGTAGAAAAAGAGGAAGAGCACATTTATCTGACTCTGATTAATTTTCTGTGAACACAACACAACCTGCCCTCTCGAGCCCATGGTACTCGGCATTCACTTTCATCCACATCCGGCACAGTGAAGTGTAACGTGAGGAAATGATGCTTTTCCCTTTTTCATTTTTAAATTCTCAACTCTTTTCCTCAATCTTGCTGAAATTATACTTTTGGTCAAAGCGATAATTTTAGGGGTCAATCACTTCTTTTCAAGTCAACTCATTTCCAAGTAGTAAGTTACTTGCATTTCCATGGAGAGCTACTGGTCGTTCAGTCCAGCTGTTCTTTGTAGGATCATGTAAGCAGCTCACAGTGAAAGCCATTCGCTACATTCCAGCCCTTCCTGGTGGACTTTTATCTTCCACTAGGCAAACAGCTAGTCAGATATAACCGACACTCCCTTTCCCTATGCCAAATGGAGGCCAGGAGGAAGCATTATGAAAGATGGGCTATACATTAGCCCGTATTTATGTTATCAATAGATTTTAATGGAAACTACACAGAGAAAGCATCTTGTTAGGTTTTGTAAAGATGACTCAGAGTAACTTTATTTTTTTTTTAATTTTATTTATTTATTATGTATTTATGTATGTATGTATGTATGTATGTATTTAAAAACCACCTGCCCTTCCCCTCCTGTGCCTGGAGTTGACCCCCAGCCCCTGGAGCGTTTCCCCTCAAGAGGCTCTACCTCTTCTGCACGTGCTCTGTCTGCTAATAGCCAGCAATCTGAAAAATGCTGTCAAGCAAACAGCAGAGGAGAAAAAACCAGAAGGAGGGTTTGATCCTGTGGCTGATTCCTTGGCCACTGCTGCTCCCCACAGCCCTCTCGAGTACCCAAATTACAGGCCCTGCACCCTTCATCCCACCTTGCACTCTTTGGCCTCCTGTTTCCAACCCTGGGATTTTTCTGACAGAGTGGGACAAAGACCTACCCAGAATATCTTTAAAATCACCCAAATTGGTGAGGAGAGGTAAAGAAGAGGAAAAGAGGAAAATAAAATGAAATTCTAGGTAATGTGGTCAAACAGGGAAAATGCTGAGCCAGTTCAGAAAAAACAGGTTAACTGTCATCAGGCTAATATTATCAATTATCTAGAGAATTAAAATTATATTACTTGTGCTAATAATAATGAACCATTCTCGTTAAAGAATTCTGTAGGATGTTTATACAGCAAAGCGCTCTTTTCATTTCCTTGTGTCAAATTGTGTTTCAATAACACTGACCTGTAAGAACTATCATGGTGCTTATGCAGGTTTATCAGGTTTGTGTTATTAGGTTTAAAAAACAAAAGGTTTTTAATCTATCCTGATGCTTTAGGATTGTAGATTTGAAAGCTGAAGCAGCTGTAACTCCATCATAAAGATGAGTAAACTGTCATCCAGGGAAATTAAGTGACAATGAACCTACAATCTGGAAAATTATACCAGTGCTTATTTTTCCTGAAACACATTTGGTTATCCCCTAACCGTATTCTAGGGAGAGCAAAGCTACACTGAAGACAAAATAGGACACCACAGGGTGGCTCAGTCAGTTGAGCGTTCAACTGTTGATTTTGGCTCAGGTCCTGATCTCAGGGTCATGAGATTGAGCGCCACATTGAGCCCTGCGCATAGGGCTCTGCACTGAGCTTGAAGCCTGCTTAAGATTCTCTCTCTCTCTCTCGCCCTCTGCCCCTCCCCAACGTGTGCATGCTCTCTCTCTAAATAAAAAATAATAATAATAAATGATTAAAGAAAATGAGACAAAATAAAACATGAAGTAACCTGAAACATAAGAGTATAATCATATGTGAGGCGCCTGGGTGTCTCAGTCAGTTAAACATCTGCCTTCGGCTCAGGTCGTGATCTCGGGCTCCTGGGATCGAGCCTCCCATCTGGCTCCCTGCTCAGTGGGGAGTCTGAGTCTCCCTCTCCCTCTCTACCTCCCCCACCCCTGCTCATGCTCTCTTTCTCTCTCAAATAAATAAATAAAATCTTAAAAAAAGAGAGTATATTCATATGTTAAAAGTACAGGACATAAAACAAAAAACAAAACAAGACATCATGATACTTTTTTACTTAGAAGGTCTGACAACTGGGTCACACATACAGCATTACTCATTGTTGCATTACCTAATTCATTTTCATCTTTAATATGTTTTTCAAATAGCTAAGAATAGCACAAACTACTCATCCTTTATAAATACAATGCAGATGATGTTGTAACACGATAATATTACCTGGGATTCATAAATTTGGTGACAGAAAAGTATCTAAGTCATACAACCTTTTAAAAAATAGCATCTTTTGTTTTTCCAGTATCTAACCATAAGAGGAAAAGTGAAGTCTCCTGAGAAAGGACCCAGGTCAAGGGAGGAAAGAATCAAGGTACAAACCTTGGTCTAAGATCAGTGTGGTTGCACTGGTAGATGAAAAGCCTCCCAGCTGCCCATCTAACTTCCCGTCCTCTTGTGCCATTAAACTTTGTCCACTCGCAGCCATGGTAATCTTTTTATGTCTAACCTCCTCATATCCCTCTTCTGCATAAAATCCCTCCTTGCTTCCCCAATGCCTATCTGATAAATTCCAAAATTTCATATGCTTACAAGTTGGGTATACTTGTGCAAGCACTTACCATGCACCCAGCATTTTATATGAAAACACAGAAGTGGTAACAGACTTGGAGTATGATACAGAGTATGTCTTGTGCCATCCTCCATCCAAGCACCCAGATGCTTGTGTCTGAGTCCCGGGTGAAAGAGCTACTTGTCTGCAATCACAAAATCCACTATGTGGCATCATTGTGTGGTGGTGTCCCTAAGGCGAGAGGTGAATCCTGGACCTCATGGGGCCAAAGGGTAACAGTGCCTTAAGCAGTGACCCACAACCTGCACCCAGTCCAGACTTGAGGAAGGCCAAGGCACACATCACTCACTGGCAGTCCTGGTGACTCCATATTAGGTTCGGGCCACAGCGAGTTTAGCAGCATCCATTGGTGCCTTTGGGATCTTTGATGTTCAATGTCAGTATGGTGGCCGGAATAAGAGCAAGTAAAAAGGGTGCCTGGGTGGCTCAGTCGGGTAAGTGGCTGCCCTCGGCTCAGGTCATGATCACGGGATCTTAGGATCCAGCCCTGCATTGGGCTCCCTGCTCAGCAAGAAGTCTATTTCTCCCTCTCCCTCTGTACCTCACCTCATGCTCTCTCTCTCTCTCTCTCTCTCAAATAAATAAAATCATTAAAAAAAAAAGCAAATAAAAATAGTAGGGTTCAGGCTGCAGAGAGAAGGCTTGGTTTTGCAAGCAGGGGATTCCCAAGGGTTTCTAAAGGCCGGTCAGGAGAAATTTGACTATGTTTAGAATTACCATTGATGCAGGCGGTAACAAAGTCAAAGAAATAGAGTTGTGCTACAGTTATTAAGCCGTTTGGCCTTGGCAACATGGGTTACTCTTGTATCCACTATAAATTAAAGTGCTCTTAAAAAAAATCAGATCAGCTCTGTCCATTTGAAAAAAATGAAGTACAGCAGTTTTACCTAATTATCTTGGTAATTAAATGAGCAATGTAGATGACTTCAAGATCAAGGGGCCTAAATGAATTTGCCACAGATTATTTTAGTGTAGACAGAGATAAATGTCCCTGATACTCACTATTTTTCCAACATGAGTGATGCAGCTACAGAAGGGTAGCCTAACAAAATAATAATTTCTATTTGATTTTGAAATGCAGAAACATTTTGCAGTAGGATTATCAGGTTTATCTTCCTAATTGCATGTTGCTTTGGTTGCTATCAAAAAAACAAAAAACAAAAACTGAAAACCCAACAACTTGAAAAGTGGCAAAGAGAAAATTGCATTTAAATATCCTCAGGGTTAAGGTTTATTTTTTTAAATGATTAAAAAATAAGTGAACATAGTCAGGACCAAAAGCGTGAGACATAAATATTGACAGTAAAAGTCAACTGGTTAAATATAAATTTTCACACTGAATTAAGTGTTAAGAAATATGCATCATATGATACAAAGGGATGGGTGTATTTGTTTGAGCACTTACTATGTGCCAGACATTCTGTAAATATTATTTCCACTTTTTATAACAACGCTGCTAGGGAAGTATTACTAAACTCATTTTGCAGAAGAAGAAACTAAGGCTCAGAAAACTTAGGTGATTTGTCCCCAGACTCTCAGCGAGAACCCACTGGCAGTTGGATGATTGTGGCAGTGTGACTGCCTCCTACTTGCTCCCAAATCCTTATCTCAGGGTCTGTTTCCAAGAGAATCCAGACTAAAATAACACAGACACCAACGTGTGTGTACGGGTGGGGAACAGAAGCTTAGCTCAGAGGAACGCAAAGGTAGGTGAAGGCAGGGAGAACACTCTCCCAAAATGACAATCTTTCAACAATTTTTTAAGGATCCAGGTTAAAAATCATTGTTACAACTGAGATGAAAGGGAATTTGTGAAATTGGCATGAAAGCAAAACACTGAGACATAGAAAAGAAATAGGCAAAAGGTGGCACGTTTTATTTGCAGCTACCCACATATGAACATTTTCCTCTTTGCTCCAAAAGATACTTCCCTTAGACTCCTTACATGTTGGGATGGGTACTGAACATAATAGCAGGCCACTGCGCTCATTGTGTATCTATCATCATGTTTGTTCTGCTCTTTAGGGTTTTAAATATTCTCATGTTGTATAGGTATTTTTATTTACAATGTGAATTAAAAAGGGCGCCAGCATCCAAAGAAACAACTATTTTAGGTGGAATGCAAATATATCTTATTCTCTTTTACATCAGACCTCTAGCTTATCCAAGTGGTCTTTGCCCACATGGACTCCTGGTTTGATGATTTAGCTCTGCAGAATTTTGTGGCTATTGGGGGAGAGAAATAAGTTCTCTAGGAAAAGGTGAATATGAGTCTCTGGTTAAATATTTGCTTGTATTTGAATTTGTTCTCGTGAATCTTCCACAATGTACTTTTATATTGAAAAGGTTACAGAGATGGAGAGATTTGCAGATTTTTAAAAAAACTATCAGGCTAGTAATGAAAATATTGTGTCTCACTTTATGATGTTATTCAGTTTTTTTATCCTCTGTGGAATGTAGAGATAATAATTCTCTATTATGTCCATTTCCCAGTGAGGAAGCTGCGGTGGAGAAAGGCTGAACAAGCTGTCAGGGGAGCTGGGTTTGGAAAACTGTCCTGATAGGACTCGCATGTGTGTGGCCAAATGTTTTCACATAGTGGATGACCAATGTCTTTTCCAGTTTGAAACATATTTACGTAAACTTTATAAACATGATGTGTCAAAATCTATATAACATAGACCCAACAGCTCTTGTTCACTTAGATCCATCTAATTTCGCATTTTCCAGAAGAGATCTGAGTATATAATTCTAACATCCTAATAAAGTGTGTAATTCCCAACTATTCAAAACCTTGGTACCTGATCATGCCCGGTTTTGTTCTACTGGCTCATTCCTCATGGGCAACGGGTACTTTATAACTACTTGATGAGGCGGGATTTATACTCTCAAGTTTGAAGGTTGTATATTTAAGACTGTTTGGAAGCATTTCCATTCCTGGAATACAGAAGCTGGCAAGCTTTTTACAATAATTTGTTTCTCCACCTGTCCTCAAACATGTCGTATACACAAGAGGAATGGCTGTCTTTTCATTCTTCTGGATCAGAAACATTGGAACAACTACCCATGCTAATTAACAAGGCATGATTATAGTTTGTGAATCAAGGTGCCATGATAGGAATCAGATGAAAAGCTTCCTACAAGAGATTCTAGATCAGACAAACTCAGGAGCCCAGAACCAAGAATTCTCGCACATATTTCTGGATGCTTCAGCACTTGAGGGGCGTCTTGCCCAGCAAGCCTCATTTTTCTTTCAGCCCAATTACTACGGGCTTGGCTCTCCACATGCAAGTCTGCTTTGTCTCATCATTTTCTCACCTCTACTATGAAGAATATTAAGAATTATATGAATCCTTCCAGCTACCAAGGCTTAAATTATTTGTGTAATTAAACAAAAATGAGGTAGAGGGTGGTTCGTGAAGTTTCCAGATAACTGCTTCTTTCCTACATCACCTATAAAAGCCAGCTCAAGGGTTGGGTACTTGCTATACTGCCTTGACTTGGGTTTAGAACATCTTTCCCCTGTCTCTGCCCTTCTCAGGAATCCCTATGTGATGGTTCACTCAGTGAAAAGTTACAGAGCCCCCACTTTGGGCACCCCTTAGCGGTGAATACAAAGATGAATAAGTTCTCAATCAATAGGAATGCACTGGAGAAGAAATATATGGGATAAGCAAAAGAGCTACAGAAGGAAAGGTGAGGCAGAGAGACCTTCTGAGCATGACCAAGAAAACTTCCTGAGGAAGGTGATCTTTGAGCTGGGTCTTGAAACACTGGTAGGATTTCAAGGTCTAGGGTGAGGAGGGGCATTTTAGTTGAAGGAATTGGGTGAGCAAAAAACACAAAAATAAAATCTATAGATGCATCAGAAATGGTGACAGGTGTTATGGGTTTCCTGTTGGAGCCAGTGGGATATAACACTGAACGTGTAAAGTGAGGAGAGAGAACCAGGGGTTCTGAATGCAGATCTAAAGGTTTTAGGAAATAGGAAAGACCTGAGGTTTGGAGCTGGGGAGTGATATAATCAAAGCTGTACTATGAAAGGATTGAAGTGCATGCAGAAGTTAGGGGAAGTGGGAGGTCCAAGGGAGGAGGGCTAGGCTGATTAGCACAATGGTCCAAAGAGCAGGAGGTGGCAAGGGCCTGGGACAGAATGGGTAGCAATCTGAAGGGTGGGAAGTGACAGTAGAAGCCACCACAACACGGTCTCTGACATCCATGATGTGTGTCTGTGGGGGAGCAATGTGAGTAAAGGAAAGCATAAACAAATGGAGACCCAGCCCCCCCGCCTCCCGCCCCGGGTGACTCAGGATATGTTGCCCCAAGATAAGGGAGGAAAGTATGAAACAGATGGATGAGTTTTAGACATCTTGAGATTAAGGTGACCATGGAACAGCTGGGTAGATATCCACTTGGCAGGTAGAAATGCAAGACTAGATTTCTAACGGATGCTGAAAAGTTAAGATCTGGTAATACTCCATTCAATCAACCTCCACTCCTACTTCTAGAAAACAGAAGCTTGGTGCCAGGGCAGCTAACCTAAAAGCCAGTCTGCATGCTAAGAGTTTACCTGTTCCTGATTTCTCCCCAGGAAGCATTCCCATCCCTATTTTACTAGTGGGGATGTTGCAGCTCAGAGACTTTACATAAGATGGAGTCAGCAGTGAAGTGGCCAAGTTTTGATTGGCATCCTTGTCTGCACGTTTCACATCCACACTAAGAAAGGATAGCTCTTACCCTCCTTTTATTTCAGGGCTCCCAATATAAGTACTACATGCATTCCTTTGTCCATTAATATCTATTCTCCTCTTCTGATCTTCATTCATTCTACTTGACTCAAATCTCTCCTGTTCAGCCCCAATTATATTCAGTGCCATTCCCTATCCCATCACTGCTCTTAACCTAGTTAGCTGCTCACTTGCTCATTATAGAGGATTCCAAGATAGTATAATTTCAGCTCCTATGTTCATGAATTCTGTCCACAATCCCACCAGGGTACGATCCTTTGGTAAGCTTTGGGCTATGTGACCCACAGCACTTTAGAACACATGCTGGGCATCTAGCACAACTGCTTTTTCTAATGGGACATGTCATCATGGCACCAAATACTCCCAAACAAAAGCCTCACATGCTACTCAACTAAAAAGAAATAATTTTCTTCTCTTCAGCAATTTGGTGGCTACCCTTGATTTCTATATTGCAATTTCTTTGACTCTCTGGCAAAATGACAAGTCATAAACTTTCTAACAGCTATCTATATTTCTCCATCTTTACTATGGAGATCATGCTAAAGTGGCTTTTCAATTTCTAGCCTCTAGCTCTCCATTGATTAATCATGTGATTAATTGGTTACCTAATTGTGATTCTTGGTTAACTAGTTCTGAATCAGAAAATTCTACGCTCCATGTGCTAGGTCTCACACTTTCTTCCCAGTACCTCTGATAACCCTGAAGTCATAAATGAATTCTCACAGTGTGGCAGGTGAAAATTCTTCTTCTTCTTCCAGATGAGGAAGTGGCTGCCCAGAGTGGACTGTGACTCATTCGGCTCCCTGGATCTTTTTAATGAACCATTCACAGCCAACTGCCCTGGCCTCAAGAAGAGAAGAAACAGAGAGACATACAGACTTCTTAAATAAGAATGGTGGGCATGTGGGAGAGATGGAACTGGAAGGAATGAGTAGCTAGGCAGGGTGACCTTCAGGGAACTTGCTATTGGTCTGTTTATATATAGTCCTGGGGGAGAACTTCTCCTTCAAATCCAAACCACAGGACCCTTCTTTAATGAAGTTTCTTTTGCTGTTGCTGCTCAAAGCTGGGGCTCACTTTGCCAAGACCTCTTACCTTTCTCACCTGCCTATACAATAGCAACAAAATCCATGTTTTCTTTTTGGCCCACTAAATAGAATATGTAGGCAGAGGCCATGTTATGTTCGCCTGTGTGATCCTAACATTCAAATAATGAATGTATCTAAAATAGATAGAATACTTGTTAAAGTAGTGAGATACCTGTTTCTAGAGGTATTCAACCAGACTAGTATGGAGGAACTTTGGCCACGCAGCTGTCATTCTGTTATTTCTAAGTTTCCTATATTTTAAGGGCATTCTTATTCAAAGAGATTGCACCAATCCCAAATAGTTTAAAAACAGATGTGACTAAACAATGCATACTAGTCCTCAAGTGACTATTACAATTAGTTTAATATTCTGATTTTAATAATGATTGATCCTAGAAATTATTAAATGTCTTCAGGCCATTGTTTTTAATTACAAGCACCAGTCTATAAATGCTAATTGAACACCTACTATATGCCAGACCCCATGGATAAAAGGATGTGAAACACAGAGCCTGCCCTCAATAATTTACATTCTAGTGAGGGGGAGGTCTCCATTACTGGGACTGAGGGGTCACAATCTAGTTATATAATTTCATGTTGTACCTCTGCTCCTCAGAACAGAGAATGTTTTCCAGGGGTTACTATGGGTTCTAAGAAGCCTATGTAAAGTCCTCTTTGGAAACTTATGTTAGGAGAGAGGATCTTTAACCTCTGATGTCACTCAAGTCTCTACTGTAATTAATCCAGCTGGGAAATGCCTATGGCAGAAAAAGGAAGGGGAAGAAGGAGGCCTGCAAGGTCACTTCAAAACCAACCTGAACTTGAAGCTTCCTTGCTATAAATTAAGTGTAGACATATATACACCTTCACCCTCACCCCCACCTCCACTCCCACCTCCACACACAGCATAATCCCGGCGGTAGGAAGGTCAAACCTTGCTGGGCCCCTTAGTAACTGTCATTTGGAGAAATGCAATATAGGGGCCTCCACTTAGACCCTGTTCTACCAGATTAGAGTCTGTTTCTAATCAAATGGAATTTAGGTTTAAACCGGAATTAGATTTGGGATTTACAGTCATTTCGACTTTCATTCATTTCGTGGATTCCAGTCCTCCTCTCTCGGCCTAGTTTTAATCCAATGCACTTCGGAAGGAATTACACAGGAGCCTGGGGGCGGGGTGGGGGGCTCTAACGCCTGAGCCCCTCCGAAAACCTCCCGACTGGGTCAGTCTTGACTTGCCTAGGGATCTTTGGTGCTCCCCGCCACCCTACAAGCGACTGCACTATCCGCGGGATCCCGGCGTTTCCCTTTCTCGCGTTTATTGGACGCCGCCCCTCTCTCCCGAGAGGATTTCGCCATCAGCACCCCAGGCTTTCCCCGCGCAAAGGCAGAATGAAAAGCGAAAGCCGTGGCAGGCGGGCCGAGGAGGCGGCCGAACGTGCCGCGTGCCTGGTGCTCCTGGATCCGCAGTGGCCGCGAGAGCTGTCACGGCACAGTGAGGACTCCGTCCTCAACTTTCAGCTCAAGTCGGGTACACCGGAGGCCGCCGCAGCCCCGCCGCGCCCTCCCCTGCCGGCCCAGAGCCCTCTGGCTCCGCGGCCCAGTGGCGCCCCCCCGCCCGCAGCGGGTCCCCGGCCACCCCACCTCCCGCGCAGCGCGCCTCCAGCTGGCCCGCCGGCCTAGCTCCCCAGCCTCGGAGCAAAACGCGCCCCAGGGAGTTCGGCTGCTCAGCAGCCCCAACTTCGGCTTCCCAAGTGACACGACGCCCTCCCTCCCTCGAGCGCCGCCAGCCTCCGCCAGCCTCCACCCGAGGTCCTTACAGTCCAGCAGCGGGAAAATGAAATGCCCTGCAAGGGGCGCTCCCCCGGATTTTGAAAAACCGCTTCATTCGCCCCGAGAGCGCCTTGATCCTCCACCCTCAACCTCTTGCCAGATGATTTTCACCCTGGGACGCGCCCAGGTGGAGGGGCCTGGGAACTGGGGCGGGAGCAAAGGAGGCAGCAGCGCTGAGTTGCTGGGATGCAGCTGCGCGCCTCTCGCGGCGAGGGGCTGAGGGCCCCCGGCTAGACTGAGCAGGGGGAGCGGGCCCCTCCTGCGCCTCTGCCTCGCGGAGGATCGCACACGCTTACCCTCATACACACACACACACGCACGCACTGCCGCCAGCACCCTCACCCCGCGAGCCCGGACACGGAGGTCGGAGCCATTGGTCACTTTAAGGCAGGGGCTGAAACGCCCAGATAGAGGCAGAGGCTCTCCCCTCTCCTCCAAGCTTTCACCATCCTAGGAACTCCCCTCCACCGCCACCACAAGCACCCCCAATTTCCCAGAGCAAGAAAGGTCTGGTTTCTGAGATTCCGCTCCCTGAGCTAGCGGTTCAAGCTGCAGGGGGGCGGGGAGGGATAGAGGGAGCACTGGAAAGCGAGCCCGCGCTCACCTCCGCCCTCCGCGCGGAGAACTGGCCAGCCCCACTCGCCTCTGGAGCACAACTAGGCGCCCAAGGCCGGACAGTCGGACCCCGGGGCGCTCCAACTCCGGCGACGGCAGGGAGCGTAGCGACAGCAGCAGCCACTTCGCGCGTTGGCAAAGGCACGGAATCTCCGAATAGGCTGAACCGCGGGCGCGGAGGGGTGGAGGCGCGAAGGGCGGAGGAGGAGTTGCCGGGGCCGAGAGGGATGACGTCCTCCAGCGCCTCAGGCTCGCAGGGACTGAAGATTCCTGCTCTCGCCTGGCCCAACGCGCTCTCTCCAGGGCTTCGCAGAGGCGCCGCGCCCGGCTCGGCTGCGGCTCCCGAACTGCGCGCGTGGGGGCGATCCCGGCCAGCTTGAACCAGGGGTGCAAGCCCTCTGGCCCTCTCAGAGCACCTCGCCGCCTGTTCCTCTCCTTGGGGTGCCCGCCCGAGAGTCCCTGCAGATCTAGGCGGGCCCGGGGAAGGCAGCCCCCCGGCCGGGCCAGCCTCACCCCTTCCCCGCTTTCTCCCTCATCGACCTCGAGCCAAGGGCAGGCGCCCGCGCCCCGGCCCCTGCCCCCTGGGCGAGCCGGTGTCCCGGCCTTCGTACGGCTGCGAAGAGGGATGGGGCACCGGAAAGGAGGAGCGCTCACCTGGGTCACCCGAAGCCTTCCTCTCCAGCCCCTCCAGGAACCTGCCCGCAGCCTCCAGGCACAACCTTCCTCGAAGAAAAAAAGTAGCGCAAGGGCAGAAGAGAGGTAGTGCGGCTCACAGGTCCCTGCGCAGCGGCTTTTTCCTTCGGAATCTCACGGGTCCGGTCTCGGGTTCGGCGGCGGGAAAGGGCTGTCGGAGGCTGGAAGGGGCCGCCAGACCCGGGCTCCTCCCGCAGCGGCCGCGGCCGCACCGCCAAGTTGCCACCTGCAGCGCGCGTCCGGCGCCTGTGACAGCCCGTGCCACTCGGCCCGCTCCGGCCGGCCCTCCCCGCCCGCTGGTTGGCTGCGCCCCGCTCCTGGGCGGTCCCGGCGCTCGGCTCCGCCCCGCTCCCCGCCGCCGCGCGGCCAGTTCGCTGAGTGGGTCTCCTTCCAGGCCTAACCGGGCTTTAGAGCCAGCGAGTTTGGGGAGCTGCTCAGGCTTTGCAAGCAGGGGAAGAATCCGTCACACGAACGAACACACACACACAATTTTGTGTAGGTTGCGTATTGGAGGAAAGAGAGAAGATAAGAGAAATGCCCTTTGTGTGCCTTAAGGGGACCTGGTTACTTGGTGGTTTGTTTTTTGGTTTTGGTTTTTGCTGGTATGAAATTTGTGCAATCTCCGAAAAGAGTTAACCTCATAGCGGCAATCAGTGTGCGGGGATGTGAGCTAGAAAGTGGCTTGGGGATTGTTTTCGCATAAGCTTTACACAAAGTTCACCCGAAGCGCTAAAATGTGGAGATAAGTCCTGGAGTCCCGTCGGATTCCAGCACCTAAGAAGCCATCTACCCCTGCTGTTGCCTGCAGTCCTGAAGGGCCAGTGTGCCAGCGACGTGCTTGCACGATCCTGAGGTTGCGAGTTCAGGCCATGAAAACTCACGCTGGAGCATATATGAAGCCTCTGTTTTGCACAACTCTTGGCCTTTTAAGTAAACAAAGGAAACATTATTTTTCTTTCTCCTTCCTCTCGTTTTCAAGCGCACTCTTCCCTCTGCCTCTGAGTACCACCTGAAGTCATGCTTTCTGAAAGCTTTGGCAAAGTCTTCCTTAGGAGAAAAACTATAAAAATACGAAAAGTACCAGTCTGGAAAGCCATCCAATCACCCAGAAACGTCTCACTCCTGGTGAATCTATGTGAAAGAGGTACATTGCCAAGTACCTATTTGTTTGACAACATTTCAAGATTAACTGCCCAAATAGCACATTTTATAGCCCATTAGGGAAACATCTATGTTTTGTGAGTGCAGGGGTGGCACTGTTAAGTGTGACAAAGCATGCATACGCAAACTTAACGTCTTACTGTGCTTTGTAGAATCCTCAGCAGGGTAAGGCAGGAGGAAAGGGACTTTCCTAAAGGAAGTCTGAAGGTGGCTCTTCACAGAGCATACTGGGGACAGTTGCAACCAGTAAAGAGGCCATTCCCTGTCAATGGTTGCTAAGTAACTTGGGATGCTGCTTTATAGTACCTGTCCAGATCCTAACACCTTGAGTCCACTTTGGGGACGAATAGCAAATCTTTTTTTTTCCCCCCCTTTGTAGCCAGGTAGCACAGTTCAGAGGCAAAGCATTCACGGAGATATTTCAGTACTCCAGATTAAGTGCTTGCTGAATGAATTGTACTTTGACCTGGACTGGGTGAAACAAGGAGTAGAATGGAGGTGTGGCTCACTCAGATTTGAATGCAGGTTGACTCAATAACTGGAGGAGTACTTGATCAAGATTGGGGGGGGGTGATGAAGAGCGGGACCAGTAGTGGTCCTTAACCCAGATATGCTTCTGATGTATTGTCAGCCAGGTGAAGCACAAACAACTGGACAAGGTGCATTTTCCTAAGAGTAGGGAAGGAGCTATGACTCAAGTGAATGAGAAAGCATTATGTAGGAAAGAGGAGAGGAATTAGAAAGAATTGAAAGAGAAAATTGGAGCATCTATGGACAGTGAGAGAAATCAATGGGCATACTTCAAGATTCTGAAGGGGGAGATAAGAGAATTGCTGAGACTGACAGGTGGTAAGTGTAGAAGCTGAGAATCCTGGAGTAGTTTTATGGTTTCAGCAAACAGAGGGCTGAACCCTGGTCCCAGCACTTCTGTGTGTGATGTGTCTGCTTTGCATGTGGGACACATGGTTTGAGCTTCATTTTCCTCATCTGTAACCAAGAGATAAGGATGCCTACCCAACAGAGCCATGGTAAAGATGAACTGAGATCATGCATCTGTAATGTTTGGCACAATGTTTTGCATGTAGTAAGCATTCAATAAATAGTAGCTATTATTGTAAACAGTGTTTTAAAAGAGCTCAATGATCCTCTAATCCCTTTGATATTTGTTTCTGATAGAATATTTCTATCAAGTGCTCCTCCTGCTTGTGCATTCCCTGTGATAAGAACCTCACTAACCCCAAGTCCATTTCATTTTCCTTACTTGAAGATGAGATGAGTGACACTACCTTTTTTTTCCACTGGTTGGTTCTGTTTTTATCCAGGGTTGTCATACAAATGTCTAAAACCTATTTCATAAGAAAGCCCTCCAAATTGCTTAAGACAAATAATAGATCCCCTCTGTGACTTCTTTTGTCTGAGCCAAACATGTCCTGCTCTTCAGCCCCTCCACAGTGCTGTGGTTTCACAATTTTTCACCATCTTACCCCACAAATTGCCTGTGACCTCTTTAAAATAAGAACACCACTCTCCAGCCCAGTCCTTCCAGCAAAAAAAAAAACAAAACAACCAAAAAAACCTCTTTTTCCATGTGCTGCTGGTAGTGCAGCCCACATTGTTGTACACATTTTGAATGGGCGATTAACTCTTGAGACATACTGAGATGCCTGTTAACTAAAACTCATAAATCTTTTTCAGATGTTACTGTTTGTTCAGAACTTTGGGGTCATGGTGTTGCTGTTCACTTTTTCCTCTCTGTAGGATAGGATTAGACTCAATGACCAATGAAGTCACTTTTTAATGGTTTGTCTTGAAATAAATCCAAACCTACAAATATATGGGAAAACAGTGTAAAGAACTCCTATGTCCTTCTCTTCTAGTTTCCCCAATTGTTATCATTTTACATTTGACATCTCTCACTTTCTCTCGATAAGTAGACAGACAGACAGAGAGATACTCATGATCTATATTCTTTTACTAAGCCATTTAGGAGCAAGTGTAGACATGATTCCCATCATTTTTAAATACTCCAGTGTATATATTTCTCCCAAACCAGGATTCTCTCCCACATAAGCACAATGTGTGCAACCAATCCGTAGAACCCATTCAGATTTCACAAACTTTCCCCAAGATCTTTCTTTTTCATTTCTGGTTCAGAATGCAATCCAAGATCACACATTACATTTAGTTGACATGTCTCTTTCCCTGTCTTCCTTGCCCTTCCTTGACAGCTTTAAACACCATATGACCTTCATTCTATAGATTTCATGGATCTCAAGCTCGATCCACCTGATGGTTCTTCATGTCCAGAGCAGGTCATGCATTCTTGTCAGGAATATCAAAGAAACAATGATGCTGTGCTCACAGTACATTTCCATTAAAAGGCAAATGATGTCAAACCATCCCACCATTGTAATGTTAACCTTGATCACCTGGATTGGTGGGCACTGGAATTCTCCTGTATCAAGCCACCATTTTCCTCCTTGGCAATCAGTGTCCTTGGCATTTTGTAGGAATATACTCCAAGGCTACACCAATATTCTGTTCCTCATCGAATCTTCACTGAGCTGTCTTAGGAGACATTGATGACTCCCACCTGAATCAGCCTCCACTATGATGATTGTCAAATGACAGTCTTCCATTTGCATCATTCCCTCTGCATTTATGAATTGGCATTCTTCTGTAGAAATCTTTCCCTTCTCTTCATTTATTTAGTTATGTCAGTGCAGACTCATCAATCCTATTTTATTCAGAGTTGTATTCAGCTACTTTCATTATTTATATTGATGTTCAAAGCGTCCCTGATTTGGCCAGAGGGTGTCTCTATAGCCTGGCTCTTAGGTCCCTCTGTCCCCATTATTCTTGGGCACCTTTTTACTTTCTGGCACATCCAAATGTTCCAGGCTCATTTTGTACTCTCCCTGCCCCAGCCCTGGAATCAGCCCGATCTCCAAGGAGCCCGGGCTCCTTTTAATGGAGGATGACATTTAGAAACAAGATCTGGGCACCCAACATGCTCACTGCTACCAGCCTGTCATAACCTCTAGGCTCTCTCAGTGGATAGAACAAGGAAATAAATAATGCATGTTCACACACAAGCACACACACACACACTTATGTCTATTTATCTGTGTACCTCTGTGTATTCTTTTTTTATGGATCCATCTATAAATATATATCCATGTGAACACACAGAGATATATCTTCATCTCTATATCTGTGTCTATACCCATATCTACATCTATATCATGAGTTCACACCAATACCTCCAATTCTAACCCAACACATCAGGATTCTTTATAGCCCTTGTCCTTTCTATATTTATAAATCTCTTCTCTGATAGAGAGAAACCTGACTCCCAGCACCCTCAGAATATTGACTTATTTGCTCCAGCTCGCCTTCTATAACACTCTTCTGGCCACATCGGCCACCTCCAGCCCCTGCCCTAGCTGCTGCCCCACTGGACTTGCTGCCACCTGGGCTGCTGGACCCACAGCAGCCTCTGCTTTCTTGGTCTCCAGGTCCCTGCTGCTGCTGGCAGCTCCTGACTACAACTCCCCAGGACAATGACATTTCTTTCCTCGCAGTTGTTCAGGTCAAACCCCAAAGTCAGCCTTAATAATACCCCTTCTCTCACATCACATATCTAATCTGTGGTAAATTCTATTGGTTCTACCTTCAGCTAGGTCCAAAATCCAACTCCTTTTCACCACCTCTGCCATGACTACCCTGGCTCAGGTCAGCCTTATCTCTGTCTTGATTACTGTAATAGCTCCCTAACCGCCTCCCCTGCGTTGGTCCTGGCTTTCCCAAAGACTACTGTCAGCCCACCAGCCTCCATAATAACTTTCAAAATATAAGTCATATTTTGTTTCCTTGCTCAATGGTTTCTACCTTGTAGAAATAAAAAGCCCAAATCCTAACAGATCTGCCCCGTTGGCCTTGATACCTCCCTTTCCTCATCTGCTGCTCTCTACCTTCAGCCCCCACTCCATGCTGCTCCTGGAACACGCCAGGCATCCCCCTCCCTCTACCTGAGCCAGTCTTCCTCAGGTATCCCTGTAACACCCACCACTTCCAGGTCTCTGCTCAAACCTGTCTTCCTCCATTAGGACTTCTTTGGGTACCATAGTTAAAATTGCACTTCCTTGTTCCCACCCACATTCTCTCTCTCACTGCTTGGTTTTTCTCTATGGCATGTATTACATACAATCCAACATCATATTTGTTGTCTTTATTTGTATACAGTCTTCCCCTTCCCGCTGCCTTGACTAGAAGCTCCATGGAAGGGGGTTCACCTCTTTAGTTTAATGCTCCGTCTCCAGTACCTATATCAGAACTGGTAAACAACAGAGTGTCAACAAATATTTGTTAAATGAATGGATGAAATGACAAAAACACATAAATATATTTACGACCAACTACAGACACGCCCACATGCTAAAAGGTTGCCAATGTAACTGATGAGATCGAAGCCAGGGAGCTTAACTTAAAATGTCTCACAGTCATTAAAGGTGGAGTGTAGCAAGAGGTTATCAAAAATATAAAGACAGAGAAAAGACTCTGGGTTTGATGAATATGAAGTAGAGTAGGCAATCTGGAAAAAAAGTGTTGTTAGGTTTCAATTGACCATTTCTTGAGCAAATGACTAGATTACATACCACTAGGCCTTAAAATTAAAAGTCCTACAAATATTTCCAAATATATTCTTTAAAATCAGTTAGTCTAGTAAAAGGATTTTAGACACTTCCTCTTGTGAAACAGAAGCCTCTTGAAGCAAAAAGAACTAGTTAAAGGAGCTCACAATAGTTCAAACAGAGCACCTTTTTTTTTTTTTTTTACGGTGGCAATTTGGCTCACAAGGGAAATTAATCCCCTTCTTGTATTATTGAAACCCTGTGTCCAGCTTGGTCCTTGATAAGCCAAAAGTCCTTAGAAAACGTTTATGCAAAATGAAATGGAATCCCATACACATGGGACAAACTTTCAGCATCGATTTGTCATCGTATTTTTAATGTACCTTGTTCTGCATACTTTAGAAGACTCAGTGCACATTTGAGAACTGTTTAGGAAGCAAGTTTCACCAAGGCCAGTCCTACAATTATTTAATGACTGAGCTTGGAGACAACACATAAGATATAGTGATTTAGGGGCGCCTGGGTGGCTCAGTTGGTTAATCAACTGCCTTTGGCTCAGGTCATGATCCTGGAGTCCCGGAATCGAGTCCCGCATCAGGTTCCCTGCTCAGCGGGGAGTCTGCTTCTCTCTCTGACCCTCCCCCCTCTCATGCTCTATCTTATTCCCTCTCTCAAATAAATAAATAAAATCTTAAAAAAAAAAAGATATAGTGATTTATATTTGGAGTTGCAGAAATAATTGTTTTCATTTTCCATAAATTCCCCTCCACATTTCTAGGTAAATATTTCCATAAGACTCAGTGAGTTGAATGAAATATATAACTCTGATAGAAATGTTAGGTGTTCTAATTTTTAAAAGTTTTCAGCACATCCTGAATGGAAAAAGGAGATAGTTGGAAAGAGAGTTATTTCTTTTAAATTTATCTCATTAGTGTGTAGCTTTCAAAATGAATTTTTGGACTCTGCAAAAATAGCTATCTGGTTTATGCATTAAGTTTCTTTTGAAAGGAAGACCTTTCCATGTTTTCTCGAAGGAGCCATCATTGCTAACACAATGGCTGACAAAACCCATCACTGGCATCCCATGCCTACTGATGCACGACCTGGAGACTTCTCTTTGCAGGCATAAATTTTCTCTTCCTGATGCTGCTCTTCTGCAGCTAAAACTTCAAAATGTTAAGCAAAAAGTCAAGGAAAGTTATGATTTCTTGAAATGCCTTCCAAGTTCCTCTCCAGTGCTGTTTCTTTACTCGCTGTGTGATCTCAACATTAACCTCTCTGAATCTCAATTTCCTTATATAAATTGGGAATGGCATCGACTAGGCCGGATTAAATGAAATAATTTGACAGAAGGGCTTTAAAAACGATAAAGAGCCATAAGAACGACAAGGCCACCATCCTTCTCCTCATCAAGCTACTTACATAGCATGATGGCAGAAGTTTAAAAATGGTGTTGATGTGAAGCCTGTCCTTTTCTTTTTTCTTTTCTTTTTTTTATATATATATTCAGATACTCGTATATTTCTAACCAGCTTTCTCCTAAGTGAAGCCCTATTCTAATACTTAAAACTATTGAATCTTCAGTGATTTCTCGGTACTCCAGAACTTGTTAGAGTTGCCATGGCATGAACTAGCCCCAGAATGATTTTCTTTCTTTCCTTCTTTTTTAAGTATCTCTAAATTATAATAAAAGTTTAACCAAGTTGCTGAGAGCAGAAAGTTCCAGAGTAAGCTCTGCCCTTTGCAGCAAAATATCAAACCACAGTGACTGATCAATAAACCTTCCACATAACTGCAGATCATAAACTCATTGTAAAGATTTAGGGCTTGATGTTTCCTTGTTCTTTGCTTGATGCATGCCAGCCCGTGAAAAAGAACACTCTAGATGCAGAAAATGTTTAGGTTATTTTCTGATCTGGGGCGAAGCATGCAAACTCAGCAATAAGCAGAAGTTAATTATCTGAAAAGTGAATTCTTTGCCAAATTTTATAAAGCAAGAAGTTTTCAAAATACAGTATAAGACTGATTTAAAGTTGGCTGTTAACATCTATATCACCTTAAGCCAATGCTGATAACTGGACTGAATATTAATCTGATTTCTATTTTTTCTTTAAAATCAGAGCCACATTCTCTGCTATGAAGATGCATATATTGGGGCTGGTTAGTGATATTTATTTTCATTAACTGAGATTTAGTGAATTTTTATTTTTACTATAAGAGATCACTAAATATCTTTCAGTCAGCTGAACACTAGGAGCAGAGTCCTAGTTTCTAAAGAAAGTAACCCTTTCTTCAATTAATTTGGAGTCTATTGGCTCCATTTTGTTAAGGTGATGGGTAATGATCTTATCGTCTATTGTATTTGAGGTTTAAGTGCAAGGCCACTGCTAACCCAAAGGCTGCCTTTCCTAAAATCTAGGAAAAGACAATCCTTCCAGCAGAACACATCCTGGCAAGCACACAGCTCTCTTGTACCAGGGCAAGAACTTGGCTGAATCCCAGCACTCACTGGCCAACTTGTGCTGCTCGGGGCTTGAAAGGTTAGTATCTGTATGTTCATGTCCTACTGAAATCTAAAAGAAATGAATTATGCTTGACAGGTCTCTGCTTTGATTGCCTTCAGGAACTCCATCCTGGCTAATAGCCCCTGAGTTCGTCTGTGGTAGCAGCAGCTTGAACTTCCTCTACCTCAAGTCATGTTCAGGGAAGAGAGAGAAGAGGAAAAGCTTGGCAAAGTAGAATGGGCTAGAAAAGGGCTTTGTGGTTGGATAGACTTTGTGTAGATCAAAAACAGATATTCTACGGGTAGAATTATTACCCGTTCAATGCATATCTAGAATACTCTCATGGAATCAGTTGTGGTCCATTCAAACCAAGGCAAATGACTGGCCAGTGTTGATAGGACAGAATTCTATAACCTTGACCTTGTGGCTCTAGGATCTTGCTAGTCTCTGTCTCTGGCCTAGCCCTGGCTCGGGCTCACACAGAACTTTGCCAGACCTGAGCTGTCACGAGAAGGGATCTGATAGAGGGATGGCTCAGACATCTCTGAAATATGAAGGGATTCTTTGGAACTGTAAGGACCTAAGTTATGAGCAGTTCCTACATAGGTACTGTACAAGTGATATTTCAAAAGGAAGGATTTGCTCCATCATCAGTTTTTTTTTTTTTTAAAGATTTTATTTATTTATTCATGAGAGACAGAGAGAGAGAGAGGCAGAGGGAGAAGCAGGCTCCCAAGGAGCAGAGAGCCCGATGCGGGACTCGATCCCAGGACCCTGGGATCATGACCTGAGCCGAAGGCAGACGCTTAACCATCTGAGCCACCCAGGCACCCTCCATCATCAGTTTTTAAGCAAACTTGTTAGTGTTACCTCGTTTCCCATGTCACTGAGCCATAAAAAGAACCATGCTTATTTTAAAGTGTAACCCAGGATTTAAAATGTGTAAGAAAAGGACATTGCTTCCAGCGTTTCAACTTTTATAAACCCGTGTTGACGCACATACAGCAAGGATTCCGCACATACAGCAAGGATTCCTGTGGGATCTTGAGTCACCTGGAGACCTGTCAGGTGTGACCAGATCCACTTCCAGATACACCTTGAATGCACCCACCTCTTCCATCACCTCTAGTTTCCACACCTCCATCTGCCCTTGCCAGGCTATCAGAGCCTCCTAAATGCTGTCCTGCTTTGTTTCCAGCCCTGCTGCCTTCCAGCACATTCCTCTCATACCAGCTTGAGGAATCTCTCCTTTGCTTAATACTTTTCAATGACCTTCCATTCACCTCAGATAAAATTTTAAAATGCCTCAGGGAACCCCATCTGGGATTGCCACTGCCTACCTAGCAACTGCACCCCCTCCCACCTCGCTTTGCCCCAGTGGTGGCCTCGCTTTGCGTTTCAGGATTGCCATGAGCGCTCCCACCTCCAGGCCTTCCTCACATGCTGTTTTACTTCCCAGAGGGGTTTTTCCCAGCTCTTCATCTAGCTAAAGTTTATTTATCCTGCAAGATCCAACTTAAGATGTACTTTCTCTGAGAAGACTTGCCTTTCTTTGTACCGCTCCATTCGAATTAGATTCCACACTATCTTCGGGACACTCCTCCCTGTCCCTGAAGACAAGGACTGGGAGGGTTTTCTTGACTCTATCCACAACCTAGAAAGAAGCTATCCTGTGTGGTTCTGTTGCCCAGATCTGGAGCCAGATTGCCTGGGGTGAATTCCAGCTCTGTCCTTCTGACCTGGGATAAGTGACCTAGCACCCTCGTTTGTCAACTTCCTTGTCAGCAAAAAGGGGCCACTGAAGTACCGACTCCATTGGATTTCCTTATCTGTAAATGGGAATTCTGGTAGGTTCTTTCCATAGTGGGAAATCGTGAGGCTTTACTTAGTTCACATGTGTAAAGTGCCAGAAAAATTCTATGATAAACAACGTTAGGGACGCCTGGGTGGCTCCCTGCTTAGTGGACAGCTTGCTTCTCCCTCTGCCTGCCATTGCCCCTGCTTGTGCTCACTCTGTCTCTCTCTCTCTGACAAATAATAAGATCTTAAAAAATTAATAATAATTTTAAAAAACAATGTTAATTATTTTAGCAGGCACTCGATTAATATTTTTGATAGAATTAATTCATTCATAAAGCTTTGGTCACAGATTTCCTTCTCACTTTGGGACAATTCTTCCTTGATTTAAATGATATAAAACAATACCGAGAAAATAAAATGCTCTCGCTTAACATAATTAAGAATGACAACTTTCCCTTCATCAAGAAAGATATCACAAACAATATTGAAAGTGCCAAATCTGCAACATATGCATATTCAGAAGTTGAAATGGATATTTTTTGATACTTTCTTTGCCTTTCCTTCACGATCCAGGCCCATAATGATGACCCATGCAGGATCCCAAATTTGGCACTTCTTTTTTCTCCCCCAAGTTTTATCGAAATATAATTGACATATTACATTGTGCAAATTTAGGGTATATAACGTGATGGTGTGATACATGTACATACTGTGAAATACTTACCACAATAAGATTAGTTAACATATCCTTCACCTCACAGAATTACCATTTGTTGTTGTCATGGTGAGAACATTAAAAGTCTACCCTCATAGCCGCTTTCAAGTATACAACACAGTACAGCTAACTATAGTCACCATGCAGTGCCTTAAATCCCTGAAACTTATTCACCTTATAACTGAAAGTTTTTAACCTTTGTCCAACATCTCCCCATTTCCCCCACCCCTCAGCTCCTGGCAACCCTCATTCTGCTCTCTGTTTCTATATTCTCTTAGTTCAATCTTTTAAGAGTCCACATATAAGTGAGATCATACAGTATTTGTCTTTCTGTCTGATTTATTTCACTTGGCATAATGCCCTCATAGTCCATCCGTGTTGTCACAAATAAGAGGATTTCCTTCTTTTTAAATTAGTAGAATATTTCAATGTCAGTAAATATGGAATACAATGAAATGTGCATATATTTATAAGATATTATATATATAATATTATATATATTTATTTCTTTATCCATCCGTCAATGGACACTTAGGTTGTTTCTCCGTTTTGGTTATTGTGAATAATACTGCAATGAACATGGGAGGGCAGATAGCTCTTCAAGATAATAATTTCACTTTCTTTGAATATATACCTTGAAGTAAGATTGCTGGATAGTATGGTAGATTTTATTTTTAAATTTTTTGGGAAGCCTCCATACTGTTTTCCACAGTGGCTGCACCAACTTACATTCTTACTAGCAGTGTACGAGGGCTCCCTTTTTTCCACATCCCAGCTGACATTTGTTATCTCTCATCTTTTTGATAATAACCATTTTAACATGTGAGTTTCCCTGATGATGAGTGATGTTTAGCACTTCTTTATGTACTTGTTGGCCATTTGTTGTCTTCTTTGTAGAAAGGTCAATTCAAGTCCTCTGCTCATATTTTAATCAGAATTTTTTTTTTTGCTTTTGAGTTGTAGGAGTTCTTTGTATAGTTTGGATATTAACCCTTTATAAGATGTATGGTTTGCAAATACTCCCATTCCATAGGTTGCTTTCTCATTTTTGTTGACTTTTTTTTTTTCTGTGCAGAAGCTTTTTAGTTTGATGTGGTCCCACTTATTGATTTTTGCTTATTGTCTTTGCTTTTAGTATCAGAATCCAAAAAATCATTGCCAAGACTGATGTCAAGAAGAGTTTTTCCTTTTTTTATTCTAGGAGTTTTCTGGTTTCAGGTCTTAAATTCATGTCCTTAATCTATTTCGAGTTAATTTTTGTGAGTGGTCTAAGGGGTACAGTTTCACTCTTTTGCATGTGGATATCCAGTTTCCCCACCATTTATTGATGAGATTACCCTTTCCCCATTGAGTGTTCTTGCATTCCTAGTCAAATATTAGTTGGCCATGTAAGTGTAGGTTTATTTCTGGGCTCTCAGTTTTGCCCCATTGGTCTATGGTCTGTTTTTATGATAATAACCATGTTGTTTTGATAATTATAGATTTGTAATCAAGTTTGAAATCAGTAAGCCAAACTTGGCACTTCTTTTGAAGGAATAATTGAAGAAAAATCTGGAAAATCTCTGTTAATAAAGAGATATTTTGTTCTATTTTCCAGTAATTTTTGTTGTAATCACAATGTATTTATTAGGGATATGGCCATAGAGAAAATGTAAGAGTTGCCAACATCTTGACTGGTGTCAGGAAAACTTGCCTCAAGTAATATTAGCTACCTATATGTTTGGTCTCTCTTTTTATTTAAATGAATACACCTATAACATGAATTGAAAGAACAGTGACAAATAATGTTTGTTTCTATTCAAACCTTACCTCTCTGTGGTTGTAATACCTTTTTTTAAGCTCACTGCATCTTTATGGTTATTTTCCATACTAGCCTAACATTCATCACAACAGATTTATCATTTTGTGCTTCACAAAGTTTAGAAAAATAATTGTGACCCTGATGCTAATATAGCCTATTATGTTAGAATGGCTTTTCTAATAATATACTGAGCCATGATTTGGATATTTAATTATTACCTTAGAATTGGACAAAATAATAGAGAATTTTGTAAATGCGAGTATACCATATCCTAGATTCTTTTTATTATTTTATAAAAACCATACCTGTGTAGACTTTGCACTGAACATTGAAGAAAAATATCCTCTGGTTTAGAATGCAAATAGTTTACAAATTCTCTCAGGGCATGAGTTAGTTGCCTGCTTTACTGAGTTTTAAAAAGGCTTTTGTACATAAAATTACACCTTAATTTAGTGAATCAAACCCATACCTATTTTGGTGAGAAGATTGGAACATAATTAATGTCTTGAGTTGTTGGCTGGTTTATCCTTGGCAGACTAAATTTAGGTGCATAGAACCATTTTATACTAAAGGCCATTTTATTTGCTATTTGATAAGTTCCATTTCTTATTTAAAATGAGCCTGTATATCCTGGGGGCACCTGGGTGACTCAGTCAGTTAAACATCTTCCTTAGGCTCAGGGCCAGGTCATGATCTCAGGGTCCTGGGATGGAGCCTTGGGCAGTTTCCTGTTCAGCGGGGAGCCCGCTTCTTCTGCTTCCTCAGCGTGCTTCCCACCCCCAGTTGTGTTTCTCTCTCTCTCTCTCTCTAATAAATAAATAAAATCTTTTAAAAAATAAAAAATAAAATAAGCCTGTATATCTTTATACAGCTTCCCACTCCTCATTCCCAGGTTACCCTACTAATTCACTGTTGTAAATTTCTGACAAGCTTATGCTTGTATATATATTTTTAAATATAAAAATAGAGTCTTATTGCATACACTGCTCGATAACCTGGTTCTTTTCACTTAATAAGTATCGTGAAAATCGTGCCACTCAATAAGTACAATTTTTACTTATTTTTTAAAACTATAGCCCTGTTTCTGAGGTCATATTTCTCAAGGGCCCAAGTGCTAAAATACTGACTCCGCAAATTAATATCTAGGTATGAGTCCAAACAGTTCAAACAGCTGCACAAATGTGGCAGTCAAACATGGATATTAAGTATTAGTCTTGCAAAGTGCTAGGTTTTACAAATAGCTCCCCAGTAGCCAAGGGCAGTCCAGGGTGCAAAAGTCTGTTCATAATTTGATCAGTTTTATAACACCTACACATATAGTGATTAAAATAATCTTTGTGTTCAAAGTACAGATGTATATTCATTTTACTGCCCAAGTATAGATTCCCACTTGCTGAGATCAGGCCATATCAAATGTAGTTTGGCACATTCTGTCTGCCTAACCCTGGAAATTATCTTGATTTGGAGAGCAAGGTTGGAGTGGTTTTTCTTTACTTCAGCTTGAACACCCTCCCAACCCTACTTTTTTATTCTGATATTATATACAGGCATATCTTGTTTTATTGTGCTTCATGTTATTGTGCTTCACAGATATTGTATGTGTGTGTGTAATATATATATATATATATATTTTTTTAACAAATTGAAGATTTGAGGCAACTCTGCATTGAGCAAGTTTATAGGTGCCATTTTTCCAACAGCATTTACTCACTTCTTGTCTCTGGGTCACATTTTGGTAATTCTTGCAATATTTGAAAAGTTTCCGTTATTACACCTGTTAAAGTCATCTGTGATCAGTGATCTTGGATGTCACTATTGTAGTTATTTTGTGGCACTGCCCATATAAGACTGCAAACTTAATCGATACACCTGTGTGTTCTGACTGCTCTACCAACCAGCCGCTCTCCTATCTCCCCTCTCCACAGGCCTCCTTCCCTCTTGAGACGCAAGACTATTGAAATTAGTCCAGTTAATAACCTTACAATGGCCTCTAAGTGTTCAAGCGAAAAGAAGAGTCACATGTCTCTCACTTTCAATCAAAAGCTAAAAAAAAAAAAAGCTAGAAATGATTATTAAGCTCAGTAAGGAAGGCATGTCGAAAGCCAAGAGAGGCTGAAAGCGACGCCTCTTGCGCCAAATAGCCAAGTTGTGAATGCAAAGGAAAAGTTCTAAAGAAATTAAAAGTGCTACTCCAGTGAATACATGAATGATAAGAAAGCAAAACAGCCTCATTGCTGTATGGAGAAAGTTTAGTGGTTTGGATACAAGATCAAACCAGCCACAACATTCCCTTAAGCCAACGCCTAATACAGAGCAAAGCCCTAACTCTCTTCAACTCTATGAAGCTTCATAAGCTTTAAGGAAAGAAGCTGTCTCCATGACATCAAAGTGCAAGGTCAAGCAGCAAGTGTTGATGTAGAAGGTGCAACAAATTATGCAGATCTAACTAGGATGAGCATGAGCGGGAGGGGCAGAGGGAGAAGGAAAGAGAATCTCAAGTAAACTCTGCACCAAGCACAGAGCCCCATGAGGGGCTCAATCCCAGAACCCTGAGATCATGACCTGCGCCAAAACCAAGAGTCAGAGGCTTAACTGATTGCGCCATCCAGGCACCCCAAATAAATAAATCTTTAAAAAGAAAATAAAAGAAAAGCTTCCAGAAAGGATTTGCCATTCTAGACGCTATTAAGAACATTCATGATTCATGGGATGAGGTCAAAATATCACCATGAAGAGGAGTTCAGAAGAAGTTGGTTCTAACCCTTACGGTTGACTTTGAGGGGTTCAGGACTTCAGTGGAAGAAGTCACTGCAGATGTGGTGGGAATAGCAAAAGAACTAGAATTAGAAGTGGAGCCTGAAGATGTGACTGAATTGCAGTAATTTCATGATAAAACTTTAACAGATGAGGAGTTGCTTCTTATGGATGAGCAAAGAAAGCAGTTTCTTGAGATGGAAGCTACTCCTGCTGAAAATGCTATGGACATTGTTGAAATGACAGCAAAGTATTTAGAAGATTCCCTAAACTTGGTTGAGAAAGCAGCAGCAGGGTTTGAGAGGATTGACTCCAATACTGAAAGAAGTTCTATGGTGTGCAAAATGCTATCAAACAGCATTCATGCTACAGAGAAATCATTCGTGAAAGGAAGAGTCAATGGATGGGGCAAATTTGATGTTGTCTTCTCTTAAGAAATTGCCACAGCCACCTAGCCTTCAGCAACCACCACCCCGATCAGTCAGCAGCCACTAAGGCAAGACCCTCCCCCAGCAAAAAGAGTACAACTCACCAAAAGTTCAGATGATGGTTAGCATTTTTTAGCAATAAGGCATTTTTAAAATTAAGATATGTACATTTCTTAGGCATAATCCTCTTGCATACTTACTAGATTACAGGATAGTGTAAACATAACTTTTATATGCACTGGGACACCAAAAAATTCATTTGACTCACTGTGTTGTGATATTTACTTTATTATGGTAGTCTGGAACCAAACCCTCAATATCTCCAAAGTATGCCTGTACATAACATAAAAGTTACCATCTTAACCATATTTAAATGTACAGGTCAGTGGCATTAAGTACATACACATTGTTGGGCAACCATTGCTTGAGCTCTTTGGAGCTAAACAGCAAGATAGACTATACTTTTCTTTGGATGCCCTTCTCTGTTCAGCAGTGAATGATGAGAACCTATAGCTAATCAGAAGTACCTGGAATTTCTGGGTACTTGAAATTTTATTCTACATAAAGTGCTTCCTGATATTGTCTTGAATGACTGTTTAGAATGATTTCGAGTTTTTTTAGCTGTTACTTAAAAGTACAGAGCTTTGTATAAATCTGCTAGTATTAAGTATAGTAATCAATACCGGGACATGACTTTCTCAGAACCTGGCCTTCGAAAGTGGACACTTCATTCTTCTCAACTTCCCAAAGTTCTGAAGGATATCAGTGCTACTTCTTATTGTATCAGATAATTGCAACCTTGGATGCAGAGAAAACCACACAACATGGTATTTGTGTGGTTTGATTACACAAAGAATAACTAATCAGACTGCTTTTGCAAGGCCCACAATGAGGCAGCTTTGAGACTGCACCCAGTCACTGGTTCTAGGAGTTCCATCCTTGACAAGATTGAACAGGTGTGCTCTCTGTAAAGCCCACATTCCTCTGCCTCTGTCATTTGGCTCCAAGGAGAGTCCATGCTAAGCAGACATGGCATCTGCCTCTGATTTCCTTTCTGTACTCTTCAAGGAGTGCAGGCAGACATTGTAGATTAGACCAGCATGTCTTAGATCGCCATCCATGTACTTGTGCTTGGCCAGACGAACCCGAGCAGGTAACCCAATGTGGGAACACCAATTCTGCTTGAATTTTTCTTTTGAATTCCCCACCTAGATCCACTCAGTTTTGCTGTGTTCATCCTGAATGAGTGCGCAAAGCATGGCTTGGCCACTGCTCTTTTTTTACTGTCCCTTCGTTTTGCTACTGTACATGCAGAGTTTGCAGATGTGTGCCCTAGACTGATGTCCTCAGAGCAGTCTTTGGGGATAGTGGAACTCATTTTTTTTCCTCTTGTTACCTCCTCCATTACCATCACCATCATGGTAATGTGGGACCTTCTTTCTGCATATTTCATGAGATACTAATGAATCATGAGATACTAAATACCAAGTATTTCTTGGAATAGAAGCTCTCAGACTTTCTGATTTCATGATCTTTTTTACATCCTGAAAAGTTATTGGGGCATAGAGCTTTTGCTCATGTAGATTATATTAATATTTATCGTATTAAAAAGTAAAAGCGAGATTTTTAAAATATCAGAATAAAAGTGTCAGAGCAATTATATCATTACGTGCTACATAGCCTCTGGAAAACTCCACTGTATTCTCATGACAGAGTAAGATGTAAAAAGGCAATAGTGTCTTAATTTGGTTGTGAAAATAGTTTTTCACTTTGCAGCACCCCTGCAAGGGTCTCATGTACTGTCCAGGGCTCCCAGGACCACACCTTGAGAACTATTGTCCTAGAAGAAATCTTTCTTAAAGATCTTCTAAAGAAGATCTTTAACACATTACTATTACACAGAACCCAAAGGACGTATTTTAGGAAAAGATATTTGGTAGCATTCTTCTTGACTTGGAATGTAGGTGGGAAAGGTACTTGGAAAAAAAGATTTTTTTTTAAACTCTGAGATACTTTCCTCATAGTTAGATTAAGTCTATTTTTTCCCACCTCCTACATCTCACAAAGTTAGTCCTCTGTCAAGACTAGAATCTACAGTTGTAGTTAAAGAATTCTAGTATAGAAATAGATAAAAATGCATATAAAACTAAACTTTCAACAACTGTGTTGAAGTTCAGTTAACGGACTTTGTGGCTCTTTGAGCCCTGTGTTTGAAATGCAATTAAAATAAGGACAAAAAAACGCCTCCCTCGGACGCTCATTCTGTAAGAAATGGGTATGGGGGTGGGGGTGGGGGTGGGGGGACATTGATGACATTTCTGGAAAATGCTATCAAAGCTACTTGCTGCTGGAGATTCTAGGGGAAACCACAGGGAACCAGAAGAGACTGAACTGTCACAGGAACAAAAACAAAACGGAAAGGAAAGGTCATGATTTAAGAATGAGAGGGGTTGGGCTAGCATTTGGGGAGATATGTGCATAGAGCTATATTTATACACAGTGAGCATATAATAATTAGTAGTCACCCTGCAAGGCAGGCAAGAAGTAGCCCAATGAAGTGGAAAAGGCTGGGTTTAGAAGTCGGGCAGTCTTGACGTCTACTTACTACTAATTGTGCGAATCTGGGCAAATGACTTCATCTCTCTGAATGTATTTTCTCATCTGGGGAGCAGTATTCTAATACCTGCTTTGCCAGGTGATCATGAGGAGGTGACATAGTAGTTTCTGCACATGTAGTTGATTAATAAGTGATAGCAGAGAAGATAGTTAGGAAGCGAAAAGTCACATCACGATAACTACAATGAGGATGATTGCACACTCTGTGCCCCATGGACCCCCCAAGGTCTAAGGGAAAGGAGAACATCAGCAACTTTTCTGCCAGCTAAGTCTCCAGTTTGGCCTTGACCTCCTGAGATCCTCCCATTATCCTGCAGGTGCAGCTGAGTTCCATGCTTAGCGGACATCTGACTGGAGGATCATCAGGGAGAGCTCACACTGTGGAATTACTCCAAGATCAGCTTCCCAGGGGCCAGGAGCATGGTTCTTTCCTAGCCAGACTCTGCTTTCCAAAATCATATGCAAGATCACAGTAGTGGTTGGTAAATTTCTTTCATCAAAGGTCAATAAAAGCATCCATTGCCTTCCACTGAAAGTGAACCATGGCAATCCTGCTGGCATTTTATACTAAGGAATATGGAAAATAGGTTTGCTGATGAGTTTTGTCTTCCCTGCCAGTATTATTGCATATGTAAGTTAGAGTATTAATGCTTCAGATGAATCACTCATGGCAATGGCTAGACATTTTCTCATTATTTATTAAGAATGGTGTGACTTTTTATGTCCGACCCAACTTCCCTACCTCTCTTTGAACCCTTTGCAACTATCTAATTTGTCAGCACTGGCAAATTTCACTTATGTGCTACTTTCTCCATCTCTCAGATAATTAACAAAGGTGTAAAAGATGAGGGGAGAACAGAAGGTGATGAGACATGTTTCAGAAGTTTTTAATAACATAAGACTACATTTAAAGTTGTGAAATTGACATTTAAGAAAAAAAAACCCACACCTTAGTAATAGGATTCTCCACCCTTCCCAACCAAGGTGATTATTCTGAGCAGTGATAGACTGAAACTTTTATTAGAAAGAAAGAATGATTTTGAAACATTGTATTGTTCACTAACTGTTGCTCAGGGTGCATGGTGTCACCTTTCACTTTGCTAGGTGCTTCAGGGGATGCCGCCTGCCCTCTGAGTAATCCAGGGACATCTATACAGGATTCAAAAAGAGGCAGGGAAGAGATAACAGTGTTGATGAGGATGTGGAGAAAAAAGGAACTTATGCACTGATGGTAGGAGTATAAGTTAGTGTGGCCACCATGGAAAACAGTATGGAGGTTCCTCAAAAACCTAAAAATAGAACTACCATATGATCATCCAACAATCCTACTCCTGAGTATGTATCCAAAGGAATTGAAATCAGAGTCTTCTAAAGATAGCTGCATTCCTATGTTCATTGCAGCATTATTCACAATAGTCAATAAATGGAAATGACATAAGTGTTCATGGATGGATGAATGGATAAAGATGTGATATATACATAATGGAGTATTATTCGGCCACGAGAGAGAGAAAAATCCTGCCCTTTGCAACAACTTGGATGGATCTTGAGGGCATTATGCTAAGTGAATCAAGTCAGACAGAAAAAGACAAATACTATATGATATCACGTATGTATGGAATCTAAAAAAGCTGAGCTCAGAGAAACAGAGAATAGAGTGGTGGTTACCAGGAGCTAGGGGATGGAGGAAATGGGGAGCTGTTGGTCAAAAGGCACAAACTTTTAGTTATAAGATTAACAAGATCTGGGGATCTAAGGTACAGCAGACTGATTATAGCTTATAATATGGTATCATATATTTATGTGTCTTAAACTTACACAATGTTATATGTCAATTATATCTCAATAAAGCTGGGAGAAAAAAAATTTAAAAAGAAGAGAAGCAAGGAAGATGGGAAGGAAACAAAAAAGTCACACCATTTTCTACTTGCCAAGACTCGGTGAAATATTTTATCCTCTCTTGGGCTGCAAGTCGGACTATTCTTTTGGAAATCTCTAGTTTCGCAGGAACTGGCCAAGTGACACCAGACCCATTAACTGTCAGGCTTTCCTTTGAAGTTAGAGAAACTTAAACCACTTCCATCTTGTTTTACACAATGACCAGGAGCTATGATCCAACAATCACCAGCAGCCTTGAAAGCTTAGCATGTCAGCTGAGTGCAGTGAACATCGATGAACTTGTATCAGTAATGAATTGGGCACTCACTCTGTGATATTCCATCTTAGCCAGCAAAAGCAGAGTTTGTTTCCCTTAAGAACATACAATATATTTTTTAAGAAGACAAATTAGAGGCCCACAACAAACTGACACAGAAAGCAGGCAGCGTTAGCTGAAGTGGCCACATGAGGGAGGGCCTAGAGACTCCACAGGGGAGGCAGGTTTGCACCTTATGGCCCCTCAGGATGATCTTTTGAGGAGAAGGGAGGAAATACCAGAATGTTTTAATTTCTATTTTTGTGGCAACTGGAGTGTTCTCGCAACCTTAGGGAACAAGTTCCCTCTCAGTGAAACATTTGTGCAAGTAGATTTATATACTACATAAATGTACTACTTTATGGATATTGTAAATGTGCATCTTAAAGCTTCACAGAAATAGAAATTAAAATATTCTGATATTTCATCTAATGCTACAGACACACAATTTCACAATCTCTGAGAAATTTTCTGTTTCTTATGAGTACTTTTATAGTATTCTGTGTTATTATCATACTTGATAATAATATCTACATTTTTAAATGCCTTGTATGTTACAGGCTCCAACCTTTGCCTCCTAAGGATTCTACAAGGAGCTATCAGTCTCCGTTTCCAGAGAGGAAGAAACTTAGATTCAGAAAGGGTAAGAAACTTATCCAAGACCACACAACAAAGAAGGAACAAAACTACATTTAAAAATAACACAACTCTTTAATTGCGAAGATCATGCAAAGTCTAGCAAAACTGTCTTTTCACTTGTTCATCTTCCTCATTCCACTGTGAGCTTTTCAAAGGCAAGGAAAGTCTTATTAATTATTGTATCTTTTAACATCTAGCAGAGTGAATGATTTTTGTTCAGTGAATGAATTGATAGATAAAGGGATGAATAAATGAATGAAATCTATAAACTGAAAAAGTACAGCAGCCTGATGGCATACTTGAAGGGATCAAAAACCATACATACCTGATCAGCTTCAGTGGCATGATGTCCTTAAAGATGAACACAAGTCATAAAGGAAAGACTAAGATGTGTTCATTATATTCTTATCTGGATGATAAGAAAAATGTTTTAGGAACATTGCTGTTTTGTAATTGAAGTTTCAGTTACTGAAAACTTAGGTATGTGGAACATCTAATTCTATATTAAGACCGGAAACATAAGGAATTTCTCTGACAATTTTACCAATTCCCAAGTAGAACCAAGACTATAATATTTACTATCATTTCTTTATGCCAAAAAATTGAATTAGTTCTCAGAGACCCTACTATATATATGGACATCAAATGAATGGCAAATTGGGAAGTACAAAATGCTCACCTAGAGGTAGAAACTTCATGGCATCCATTTAATGTGCTATAAAGCCTTATGGAAAGAGCCTTTGGATCTAGCCAACTGAGAGAATAACAAATCATGTCATGTCACAAGTCTTACTGCACATATTTATATGTATTTTAAAGAAACAAAAAATAAGAATGTATATGTGTGTGTATCACTACAGATATATAGAGATATGGTATTTTATTATTACCCACATATTGATAATTTACAATGATCTTTATTCCTTCCTTAAATCTCCATCACTATCTGGTATCATTTTTCTGTAGCCTGAAGAAATTTCTTCAGTATGTTTTGCAATGGTGTCCGTTGGTAATGAATTCTCAGTTTTTATATAAAAATATCTACTTCATAGTCATTTTTGATAGATAGTTTTGCTGTATATAGAATTATGGGTTGACTTTTTTTTGCTTCCAATACTTCAAAGGTATCCTTCCATCATTTCTGACCTCCATTGTTGCTGATAATAAATCAGTATGATTCTTATCATTGTTCCCTCGTTATCATTTTTCTCTGCCTGCTGTCAAGATTTTCTCCTCATGTTTGGATGTTAGTAGTTTGACCATTTGCCTGAATAGTGTTTTCTTTGTACTTACTCTGTTTGGGGTTTGTGGGGATTCTTAGATCTGTCATTTGATACAGTTATAAAATTTAGAACATTTTTTGGCCATTATATTCTCACATTTTTTTCACTCTCATTCTCTCTGTCTTTTCCTTCTCTAATGCTTGATTATCCCACTGGTATCTGCAATTCTATTCATTTTCTTCAATCTTTTTCTCTCTGTTGCTTACAATGAATATTTTCTTCAAAATCATTAGCTCTTTAATTGCCATTATGTCCATCCAGTGAATTTTTGTAGAGAAACTTCCATTTCATTCTTTTTTTATTCTATTTCTTTGCTAAGATTCCACATCTGTTTATTCATTATTAATATGTCTTTCTTTTTATTTAAGAGGGAGAAAGAGAGAGAACGCATGCAAGCAGGGGGAAGGGGCAGAAGGAAAAGGAGAGAGAGAATCTTAAGCAAGCTCCACCCACAGTGCGGAGCCCGACAGGGGACTCAATCTCACACCCCTGAGGTCAGGATCAGAGCTGAAATCAAGAGTCAGACGTTTAACCAATGAGCCACCCAGGTGCCCCTCATATATCTTCCTCTAAGACTCTGAACATATTTATACTTGCTACTCTAAAATCCTTCTCTGTTAACTAAAATATCTGGGTCACCTCAGTGTCTGTTTCTATTGATTACTTAAAAAAATGTGTGTCACATTTTCCTGTTTATTTGAGCTCTGGTGAGTTTTAATTAGATAATGGACATTATGAATGACATTGTAGAGACTCTGGATTCTGTGGCATTCTTCTGAAGAGTAGCTTTTGTTCTAGTTGGCAGATGACATGGCTAGATTTGAATTCCCAACTGACTCCTATATAGTAGGCAGCAGATGAAACCTCTGCTCAGTCCTTTCAATTTCTACCTCTTTTTGCTTTGGGCCTTCCTGTGATCTCCTCCATAAATGCTTCATTTGGAATTCTGCTAAGAATTTTTTTTTTTTAAAGATTTTATTTATTTGACAGAGAGAGATACAGCGAGAGAGGGAACACAAGCAGTGGGAGTGGGAGAGGGAGAAGCAGGCTTCCCGCTGAGCAGGGAGCCCGATGCGGGGCTCGATCCCAGGACCCTGGGACCATGACCTGAGCCGAAGGCAGACGCTTAACGACTGAGCCACCCAGGCGCCCCCTGCTAAGAATTTAATCAGATTTTTGAACACAAATTTTTGTGTTCACCTCCTGAGATTCCCTTCCTTCCAGGAATTGGAAACCTGCTGGCTCCTCTGTGAGCCTCTCAGTCTGTCCTCTGGCACCTTAAGTCAGTAAGGTTGCAGATTTCTGCTGCCTAAGTACACAGAGATTGAGAAGTGTACTCAAGCAAAAAAAAAAAAAAAAAAAATCACAAACCTGTAGATACCACCGCTGCCATTGCTCTTTCAAGGGTAGATTCCCTTCTGGTTTCTGCTTGGTTTGTCATTTCAAATAGTTCAAATAGTTGTTTTATTTTCTACTTGTCCAGATTTACAGTTGTTATCTCAGGGAGGGTAAGTCTGATCAAGTTACTTCACCATTAACAGAAGCTGGAAGACTCTGTACAGTACTGGATTAAATAAAGAATTTTCTTAGCTTACATAAGGATTGTACATTTCAATTCATTTTAATGCTGTAAGGAGTGAGAATTCTGGCAAATATTTTCTCAGTTTACTAATCCTCTAGTATGGCATAGGTAGACAATAAATACTTTGTAATTTCCAATTATTATGCCCATATGTTAAGCTCACTTTATACTTTTCACCCTCATTGTGATACTCTAAGCTAAAAATTCTATTTATATGTGTATGGTGGGGGGCACGGGTGACTGGGGTGGTCTGCAATGCCTAAACTTCTCTAAAAATTGAATTATCTATTCTACTTTTAAGAAAGTCTACACTGTTGGGAAGCTAAAGGCTCCTATGATTCCTATTTCCCAGGATCTTGGAGCATCTTTGACAGTTTCCAAGCATTATTTGTGTGAAATGGGAGAAGGAAAAAGTATTCCTTTTAAGACAACTGCTTCAAAAGCCAATGATGTAATATGGAATTAAAAAGAAACTCTATACCGTATAGAACATTTTTAAAATTTTTTTATTGTTATGTTAATCATCATACATCATTAGTTTTTGATGTAGTGTTCCATGATTCATTGTTTGTGCATAACACCCAGTGCTCCATGCAGAACGTGCCCTCTTTAATACCCTTCACCAGGCTAACCCATCCTCCCAC
>NC_138381.1:49893375-49911068 GCF_054177405.1 Leptonychotes weddellii
TTTTGTTTGTCCTGGAAGCTTTTTATCTCTCCTTCAATTTTCAGTGACAGCCTAGCTGGATATAGTATTCTTGGCTGCATATTTTTCTCATTTAGTGCTCTGAATATATCCTGCCAGTCCTTTCTGGCCTGCCAGGTCTCTGTGGATAGGTCTGTTGCCAATCTAATGTTTCTACCATTGTAGGTTACATATCTCTTCTCCCGAGCTGCTTTCAGGATTTTCACTTTGTCTCTGAGACTTGTAAGTTTTACTATTAGATGTTGGGGTGTTGACCTATTTTTATTGATTTTGAGAGGGGTTCTCTGTGCTTTCTGGATTTTGATGCCTGTTTCCTTCCCCAAATTATGGAAGTTCTCTGCTTTAATTTGTTCCAATATACCTTCTGCCCGTCTCTCTCTTTCTTCTTCTTCTGGGATCCCAATTATTCTAATGTTGTTTCTTCTTATGGTATCGCTTATCTCTCAAATTCTGCCCTCGTGATCCAGTAGTTTTTTATCTCTCTTTTTCTCAGCTTCTTTATTTTCCATTATTTGGTCTTCTATATCAGTGATTCTCTCTTCTCCCTCATTTACCCTAGCAGTTAGCGCTCCCATTTTTGATTGCACATCATCAATAGCCTTTTTGATTTCGACTTGGTTAGATTTTAGTTCTTTTATTTCTCCAGAAAGCATTTCTCTAATAACTTCCATGCCTTTTTCAATCCCAGCTAGTATCTTTAAAGTGAGGATTCTGAACTCTAGATCTGACATCGTACTAATGTCCGTATTGAGTAGGTCCCTGGCTGTCGGTACTACCTCTTGTTCTTTTTGTTGACGTGATTTTTTCCATCTTGTCATTTTGTCCAGAGGAGAATAGTAATCTATTAATATGAGAGAATAAAATGCTAGCAGGGTAACAACATCCCCAGAAAATATACTCTAAACAAATCAGAAAAGACCTGAAGCCAGGGGGAAAAGAAAGGGAAAGAAAGAAAAAAGAAAAAGCGAAAAAAAAAAAAAAAAGAAAAAGATAAAAACAAAAAAAAAGAACAAAACAAAAAAAAAGAACAAAAAAAAAAGAATATGATCAAATATGATCAGGCTGGTGCATAGATCAGTGCCACACACTAGATTTTGGGTGTATTTTGGTCTGTTAGAAGAAAGTGACTCCCAAAATTTTAAAGAAAGAAAAACTTATATATGTACAAAAATAAGGGTTGTAATGATGAAGGGATGGAATATGACTGTAAAGATAAAAATTATAAAAAATTTTATAAAAGGAATTGATAAGTTGTTTTAAAAAAGAAAAGAGGATTTAAAAAAAAAAGAAAGAAGAAAAAGGGAGAGAATGTGATCAGGCTGGAGAGTAGAACAAAAGCATACACTAGAGATTTAGGGTATATTTTGATCTGTTAGAAGAAACTATCTCAAAATTTTAACGAGAGAACAACATATGTATATATGCTAAAAATACGGGTAACTACTATGAAGGGATAGAATATGACTCTAAAAATGAAAAATAAACATGTTTTTTTAAAAAAGGGATTGATAAGATGTTGGTTGAAAAAGGATAAAAGAGAAATTCAAAAAAAAAAAAAGACAGTTAAAAAAATTAACTTTGACAGACTAAAGAATCATGGTAAAAAAGCCATGGATTCTATGTGCAGTATTCCCCTAGCGCTGGAGTTCTGCCGTTCTCATTGATCGGTAAACTTGGTCTTGGCTGGCTGTTCTCACTGATCTTCTGGGGGAGGGGCCTGTTGCCGTCATTCCCAAATGTCTTTGCCGGAGGCAGAATTGCCCCGCCCTTGCCGGTCCTGGCTAAGTAATCTGCTCGGGTTTGCTCTCCGGAGCTTTTGTTCACTGCAAGCTTCCCGTACAGATTTGGAGGCCGAGAGTGAAAATGGTGGCCTCCCAATCTCTGCCCCGGAGGAGCTGAGAACTCGGGGCCCTGCTCCTCAGTGAGCCCCCAGAGAAAAGCAGTCAGTCACTCCCGTCTCCCCGGGCCACACTCCGTGCTCACCCAGCCTGTGACCGAGCGTTTCTATCTCTGGCACCTGACCCCGTGTGGAGTCTCCAAACCCAGCAGATCCCTGCAGTGCGCTCCCATGCCACTCCTCCCAGGGAAGGAAGGTGAGTCTCCCCAGATCTGCCGCTTGTTGGGTCCCTGCTGGAGCATCAGTGGCCCGACTGTCCTGCGGATCACGGTTTATGAGAACCCCGAGCTGAGAGCCTGCACCTCGGCTCCGTCTCTGTAGCCAGTTTCCTTGCTCTGATTCCTGGGAGCTCTGCCACACTCAGGCACCCCCAGTCTTCCTGTGACCCCAAGGGTCCTGAGACCACACTGTCCCGCGAGGGTTCCACCCCCCGCTTAGCCACTGGAGCGAGGTCCCTCAGCGGAGCCGACTTCTAAAAGTTCCGATTTTGTGCTCCGCGGCTCTATCACTTGCCAGAAGCGGCGGAGGGAGGCCCCTTCCCCGCCATCTATCCTCCTGAATATCGCCTCGGATTCACTTCTCCGCACGTCCTACCTTCCAGAAAGTGGTCGCTTTTCTGTTCAGAGATTTGTTGCTATTCTTTTCTTCGATCTCCTGTTGAGTTCGTAGGTGTTCAGAATGGTTTGAACCCTATCCAGCTGAATTCCTGAGATCAGACGAATCCAGGTCTCCTACTCCTCCGCCATCTTGCCTCTAGAACATTTCTCTAGGGTCCGTTCAGAGAATCTGGAAGCAGTTTTTAAGGAGATTTTAAGAATATATTGTATGTCTAAACTGCAAACAGAATCAGAAATGGGAAAATAGACATTGGGGATACAAGTGAAAAGTGTTCATTTAGTCATACTGAAAAGCAGTACTGGGCTTTTAAAAATGTCATCACTCGGGGCACCTGGGTGGTTCAGTCATTAAGCATCTGCCTTCAGCTCAGGTCATGATCCCAGGGTCCTGGGATCAAGCCCCGCTTGGGCTCCCTCCTTGGCGTGAGGCCTGCTTCTCCCTCTCCCACTCCCCTTGCTTGTGTTCCTGCTTTCGCTGTCTCTCTGTCAAATAAATAAATAAAAAATCTTTAAAAAAAAAATGTCATCACACCTTGAACTAGAACTCTAAGGAATCAGCTATATGATCGCAATAGAATTCACATATTGTTGTTTATTTTCACATGCCAGCAGAAGAGGCATGGTTTATGTGAAAGAGGTGAAATATAATCTTACCATTTTTCCATCATCCCCCATCATTTATTTTTTTTTAAATGTTTTATTTATTTATTCATGAGAGTCAGAGAGAGAGGCAGAGGCAGAGGCAGAGGGAGAAGCAGGCTCCCCGCCCAGCAGGGAGCCCAATGCGGGACTCGATCCCAGGACCCTGGGATCATGACCTGAGCCAAAGGCAGACGCTCAACCATCTGAGCCACCCAGGCACCCCCCATCATTTATTTTTTTAAATTTTTAAATTTTTTTATTCAGTTCAATTAGCCAACATATAGTACATCATTAGTTTTTGATGTAGTGTTCAATGATTCATTAGTTGCCTATAACACCCAGTGCTCATCAGATCATGTGCCCATGTTAAAGGTTTTTTAAAAAAATCTCATTATTAAATGCATTCTGATTAGCAGGTGTTTATAAATGCCAATGATTTCACCAGGATGTTCATCAGAATTATGTTGGGTCCTTTTTCAAATATATAGGCTTGAACTTCACTTCTAGGGATATGGATTCAGTAGAACTCAAGTAGGATTTGGGCATCTGTTGTGTTCTAATGCATTTTAAAATTTTTTTTAAATTAAGATTTTGCTTCTTTAGAGTAGTTTTAAGTTCAGAGCAAAATTGAGGGGATGGTGCAGAAATTTCTCATTTATTCCCTACCCCCACATGCACAGCCTCTTCCACTGTAAACATCCCCCACCAGAATGGTACATTTGTTAACAACTGATGAACTTACACTGACACATCGTAATCACCCAAAGTCCATAGTTTACATTTGGGTTGGTGGTGTACATTCTATGCGTCTGAACAAGTGTATATGGCATGTACCCAGCATTTTGGTGTCATACAGACTATTTTCACTGCCCTAAAAATCCTCTGTGTTCCATCTATTCATTCCTATCATCAGCAACCCCACCCTCCGTCTGGCAACCACTGAGTTTTTGACTGTCTCCATAGTTTTGCCTGTTCCAGAATGTCTATAGTTGGAATCACATATTATGTAGCCTTTTTAGATTGGCTTCTTTCACTTAATAATATGCATTTAAGGTTCTTCTATGTCTTCTTCATGGCTTAATAGCTCATTTCTTTTTAGCACTGAATAGTATTCCATTGTCTGGATGTAGTAGAATTTATTTATCCACTCACCTTCTGAAGCACATCTTGGTTGATTCCAGGTTTGTGCAATTATGAATAAAGTTGCTATAAACATCCATGTGTGGGCTTTTGTGTGGACATAGTTTTCAACTCTTTTGGATAAAGACCATGGAGGGACATTGCTGGATCATATGCTGAGAGAATGTTTCATTTTGTAAGAAGCCGCCAAACCGTCACCCAAAGTGGCTTGTACCATTTTACAACCCAACCAGCAACAGATGACAGTTTCTGTTGTTCCACAGCTTTGCCAGCATTTGGTGGTGTTGGTGTTCCGGATTTTGGCCATTCTAATAGTTGTGTAGTGGTGTCTCATTACTGTTTTAATTTGCAATTCCCTGATGACATATGATGTGGCACATTATTTCATATGCTTGTTTGCCCTCTGTGTATATTCTTTGGTGAGGTGTCTATTAAGGTTTTTGGCCCTTTTTTTTTTTTTTTTTAACTGGGTTGTTTGTCTTACTGTTGAGATTTAAAAGTTCTATGTATATTTTAGGGAACAATTCTTTATCAGATGTGTCTTTTGCAAATATTTCCTCCCAGCTGGTGACTTGTTTTCTCATTCTCTTAACATTGTGTTTGAGGGAGCAGGATTTTTTAATTTCCATGAAGTCCAGCTTATTGATTATTTCTTCCCTGGACCATGCCTTTAGTATTTTATGTCAAAAGTCATTGCCACAGCAAGGGTCATCTAGGCATTCTTCTATGTTGTCCTATAAGAGTTTTATAGTTTTGCATTTTACATTTAGATCCATTTTAGGCTAATTTTTGTGAAGGGTGGAGGGTCTGTGTCCAGATTGTTTTTCGTTTTTTTTTTTTGTTTTTTTTTTTTTGGCATGTGGATGTGCAGTTGCTTGAGCATCATTTGTTGAAAAGACTGTCTTTGCTCCATTGCTCTGCCTTTGCTCTTTTGTCGAAGATCAGCTGACTATATTTACGTGAACAGCACCTGTGTTTTGAAAAGGGCCCTCAGGGATTCTATGAACACCCTTCAGGAACTGCAAAGAAAAGTCTCACCAATAAGAACCCAATAATAAATAGTTGCTCACAAGTAAGGAAATCATAGAAAGAAAAATGTTCGCTGTTTCACTGAAGTCCAATTTGGAATATTTCAGGGCATAAAAGATAGATGCAGTGATGCTATATGCTAGGTTTAATGAAGTTGCGCAAATCTAAGGGCATAAGTTTTATGGGTTATTCTTGGTGTCATCTTTAAATAATTATATAAGGTGCATTAAAATATTCTTCTGATGACAAATAAAGGATTTAAAAATCCAAACATGCAATTTATTCCCTTTCAGACCCAGAAAATGGGAAGCAGATTTCAACCACATACAGAATTTAATATGCACAGAGCTGCCTTCACTCCCTGGAGACAAACCTAGTTTCTGGTTGAAATCATGTCACCATTGTAGCTGTTCCTGTTCTGCTTATTGAAAGAGCTCTTGCCATGATGGTAGATTCTAAAATAGACTTCTTAAGAACTGAATCACAGTCAGACAAAAGTCATAGAGGTAGATAAAGTCCTTGTGAAAAATGAAGACGAACATCAACTCTTGACCTATTTCCCACATACCTTCTTCTTCTGGAGTCTGCATCTCATTTTTAGTTTAAACATTTGTAGAATAGCACTCTTCGTGAAGTTTTTTGAATACAAGAACCAGCTACATGAGTTGGTGCTTTTAGTTACTGGCTGCTTTGTAGATAGTCAAGTGCAAACCAAGGAAAGGAGAAGAAGGGGAATGTTCTTGGGGGCAATAAAGATGCCCTTGTGTTCCAAAATTGTCATTCCTATTGCTCTCATTATAGAATGCCCTAACAAAGTCATCATTCATGCCTGACAAAGTGCTTTCCCAATGACATCAAAGGCTATATCCTTTATATTCATTCAGTGCTTGAGACGAATGAGCTTTTCAATGTAGTGTATTTGGAAAGTACTCTAAAGTTAAGATTACTGAAAAGATCAGAAACACAGGTAATTCTCAGAAACTTCATAAGTGTAAAATAATATAGCTTTCAAATACTTTATAGTATGGAAAAATCTTACCTTATAGTTTTTCCTCAGTTTGCAACTTTTCCCCAGCAACCTTATATTTTCCAGTGTTGAGTGTCTGGTAAATTTGTTATCAGGGGAAGTAGAGTACTAACACTAGAAGATATTATATAAACTTGTATCAAAATCTCCATGCAATCTTGTGAAGCTGAATTAATGTCTTTCAGGCCATAAGTTTGATTCTAATTGCACAATGGTTAATAGTCCTCTGAGGACAACATCTATGACAAAATAAAAGATACTATTGTCTTTCATAATCAAAATGACATTAACAATGTTATTATGATATTTGTGAGGCATTTCTAATATTAAATCAGTACTCATGACATCTAGGGAAGCAAAACAAAATACTTTTAACTGCTATATGTTGCCCACTAAAAGTGGGTATTCCCCCCAAATGTTGAACATGGCTAACTAACACTCTCTATATTGAGCTCTTTCTGTTTAAACTGAATTTCAGTCACAATCTTAGAGGGGTTAGGTCACATGTTCTCAGGCATTTGAACCCATAGCCTTTAGAATGATAGATGAGGGAAATGAGGACCACCTTGTCATTTTTACATTGACCAGGAATTATCTGCTTATCATTAACACTCTCACTTGACTTAAATTCTATGGCAATGATCTGAGTCAGGCCTCATTATATGGGATTAGCCAAAAATCCAGATCCAGAGACTTTTCTCATTAGGCTCAGAAGAACATGACGTAGTGTTAAAAATGATTTCATAGCAAGATTTAGCATATTCTATCATCTGATTCATGCTCTGAAGTGAACTGGATATGTGCTTAAGGTTGGACAGTTTATGAAAGGAGTAAAGTGGATAACCCTGTCAGCTTCAGCTTCAAGGCATCCTCTTCCTGGAATGAAAACCATTCCTAGACCAGAGGGAATACAATGTTAAATGGAAAAGGGAATCAAAGTAAAATAAAATCGATAGTTCACATTGTTGGTACAGCTAGTTAATGCTGTTATCTACCCAGAACATGTGCACAGCATTTCTTTCTGTGTATGCTAGCAGTGATGGTGAGTTTCCATCCCTCCAGCAACACTTGGTGTGCTCAGCTTGCCCAGATGCTGAGTCAGTCATGGCCCAATCAACCTGACTCTCTCTAAGCCACCGGGGGGCTGGGTAGGGGAGGAGGGAAGGATGGCAATGGCGAGTCTTGAATTTGGAATCATCAGCCCAGTGCTGGAGCATCCCTGGGGTGACTCTGTGTGCATTGAGCTGTGGCCATTTTCTGAGCCTCCTTGACGTTTGCCCATGAGTCAGGATAGCCCAATGATTATGATCCAGCCTCTGAAATCAGAATTCCATCTTTAAAGCTCAACTTTTCTTGTTACTGTGTGACCTGGGCAATTTACTCAGCCTCTTTAGCACTCAGTTTCTCTATCTGTGATGCAGATGAGCATAGTTCCTATTCCTGACGTACAGGATTATGGCTGTCCTATGCTTCAGTTTCCTTTTTTGTAAAATGGTGTTAATAGGACTTACATCTCAGGTCATGTGAGTATTAAATGAGTCCATCTATGGAAAACCATTAACTGCATGGCACATGCTAAGTAGAACGTGATAGCTATTATTAATAGTGCAAGGGATTAAGTAAAATAAGGAATATAAAGCAGACAGTGAACATTCGAAATGTTAACTGCTTGAGCTTCTGTTTTGGATCCTGATTTCCATGCAGCTCCTGTTGGGGGACTACAGCTCTCTACCAATCCCAGCAAGCTGGGAGTGAGCTCTGATAATCATACTCCCTCTTCCTGGTCCCTTCCTAGTGTTCAACCCTGCCCCAGCCACTACCTGGAAACCCCAGAGCCACAGTACTCACTGCCCCCTGCCAATCTTTGGGGCTGTCTATTACCTCAAGATTCTGCTACCGTGTCCCATTCTCTCCTGCCTACCCCCTTGTATGTTGATGCTTGTTTGTGTCAACGTTAAGTTTGGCATACCCGTGTTTGAACTTTGTGGTTTGGACGGTGCTGACTTCCCTGGCAAGGACACACAGATATATCCTTCCCTGACCCAGGCTAAACCAGCCCCGCATCGTCCTCCACCAGCCTCTGCTTCCATCCCAGCACATCCTGCAGGCATGCTCCCTTGGAATAGTACAATTCCAGCCACCAGAATAAGGCAATATACCATCTTAACTATTTTTAAGTATACAGTTCAGTAGTACTGTGTGCATTCACATTGTTGTGCAAGCATCACCACCATCCAACTCCAGACTCCTCATTTTGCAAAATTGAAACTCTATACCCATTAAACAACTCCTCATTCCTCCCCTTCCCCCAGCCCCTGGTAACCACCATTCTACTTTCTGTCTATGAATTTGATTATTCTAGCTCTCTTGTATCAATGGAATCATACAATATTTGTCCTTATGTGACTGGCTTATTTCACTTAGCATAATGTCTCCAAAGCTCATCCATATTGTAGCCTGTGTTAGGATTTCCCTCCTTTTTAAGGCTGAGTAATATTCCATTGTATGTGTATACCACATTTTGTTTATCCATTCATTTGTTGGTAGACACTTTGGATGCTTTCACTTTTTGACTATTGTGAATAATGCTGTTATGAACATGGGTATACAGATATTTCTTCAAGTCCCTGCTTTTAATTCTTTTGGGTGTATATCCAGAAGTGCACTTGCTGAATCATATGGTAATTCTGTTTTTAATTTTTTCAAAAACTGTTACACTGTATTGGAGGGAAAACTTTTTTTTCATAAAGGTTATCTTTGTGTTATTTTATTCCATGTTTCACTTAGATATGAGTTCTATAACTACATATTGCATTCCTACCATCCCGATTTCAGCTTAGATGCTAATACTTGAGCTCCACCTTAATTTTGATTTTTGTGATCATTTCATGATGGAAGAATTTTGGTCGTAAAAACCTAAATACACTGAAGGAAATATTAAAATGCTGCATCAAGAAGAGAGGAGCCACCAGGACATCTGGAAATCATTAGCATCAATCAAGAAATTGTTGCCTTACAAATACTGCTATGAGTATTCCTTGTTAGGTATAAAAACTAGCTATCTGGGAGAAGGAATGAAAAGGTAGTTTTGCTGAGTAAAGAGCAATTAGCTTAGACCCCAAGGAGAGCAGATGTTAGCTTTCATTTCTTAGATACCAGACTGGAAAGTTTTGTATTATGCTATCAGATTGTGATATTCCAGGCAAGGCACTGCCAACTTTGTTCTCAAGCTTAATTCCAAGTGGAAACTCTACCACCTGGGGTCTCATGGTGACACATAGCCTAACTGGAAGCATGTAGTAATGGGAAGGCGCAGAAACAGAAAGTCCATAGAGAGGAAGTATTTTTGAATTCTTGGGGAAAACACCCAATGTCCATCAGGGATGAAGCCAATTGATAACGAAAATCCACCATTTTATTTTCTCCCATCAAAAATTGATCTGAAGGAGGAGAAATCGGAGGGGGAGATGAACCATGAGAGACTATGGACTTTGAGAAACAAACTGAGGGTTTTAGAGGAGAGGGGGGTGGAGGGGTGGTTTAGCCCGGTGATGGGTATTAAAGAGGGCATGTTCTGCATGGAGCACTGGGTGTTATACGCAAACAATGAATCATGGAACACTACATCAAAAACTAATGATGTACTATATGGTGACTAACATAACATAATAAAATTAAATTTAAAAAAAAGAAATTGATCTGAAATTTCATCGTAGTGTTGAAGTGAGGTACTGCCTACAAAGAAAGACTGGTCGGCTTCATCCTCCTTAATGGTTTTCTACACCTACAGGGGCATTTTAAGTTCACATCAATTTTCATTAACTCCTTGGGTATTTTATTCTGCAGAAAAGAAGAAGGTAGAGGATGAACCTTTCCCAATTTCTGGTGAATATATATTCTTTAAAATCTCAACTTCTAACTTCCAAGACAACCTAATGACTTTTCAAATGGCTTTGTAACCCTTTGACCTTAGACAAAGACCTTTAGAATTGATTTCTCATAGGAGAAAAATGACCAAATGGAAAATGTTTCTGTTAAAATCACTTGTAATACAATAAGCCATTAGCTTGCTTTGCTTCTGGATGGAGGAAGACATCAGTGAATAAATTCTGGTTGCAATGTGGGCCTACATTCAGTTTTTATTGGCTCACCAGATCTCTAATACCATCACTTACAACACTGATGCAGAATCTCAAAACTCGGCCCCAGATCATGCACAGCCCCATCATCTCTTCTGGCAGTTTCTTTTCTGCAGAGAAGGTCTACAGGACTTTGGTGGTCAGAGAGAGAGATTTCACAAAGGATTTTTATTTGTCATTTCAATTCTCAGAGATGCAAACGAATATTTAATAGGCCAAATACTAAGAGTATTGGCAAAACATGTTTTGTAATATGTGTATTCGTACACACACCGGTGCTATTCTGCTAAAATACTAGAACGAAGGGGTGCTGGTTTCTGTTTTGTGTAATTAATGCCAGTTCTCATTAACCATCAAATAGAATACATTTCCCGTGTTTTGCTTGCAGTTATCAAATAGGATTGAAAAATGAAGGATTTAAAGATATTTTTGGGGGCGCCTGGGTGACTCAGTCGTTAAGCATCTGCCTTCAGCTCAGGTCATGATCCCAGGGTCCTGGGATAAAGTCCCGCATCGGGCTCCCTGCTCAGCGGGAAGCCCGCTTCTCCCTCTCCCACTCCCCCTGTTTGTGTTCCCCCTCTCGCTATGTCTCTCTCTGTCAAATAAATAAATAAAATCTTTAAAAAAAAAAAGATATTTTTTGTTGTTGTTTTTTGCGTATTCCATCTTAAAAGTTGGAAATTTCATCCTTAGGTTGATTTTACATCTTCAGTGCTTCCTTTACATCATACTTCAATGGGAGTCTGGCTAGAACAGTCCTTCTAATGAGCCGATGGGAGGGAGGGCGTCAGTTGATTGCTTACGCAACCTCAGGTAGCCACTGCCTGGGTGAACCTTGCAGGCCTCCTGCTCTTCTAAGCTGCTTGTTGATTGACCAGCCACTTGAAATTATTTATTGTGAGCCTGCTCTGTACTAAACACCAAGCTAGATGAACATAAGAACAGAGGAGGAACCATGCCTGCCTTCAGGGAGCTGGAGGTGGACAGATACTAAGCAAATAACCAGAGCACTGAAATCACATCCTTCACTAAGTGCTTTGCAGGAAGAGTTTGGGGTGCTACAGGGTCAAAAGTAGTAGGTGTCCAGTGCAGAGAATGGATTGGAGAGTGAACACCAGTTGGGAAGCCCAGAAAAGAAGGCCAATGTGTTCTGTTAAGGGTTTTGGAATATAACTCTTCTCGAGCTATTTGCATCTTTAAGGTGAATCTCCTGAATGGAAAGGCAGAGGCTAGGAGGTACCCCAGGACAGGACAGCCTTCTCTCTGTGTTCTTGCCCACAGCTCTCTGTCCTACCCCCTCAGGCCACCAAAAAAAGCATTGCATCCACCCTTCTAAAGGTCACCCACGTCTGCTCTAGACCCAGATTTTTTTTAAAAAAATCACTTTTATATCCTTTACATAGTTGAATGCTTAAGGTCTGTTTTCAGTTTTGGAGTGAATTGTTACTGGCAAAGCACTAGAAGTGAGCACTGTAGAATCTCACAAAATCAGATTTCTTTTTTTTTTTTAAGATTTTATTTATTTATTTGACAGAGAGAGACACAGTGAGAGAGGGAGCACAAGCAGGGGGAGTGGGAGAGGGTGAAGCAGGGCTCCCGCTGAGCAGGGAGACAGATGCGGGGCTGGATCCCAGGAGCTGGGATCATGACCTGAGCCGAAGGCAGATGCTTAATGACTGAGCCACCCAGGCACCCCAGATTTCTTTTTTCTGATGAGACTTATTTTTTTTACTGTGGTAAAAAAAATACCTAACATAGAATTTACCATATTAACCATTTTAAGTGCACAGTTCAGTAGTATAAGTACGTGCACATTATTGACGACCCATCTCCAGAAGGCTTTCCATCCTGGGGAAAACTGAAACTCTGTCTCCATTAAACAAGAACTCCCCTTCCCCTACACCCCCTCCCCACGCCCCCCCACCCCCACCCCAGCAACCGTCATTCTACTTTCTGTCTCTACGAATTTCACTTCTGGAGGTTGCTTACCGAAGTGGGATCATGAAGTATTTGTCCTTCCCTGACTGACCTGTTTCACTTAGCAGGCGTACATACTTAGCTACCTGTTGCCGCATGTATCAGAAATTCACTCCTTCGGAAGGCTGAATAGCATTCCACTGTTGGTATCTAGACCCCATTTTGTTTATCCATTCATCTGTCTCTGGGCTTGTGGGTTTGCTTCCATCTCTTGGCTATTGTGAATAATGCTGCTATGTATGAAGGTAGACTGGCTTTTGTTTTTAAACAGTAATAGGCCGGAATGATTTTTCACCTGTACATATAAATGGATAGGGTAGAACTAATTGTGGGTGAAAAGACTCAGGAAACATGAGTGTGAGATACAACTGTATCTTGTCTTAGTGTAACTTTGGGCAAGGCTTGTCCATCTTGGGTATTTGTTTCTTCCCTATGAAAGCACAGGGATGTCTTCCATCTTCAAGGCCCGCATGTGATCCTCACCACCCCCGGGAAGGCCTCCTAGGCTTGGAGTAAATTAAGGGTTGGATTAATTGGATGCCATATAGTATCTTTTATTAATTGGGCAGTCCTAGATCTTTAAGTGGCCTCATGAATGTGTGGAGTTTCTTACTTAATCTTCTCATCCTGAAAGAGAAGGGGAAATTAAGGTCAGCAACTTTCCAAAGGAATTTAGAAGGGGGAAAAATAGGAGGCTTTTTCTATGTGGAAACCTATGAAAAGAATGCTAAGTGCTCTCCTTAGCTTCCCCTTGTGAAGTGACACATGCTTAAGAGGGTCTGTCTAATAGTAAAGCAATTTTCATTGGAATAGAAGTGGAATCCTTTGTCTCTGTCAAATGCAATTTAGGGAAATGGCTACAAAAAGCCTGTATTTCGAGCACATTACAGTCCTAGCTGTAGACTCAGCTAGGATCTTCCTCACCTCAGAATTGTGTGAAATAATGCCTGAACATTTGAGTGATTGTAAAAACTTAAATCTAGCCTCCCTCGTGACCCAGAATATTGGCTCCCCATCCTGTTTCACATGTCGTGAGTGAAATACGGAGGGAACCATCTATCCATATGTCCCCAGAAACTCCTATTTTTCCTTTTATTTTTTAATTTTTTTAGCATTTATCTCTTAAAGACGGTCTATATGCTCATTTACTAAAAGTCTGGCATGACAGTTTCCTGTCAAAAGCACTCTGTAGATATACATAGAGAGGGGCTATTTTTCCAAAGAAAATATTCCAATGGTTGACATTCTTCAGCAAAGACATGAAATGTCAAGGAAGCCAGGGTTATTTGGTTTGTATGTTAACCCTCAGTTTATAGGTTTTGGTTTACCAGATAAGAGGGGGGACACCCAGTGTAAATATCAGATAAATAATGATTATTATGTTTTAGTGTAAGTATGTCCCAGAGAGTGCATAGAACATAGTTACACTAAAAAAGGTTATTTATCTGAAAATCAAATTTAATTGGATATCCTGTATTTTTATTTGCTAAATCTGGCAACCCTAAATAGGCTGTATAAAACTACATGGTAGATTCATTCAGTTTCAAAAACATCAGAACTCTTAAGAGAAGGGGATTTATTATCTAAGAGGCTCTCACAAACACATATGGTCATCTAAACTATGCTTTACTGATTGAAACACAAAACTGTAGCCGGCCATGACTTCTGTATCAATTTAAATATAAAAGCTCTTTTTTTTTCAAGTAACTGAAAATTACAGTGCAGTGGATAAAAATAAATATGCCCCCAGCACTAAATTAATATCCAGACTAAGTGCAATAAAAATCAGGTAGCAGACTTGAAAGAATTGGTCTAGATTCTATTTCTTCTTATTTTTATAGAATGATTTTTAAGTGGGGAAGATGGTTTTATTAGATGTAGAAGTTTGTGGTAAATGGAACAGTTGAGAGACTAATAGAATTTTTACAAACCAGTGATTTAAAGACTTTCAAAACCACCCAAAAAGGTATTTCTGCTGTTACAGAAATAGTTCATGATACTTGACTTGGTCTGTACCTAACCCTCTACCTATTTGCAAGTCAACTCTTAAAAATTTGACCAGTCATACCAGCCAGTGATGGGCTCACAGCCACAGGACTATCCATTAGTAATTGGTGATGAGCCAGGACTGTACCAAGCAATGTGGGATTCCTTGGTCAAAGAATACAATTAAACCAAAAAGGGACACATTTGACTGCACAGGGCTGCATTACTGGAAAATGTGGGCTCCCAGCCTCCCAGAGAAGGAAGGGTCCTGTCCCTTCTGAGTGCCAACTTTACCGGTGGTGCAGCGCTGATGGAAACAAGGTCTTGATCTTTAAATGTTTATTGATCAGCTATTTCCAAGAGAAGAGCTAGCATCTGTTTCAAGCAGAAAAAGATTCTGGTTCATTTCCCCCATCTCATAAATGAAATGACAGGATGAAGAAGGCTGAGCCAGTAACATATACTTCACTAGGTAGCCATCTCATCTGATAAAACGAAAGCTAATTTCCCAGCCTAAATTGGCTTCCCACTTGGAAATAAGATAATGAATGAATAAGATAATGAATCTCTTGAGAGTTCTGGAAAGGTTTTATGTCTTCCTTTCTGGAAGGGCGAGCAAGGGGAGTGACCTGCAATGATCCCTTTCAAAAATCTATGAGTGGGGATGGGGCTCCCTCAGGTCCCCTTTCCTTAGGCCTTGGAAGAGAAAACACAATTGGCCGATCAAGTCACATGCCTTGTCATCACCCCTGACTTCCCCTTCACTGTAAGCCTCCCACTCCGAAGTCCTACAGGCTCTCATTTCTCCCTCCCAAGGTTCTCTCAGATGCAACCCTGTCTCTCCATCCTGCCATTGCCTTACATTTGGGCCCTTATCATCCCTTGCATGACTTTCCCCAGCTACCTCCTCAGTGGCCTTCTTCCCACTGGCTGCTCCCACTCATATGTTTACTATGTTATCAAGAACTACATTTCTGATCCACTGGATCGTTAGACCCACTTTATTCATGATGAGTTCAAACTCCTCAGCAGGATTATAAAAGCTTTCTTACCTTTGTACTTATATTTTCTGCCACTACCCTCATCCCTGAATGCTGTGCTCTAGGTATCCTAAACACATTCCCCAAATGTGTGGTGTTCTTTCATGCACAAACCTCCCCGCCCTCTGGCCTCCCTGATGAACCCATTCTTCAAAACCCAGACCAACCGCCTAAGTCCCTGCAGGGCACAGTTACAACTCTAAATGGTGGCCCTGCACCTCTCTCACGGTTCTTGGATAGTTTTAAAAATATTTATACCACGCTATATATATCACAGGCGTTCAGAAAATGCTTGCCACAACCAAGAAATAAACCCCGATTATTTCTTACATTTTATCTCTTAAATGTCAGCTTGACAGTAAGAAACATAGGAAAGAGTCTTTTTATGTGTGTGCTTACTTAATTCTCCTCTGCCTTGTCCCCTTCTCCCCAGGCCCATTCCACCCCTGGCCCTTCCCTCGCCTCTGGGATAAACGTCAACAAGAATGTCCTGCAGATTCTTCCAGGAGTGTTCTTGCATTTTGGCTCCACTCGGTCCCCCACCATACTCCAACCCACATTCCTTACCACAAGCTTGTGCCCTCTGAGATTCGGAATCGGAGTTGGGCAGAGGGCATGGTGTCTGTTGGTGAACTAGGGTAATAGGTGGTCTAAAGCCGAGAGTGGGGGAAACCCAAGAGATTGGTGGTTGCCACTGCTTTTTGGAAGCGTGGGGATGCAGGCAACAGTAGTGTAGGAGCTATTAATGACGTCAGTTGGCCTGGAGACACTTGGGTGACCCACTAGGCTGCCTCCATCTCAGTCATCCTCATAAATTTTATCTTCGTGTTGGTCACACCTTCAGCTAGGTCAGGTCCAGAGCCCTCTATTCTTGTGAAATGAAAATAAGACCTTAAGTCACTTTTCTGCAAATTCTGCAAATTGTTTTCCAACATGGCCTAATGGACAAGGATCAACTCGCTTTTTGGCGTCGGGCTAGCTGTTGCCTGTGGTTGAGCCCAGGGTGTTAAGTGTTACATGCGGCATTTTTAATGCTAAATTAAATGTCACAAAGGCTGGAGCTGGAGCTTTAAAACACCAATAGGGAGACTCAGTTTGCCCGTGGAGTGGGGTCTTGGTGGCAGCGCAGAGGTGGGCTGCCATGACGAACACCTTGCCCACGTGAGGGGCTGAGAGGACAGGAGGGGAAAGGTCATGCCTGATTCTACAATGGAACCCACCTGTCTCCTCAGCCACCAGGGTCAACCTGGTTACTCCCGAAACCATCACAAGGGTGAGCCCTTGTGGGTGATCGCACAGCTGCGTGCTCTTGTGCAGTGCCCACCTGTCCTGTGGGATCTGGAAGGGGCAACTCTGGCTCCAGCTATTCCATGAGGCTGCATAGGGATTTTCCTTTCCAAGTTAAGGTGTAGTGGATTTCATGAATGGAGGGTAGGCTTCCAGCTTGAAGTAAGTTCAAAATTTTTATTCCAAACTTCCAGTGGGTATGACCCTGCATGTTGTTTTCAAAATGTACTGAAACAGTGTTTTCCAGAGTAGCCACAGGGCCCACTGTGCAGTGTGAATGTGTCTGTTCATGCGTATGCGTACAGGTGTGTGTTCATGTGCGTATGTGTGAACGTGTGTGGGAGTGTGTCTATGTGGATGTGTGCACATATATGTACAGGTGTGTGTATGTGTGGGTCTGTGCACTGGTGTACACAGGCGTGTGCTTGTGTGGGTGTCAGTGTGGGTGCGTGCACAGGGGGGTACAGGTATGTGCATGAGTGTGCACGCCCGCACGTGTGCACAGGTGTGGTGAGCGCCCTGCAGTGCGGGGAACGAGAAGGGGAGGAATCTGAGCATGTGCCACTTGCTGCATTAATCAGAGCAGTTACATTCGATCATTTAACATATTTAGTTGAAAAATGCAATTTTATTTGCATTCACAGCTCTGCTGCTTAAAGGAAAAAAGAAACGAGAAGGAAAAGAGAAAAGAAGGAAGGAAAGGAGGAAGGAAGGGTGAGAAGACGTGAGGGGAGGAAAGGGAAAATGGAAAAGAGAACAGAGACCAATTTTTTTTTATTCTTATGTTAATCCCCATACATTACATCATTAGTTCTAGATGAAGTGTTCCATGATTCATTGTTTGTGCATAACACCCAGTGCTCCATGCAGAACGTGCCCTCCTCAATACCCACC
>NC_138381.1:49911568-49930414 GCF_054177405.1 Leptonychotes weddellii
CTTTCTCCGCATCCCCGCCAACATCTGTCGTTTCCTGACTTGTTAATTTTAGCCATTCTGACTGGTGTGAGGTGCTACCCTCTCCTTTTATGTATTTTGCAAACAAATCAAACAATGACACTTTATTTCTTAGATTAAATTGTACTTACACATACAAAAGCTAAAGGTATTACAAAATCCTGGGATTGATTTTTCTTGGTAGGGACCTAAATAGCTAAGGAATTTTTTTTTTAATTTTAAAAACAAATTCTATTTCTCTAAGATAATATCAAAATTGATGTAAACATCTAAGGGCTTATTTTAATAATCATTATAGAGCTAGAGACCTTTATCCTAAAGTGTTCATTACATGTTAATAAAATAAAATAAAAATAAAATAATCAAAGTAGATAGTTAGCAAGAATATCAGTGTCAGTTGATAGAGAGAACGCCAAAATCATACTGCAAAGTGGCCACAAACCAAGGTTCTCTAAGTGTTGGTTAAACCAATATGAACTCAATTCTCTGTGATTTCCCCTATGCACAAATATGAGAAACATCTCTGAATCCCAAGGTGAGATTTCTGTAACTCCAAGGTGGGAGGCCTGCAACCTCCACAAGTGTGTATTTTCCAAGGCAATCAAAGGAGAAAGGGGGAGAAGCAAAATGATTTAACATCAATTACGGTATGTCCCTTCTGTAACTGTCTGAATCTTGGGAGTACACGCAACTCAATCTCTGCCTATTTGAGTGGCTGTCAAGGAACAGGAGGGGAACATCCTCAGGGCACAAAGTGTTGCTGATCTGCCTCCAAAATGTTTCATCACTTATGTTGGGGGCTAGCTTTCATTTTTCACAAAGCACCTTAGTGTTGAATTTCTATTTTCCAATAGGGCCTTCTACATTTTTATTTTTAGTATTCTGTTGATTTTATAGGACATATTCTTAACATTATTTGATACAGGTAAGTGACAATGATATTATCTCATCCGTGTTGTCCAGGCAATTGTCAGTACCTGAAATAAATTGCACAGCAATAAGGGCATATAGACAAGAATAATTGCAAGTGACCATCACCACAAATGAATCTGTTACTAGCATAGGGGAAGGAATAGGCATCATCACCCCTGATATTGAGGGGCAAATAAAAAGCTGGCTTGTGAAAAAGTATAATATTTACAATAGAAATTCTCTTAATAGTTCTGAACATGAACAATTTCAGAGTACATTTGGGAAAGCATCCCAAGGATCTCAATGTTTGTTTTATAATTGTTTTGCAACTAAATGGAGTTTTATTAATAAAGGAAGGATTAACCTGAGCAAATGTCTATAGCTGTGAAAAAATCTAACTGCTTGAAATCCTTTTTAATGATTAAAGAAATTAGAGATGGTGGGCACATTTTTTCCTTAGTGGCAAATTATCAAAAGTTCAGGTCCTGGGGTTGCAAGAATCCAAGGTAGAGGTGCGGCAGTATTCAGTGTTAGTTATATTGCCAGGGCCTTACGTGGTTGCACAAGTCCTCAGTCATAGAGGCTGGGAGCAGACAGATCTGTTCAGGAGCAAACCCGTCTCACTAGAAAGGACAATAACACCTCTCTTTTGCTGGGAAAAGGAAATGTGAGAACACTTCATGTCAGCACTTCATCATAAAAATGCTCTGTGTTGCTTTACACTGTTCTACAGTCTCCCTGGAGACTCTGTGCCCACTTCCTTCCCCCTTCCCCTTTAGATAGTTCAGATGTTTATATAAGCCTTGGTACAACCTCTAACACACACACAAATTGTAAAAAGAGCTAACATACCTGCTAGTTCTTAAGGACACAGAAGTTTCTGAGTCTATTTGGGCAAATGACTTTTTTTCACCAGGGTCAGCTTCCTGCATCTATTCCAAATGTGTCTTGTTTTACTACCTCCTTGATAACCAAATATAGTCTGTAGATCAGCAGCATTCACATCATGCACGAGCTCATGAGAAATGCAGAGCCTCGGGCCTCCTGTCAGGCACACTGGACCAGAATCTTCATTTAAACTAAGTGTTCGTATTACATGCATCTGAAAGTTAGAGAAGCACTAGTCTTCTTGACCTCATAGATGGCATACAATTATCTGTCTTGGCCACTAGCACTCAACTTCACTTTCTCATATGGACCCTCATGTGCTGGTTAGCACATACTTGGTATCCTTTGGACCCAGTAACTCAGAGAAATGCATATTCATTTCCAATCACAGACCAAGCCTTCCCTGGTTTCACTCCACTGCTTGACTAATAGAACTCTTTCCTTAGCTACATACACCTAAACCCCAATTATTTCTAATCCTATTGAAGGCATGCAATGAGGTCAAGGGAATGCAGCTTCAGCGACTAGTAATTTCAACATAAATTAAATTTGTAATTGTATTTCTCAAATGTCATGATGTGTACACTTTTAAAAATCCCCTTTTTCTCTCACATCTACTTTCTTTATATACCATAGTCCTCCCTCTCCACTCTCCTTCACACTTCCTGGAAAGCTGCTTCTTCTCCCACGGTCCTCGACTGTCTATTTCTTCCTTTTCTAGCCCCCCACCCCCACCTTTTCCTCAATTTTGCATCTAGAAAGACAAAGAAACCAGTTGTCCCTGATGGAAATCTCCAAAAGGAGGGGGAAGGGAGAGAAGTGAAGGAACCAAGGCTGCATGCCAAGAAAGTCTGTTAATAACCTTTTCTGTGTCCCATATGCCCCTTCGTGGCTGTATTTCTCGTTCTCAGACAGTTGGGGGCAGAGACAGCTAGCACTCATCAGATTTCAGTTCTTCCTTTCTTCTTGGACCTTCAGCTAGAAGACATTTCCCAGCCTTCTTGATTCTAGAGGGGGACACGTGATTAGTTCTCACTAGTGGAAAGTGAACCCGAGTGGGGGTGTCACCTCAGGGCTGAGGCATCCATGAGTGGATGCGCCTTCTCTGTTTTCTTTTGTTAGCTGGTTGAATATAGAAGATGGAGTAGCAGCTTGCCAAGTCCTAGAGCAATGGGTCTTAACCAAGGGTAGGGGAGGTGGGAGGGTAAGAGGGTAGGAGGTGGTTTTGTCTCTCAGGTGACATTTGACAATATCTGGAGACATTTCAGGTGGTCACAACTAAGAGAGACTACTGGCATATAGTGGGTCAAAGCCAGGGATTCTGCTAAACATCCTGTAATGCACGGGATAGCCCCCTACAACAAAGAGAGATTCAGCCCAAAACGTCACTGGTGCTAAGTTTGAGAAGTCCTATCGTAGGGGATGGACCTTCCTACGGAGCACCCCAAAACCCAACTGCTGATACACATGAAACTGTGAAAGGAGCAAGAAATAAATTTCTGTGGGTAAAGACACTGAGATTTGAGGATTCTCTCTTTCAACAGGTAGCCACCCTGCCTGGTAATACAGAGTTCTTCTACCCAGAACTGAGGTCTCTCGATGATGTAGTGGTCTGCTGTGAACATACACCTAGGCAAGCTTTATTGGAATGGTCCATTTCATTCAGAGACTTTGAAATATGCCTAGCATTGTTATGAGAAGAGCGTCTTCAATTAGAAGCAGTCAACACTTGTCATAGCCTCATGCATTTCTGTTGCTCTGCATCAGTGTTGACCCCAAGGTAGGAAGCAGATGCCTACGGTTATTAAGGAATCACAGCTACTACAAGGGATCTCTCTGTGGTCTGTGCCCCCATCCTCAGAAAAGCACGAGGCAAATTGGTCTCACCTGCCTTTGGGGAGAGGCTTTATTTGGGATTACCATCATGGTGCCACCTCTATTTCGATTCTTGAAGTGAGAAAAGGCAAATTCTCCCATGGATTCAGATCCAAAATGTTCATTTTGATTTTATGAACATCATAGACCACTGAAAGAGAAGCCATATTATTAGCCTGGAAAGGAATATGACCTTAATTGGTGATTGTGGACCACCAAACTGATGAGAAGAAGTCGACACCGAGTGACTTGCCTGAGCTGGGGAACAGAGGTAAAAACCCACATGACTCAACAGCCCGTGTTGCCTTCTGCCTCCGAGTTGCCTTTAGAACCCATGTTCCCAGTATCCGTTTGTGAGCCACCTTTTCATTTACCAAGCGTTATGCTACTCCACCAGGCAATTAGAGAATGAGGCTCGGCAGTGTTATATTGATCTTTCCTGTTCAGATGTATAATTAGCTGTTAACATTTCATTATAATCAAGGTTTTCCTGGGTTCTGCATGACCCTTGACTCATGAAGTTCCCAGACCTCTGAATGCTGTGAGTTAATTAATTTTGCTGTCTGATGTGAACATATAAAACATGGAACCTGGAGTCTTGATAGGAAGATAATGTTTGGCAATCACATTCTTTTTCGTATTAAGTAAGCTTTATTAAGAACACCAACAGAGAAGCAACTTAACAAAGCAGCTCTCTCTAGTCCCAACAGAGAGGCCCTGGGCTTGCAGAGAAATGCTAAAAGACGAGCTGTATTTAGTTATATGTGAATATAACTCTGGAGGGTCATTCTTATTCAAGGAGAAAGACACTGATTACTCAAAGGAGAGAAATACCCACTGGGTGACTTTGACTATGGAGTACAGTCAGGTGCATGCTCTCAGGTACTAACACAAGCCTCACCTTGTCTCCCTGAAAGCCAGGCCCTGCTGTAGTGGTGTCAGTGAGTGACTTACCTAGGACGGATTCCAATGATGGATTATTGAGAGCCATCGATAATGTGTCATTTGAATTCGAAGATGAAACCAAGTGAGAGGGAGAGGCCTCCCGGTCCTGTCCTGTCCTGTCCTGTCCTGTCCACACCCTGCGTTGATGTAGACTTCCTGCATGGTCTTCACCTATAGCTGTGTTTTCAGCATTCTTCAACATTGGTAGCTCTGCTCCCCCCTCAGAAGGCCTAAAGTCTCTTATGCAAAAGAGCCTTTTGCTCTTTTTTTTTTTTTTAATTGCAGGGAAAACCTTTCTGTTTGATGACTTGGTTCAACTAGGTTTGCAACTAGACTACCCATTTCAAGTGGTCTTTTTTCCCATTTAAACTTTTATTGTAAACTCACTTAAACTCAAAATATTTCTCCCAATGAATGAAGGATCATACTCATCCAGAATGATCCTAGGTCCAACCCACTGGAACTGTGTAGAAGCAGAAAGAGATTTAAGGCAAGTCGATGGGATGCATCCCCGTGTGTCATTGTTGGTGATTGTGGTCTTCTTAGAAAATATAGCATGGCTTCTTGAAGATTCTGTTGCAACTAGGCAAAAGACTATCTTGTTTGGGTATGTTTGAGTCTTATAGCCTTGTAGAAAATTGTAGAAAATGGGTCAGCTGCAGCTAGGGTAGGAGGCTGTATCTGAGTTAAGGACACACTCACTCGATTAGCAAACCAGCGCATTGCATAGGGTAGGAAAGGGCTGGTTAAGAAAAGACACATCTTGGTGCTTAGGTAGCTATCACTGATGAAAACTTCTGTTTTATTTTACTTCCTGCTTCCACTATCCTTTTTTCCATTCCTGCCTCACTGCTGGAATGCCTTCTGTAGAAATTTCCCTGACCTCATCTCTCCACTTAGCCATCAGCTGCATATGCTTACGACTCTGTGGACTTCTGGTTTGATGAGTAGAACCTAGAGTAGTCTGCACTCTGCCTTGGGAATCAGACCCTTTTATTTTGAATTCCAGTTTAGCACTTAGTGGCCATATGTTTTTGGACAAGTTATTTAACTTTTCTGAGTTGTTCTCTCATATGCAGAGTGTGGATAATAATAGTATCTATTTTATAGACTTTTTTTGTGTGAATTAAAATAAATAATGTGTGCAAAATGCTTAGCAACAGACCTGGCACATAGCAAGTATTCTACAGACAATCATCATCAGTAGGTTTTGCTTGTGATTAGTAAGATTGTCATTCTTACTACCATGAGGCTGGGCGACTCTATCCTCAAAATCTATCTGGACCCCAGCCATGCCTACTTGCTTCTTTGCTGCCAGCCTCATCCAAGCCACGATCGAGCCTCTCTGGAGCACATCAGTATCCATTTCCCATACAGCAGCCAGAGCAAGCTTCTAAAATTTGCTTTTATTAGATCATATGACTCCCTGCTGAAAACCTCCATTGCAACTAGGAGAAAGTCCATACTTACCTAAGATCTTGGCTTCCTGGCCTCCCTGGCCTCCTGTCTGCCTCTTCAGCCACGCCTCCCACCCCACTCTGTGTGGCTCTCTGTGACTCACCCACTTGGCCGGCCTGTTCCTCCGTTCTGTATTTCCTGCTTCATTGCTTTCCCACCTGCTCTTCCCTTGCCGGAAGAGCTCTGTTCCAGGTATTTGCATGCTCATGTCTTCCTCTTGTTGGATAATCAGCTTAAGTGCCATCCCCTTTAGGGGGATTGCCTGACCATCTTGTTAAATTACAGATTCAGATGTATGAAGCTGTTGATATTCGGCCATTCTTGACCTAGAAAAATGGCAACTTTATGTTATTCAACCTAATAACTCTCCCCAACACTCCTTCATCCCATCACCACGCTGTTGATATGATTTTTACTTTAAAATACTAGATGTTATTTCATTGGCAATTATATGTGTATGTAGAGAGGAACAAGGAATTCTATTGGAAGGTAAGTTTCAAGGGGGCAGGTACTGAGCATTTCTTCTTCATTTCTGTGTCCCCAGCACTTAGTAGGTCTTCTGCAGCAATTTGTCAAGTGTATGAACAAAAAAATGAGTAACATCGGTTTGGCGTGCTGTCTTCTAGAGGGCTGAGTTCTCTTATTCCATGTTTTACTCTGCCAATGGATCATCTGCCCATCATGCAGGTATGAATCCATGTCAGGAAAGCAAATAGATTCCCTCTCATATAACAGCTCTTATAAATCGGTACTGCCTGTTGACACACTGGGTTGAGAATGATTCTGAGGTGGCATTCAGATTCAGCAGAAAGAGTACCATGATTCATAGCTGCGGGATCTTCCATGGGTGAGGCACTTGCCATTCCTCTTCTGAGGAATTTTGTTGTATGTTGTAGGTTTTGTCAGTGCAGATGGGGATGGCGTCTCAACCTCCTTTGCCCAGTTACGAGTTCATGGTGCTGCCCTGTTTCTGTGAAGCAGCCATATCATCTTACATGTATACTTTGAAGGCCACTTACTGGTACTTACTGGCATCCAGTGGCTTCTGCGTACCTTACTTGGAAAAATCCCACTAGTACTTCTGTGCTTATTGATTTTTTCTGTTTATCTAAAGACCATCAAATATTCTAAGCCTGCAGATAATTTTTATGTCACCCCCTAAAATTTATTTAAAAATTAGACATTTTATACAATACTGCTTTATATTATTAAAATGGGACAGGAGTCAGAGAGGACACCAGGGAGATTTTTAAAAATTAGTAAGCTTCTTTAGGCAGTCATGGTTACTTAATAGCTTCCGGAAATCACCCTTAGGTTTCCTAGAAAAAGATTTAAGGTACAGCCATGGAGACAGTATATTGTCCCATACTTCCTGTTAGCTAATTACTGTGTTCAACTTGCATCAACTATGGAAAAATGATACCTACCAATCATATGATCAGATTAAAACATGGATTCAGTGGTTGGATCTATTTAAACCTGGAGTCCAATAGACACCGAATGAAAGAAACTGGCCTCATACAACATGTTCCAGACGCAGATCCCTTTAAGATTTATTTTACCCTTAATTTTGATGGCCGATTAAGATGGACCAATTAAGGGAAGGAGCTACTCAAAAGCATTCAGGAAACACTGCCTGGCAGGTGTGCTCCGATGCCATATTTTAAATGAGTTGTTCCAGTGCACTTCTCTGGGTTCCTGTCCAAATTCTGTCTGAATTCACATTCACTGGGACAAAGGAGGCAGATGGAAAACTTGCTTTTCTGTATTTCTCTGCAGGAACTTCTGTCCCAGTCCGATTGCCATGCCCCTTTCCCCAGCCACACAGCGTGCCTTCCCGAGCCTGCGCCTTCCCTGTTCACCTCCACCTTGCTAGAAACCTTCCTTTGTACTCCACCTCGGATCTAACTTCGCCTAGGCGTTCAGCGTGATCCATTTCAAATAAACACAGTTTGTCTCTCTAGTTGCTCCATAAATGCTCACTTGCCTAACTGAGAGAAAAAGCTTTTCCCAGCAAAGTGATCTCCTTTTCCTTTGGGCTGTCTATAGACCATCTCTTTCATTTGCATCTATTTTATGCTGTTATCTTGTAACATCTCTTCTATTTTGTCATTTAATGCATCCAGTTTTCCTATTGGGTTTTGACTTTTTGTGTGCACATGCATTACGCTTTGGCTAGATTCCACGTTCCTGGAAGCAAGGGGAAGGATCATTCTTTATATCTCAAAACAGGTAGCAGATCACTATTCACACAGAAGTTTCTTAGTTAAATAATTGCAGAACGTAAGAAATAAAAGAAGATGGAAATGGGATAAGGAAGAGAGAGGAGGAGGGAGGGAAAAGATAAAGAAAGGGAGGCCATGTTGTTCCTGAAACTCCAGAGTCTAGTACAGGACTTGTCTTAAAATAGATGCAAAATACATGCTTGATTAATATAGAGAAATACTCAATCTTGCAAAACTGTTCTAAAGTTGCAAATGCACTTCTGCTGCTTCTGGTTCTCGTCATCTTTCCACACATACCAAGCATCTGTTCAGACCCCACTTCCAAAATGCGTAAGGATGCCAATCCAAACTAAAAAACAAAGCCCTTAATAAAAACAATTCTCATCAGTGCATGAGCTGATCTTCATTCCTGCAACCTCCAGAGCTAATGAGCCTCATGTTAACCACACCACCACTGATTTAGAAGTTGCTTGTCAGAGCTCGTATTTGATAACAAGGACTTTCAAAACATGAGATCTTAGAGTTGAAAATCAAAGGTTGACAATATTTTTATCAGAAATATACGAATATTTTTATTAAGGAGGAAGACCATATAAAACTAGTCTGAGGAGAGGACTGTTCTCAACTCAGTGAACCATGTTCCCATTGCCCCCAGTTAGGAGCAAACTGGCAGAATGAGATGCCAGTGAAAAGAGAACTGGAAGTCTCCTTTCAACCTTGAAATCAATGCATCACCAGGACGGATTGATAGACTTTCCTGAACCCAGAGGGTGTGTGTGTGTGTGTGTGTGTGTGTGTATGGGTGTGTGTTTTTGTTTGTACATGCTCCTACCTGTGTATTTGCTAGACTTTACAAATAAAAGCGTGCACTTGCTGATAGGTTTATTCTTTTGTAGCCCCAGTGGATGAGATTTCAGGGTCAACAAGATAAGTCATTTCAATACTTACTGAGTGTTCAGAATGATCTTGAACGTGGGGCATACAAAAGAAGTTGAAACCCAGTGTTTCTCTTTGTATGGGCACCGTCTATCAGCACCTTTTTTCCCCTAAAACAATGTGGTCACACACCCACTCGAAGCAATGTTCCCATTTGCCTGACCCATTTGGGGAAAACAAGCTTTACCCCCTAATACAAAGGTACTATCTGCTCAAAGCACTCAATTCATCAAATCTATAAAAGTGCACAGGTAAAACTAACAACCTATAATCTTACCACCAAAACGAACCTGTTGTTTACATTTTGATGTTTGCACTTCTGCGGTTTTTAAATATAATGTTATAGTTTTCATATAATGTTATTATTCAGTAGTTTTAATAGAGGATATTGCAGAATGATTTAGCTGATTATAAACTGGGATTCTGTCTGAGTGATGATTGAAACGATGGGCATCTGACCTTCAGGCGTGTGCTTTCAGGAGCTGATGTGACTGGGGAGAAGTCAGTCACTGCACTGGGGCCAACCAGGAAAATGGGGGAAATGGAGAATCTTAGATGTGCCTGTTTGAAGCTCTGAAGTTGGGTAAGAAGTCCTCTGCCCTTACGTTACAAAATAGTTTATTGGATGGTCATTCGATAACATTATAGTTTTTATGTTTTGCAAGTAATCCATCTGGTATTCATTTTGTATGTGGTTTCAGAAGGGATTCCGTTTTCTATTGCCCATTTAGTGAGCCAGTCTCCAAGCACTATCCACTAAGCAACTCATCCTTGCCTAGCTGGCCTGTGAGGCCCACATCTGTCCCCTATGATACTCCTGTATACACATGTGGGTCTTCCTCTAAACACTCTCTTTGGCCAATTTATCTGTTCTTGTACCAATACTGCACATTATTATTATTATGGCTTGATAATATCTTGAGAAATCTGCTATACAAGTACTTACTCTTTTCTTTTTCAAAGTTGAGTTAGCCGTTCTTGGATCTGTATTCTTTCATATAAAGTTTAATCTAAGTTGATTAAATTAAAAAATACAACTGGAAGTTTATTAAGATTACATTTAATTTGTAGATTAATTTGGGGAGAATTTATGTCTTTGCAGTACTATATCATCCCATGACAAAGCATGGAGTGTCTCTCCATTTAGTGAGAAAGTCTTCTATAGCTTTTAGTAAAATTTGACCATTTTCTTCCTAAGGGTCTCGTGTACTTTTGTCCAGTGTGTTTTTTTTTAAAGATTTTATTTACCTCGGCAGGAAGCCTGCTTCTCTCTCTCCCTCTGACTGCCACTCTGCCTATTTGTGCTCTCTATCTCTCTGTCAAATAAATAAAAACCTTTAAAAAAAAAAAGATTTTATTTACTTATTTGACAGAGAGAGAGTGAGAGAGGGAACACAAGCAGGGGGAGTAGGAGAAGGAGAAGCAGGCTTCCCGCTGAGCAGGGAGCCCAATGTGGGGCTCGATCCCAGGACCCTGGGATCATGACCTGAGCCGAAGGCAGATGCTTAATGACCCAGGTGCTCCTGTCCAGTGTGTTTTTGTAAAAATTTTCAAACATACAGAAAAGTTTTTGCAATTTTATAGTGAACACCTGTATAACCACCACTTAGATCTTACCATTAACATCTCACTTTGCTTTTTTCTCACATATCCACTCATCTATCTATCCATCTATCCCTCTTATCCATACATTAATCGATTTCATTTTGGGTGCATTTTAAAGTAAATCATAGACATCGGTACACTTCTCCATAAATATTTCAGTGTGAATATCCTCAAATAGAATTCAGCTTATTTATAGTTTTTCTTTTGAGGACACCATTTATACATGAACTTCCAAATGGGCGAAACTTGTTGCAGTGAGAAAAATCGTAATAGAATCAACAGGTGTACCATTTTGCGTAAAGCTGCTTTCACACAGCACAATGTCTTCTGAGATTCATCCATGCTGTTGCAAGTACTCCTAAACATTAATTACTTTTTATGGTAGAGTTTTATTCCATTGTATGAATTTACCAGGTTTCTTGTGTTTGTTTTTCCATTCTCTTATTAATGGACACTTGGGCTGTTTTCAGTTTGGGGCTTTTATGAATAAAGCTGCTATGAACATTCTTGTCTAAATCTTTTGGTGAACATATGTTTTCATTTCTCTAGACATAGAATAGCTGGGATGTGATTGTATGTTTGGTTTTATGTTTTTTAAAAACTGCCAGAACTTTCCCCAAAGTGGTTGTATCATTTTATTTCCCCACCAAAAATTAATGAGTTTCAGCTATTCTACAACCTCAACACATTTAGTTTTGACATTTAAAAAAATATAATTAGCCAGTCAGTGTGTAGTTGTATCCAACTATGGTTTTTCATTTTCCTGATGACCAATGACATAGAACAATTTCTTTTTTTTTTAATTGAAGTATAATTAACATAAAGGGTTACATTAGTTTCAGGTGTACAATATAATGATTTAATAATTCTATACATTTCTCAGTGCTCATCACGTGGAGTGTACTCTTAATACCCTTTATCTATTTCACCCATTTCCCCACCCACCTCCCCTCTGGAGACCACCAGATTGTTCTCTGTATTTAAGAGTCTGTTTTTCTGTTTATCTTTTTTTTTCTTTGTTTGGTTATGTGTTTAGTTTCTTAAATTCCACAAACAAGTGAAATCATATGGTGTTTGTCTTTCTCTGTCTGACTTGTTTCACTTAGCATTCTACCCTTTAGCTACATCCATGTTGTTACAAATGACAAAATTTCATTCCTTTTTATGGCCAAGTAATATTCCATTGTATTTATATACACCACATCTTCTTTATCCATTCTTCTATCAGTGGACACTTCCATGTCTTAGCTATTGTAAATAATGCCTCTATACACATATGGGTGCATATATCTTTTCATATTAGTGTTTTGGCTTTCTTTGGGTAAATACCCAGTAGTGGAATTACTGCATCATGTCTTAATTCTATTTTTAATTTTTTGAGGAACCTCTATACTGTTTTCCACAGGGGCCGCACCAATTTGCACAAGGGTTCCTTTTGCTTCACATCCTCACCAGCACCTGCTATTTCTTGTCTTTTTGATTCCAGCCATTCTGACAGGTGTGAGGTGATGTCTGACTGTGGTTTTGATTTGCATTTCCCTAATGATAAGTATGTTGAGCATTTTTTCATTGTGTATGTTGGCCATCTCTATGTCTTTGTAAAATATCAGTCTGGGTCTGATAAAAGAATTTAGTATGGTTGCAAGATACAAAATTTAATTAATATACAGAAATCTGTTCCATTTCTATATACTAATAATGAAGTAGCAGAAAGAAATTAATAATCCCATTTACAATTGAACTTTTTTTCATATGCTTATTGACCATTTGTGTCTCATCTGTGGTAAAAGGTTTATCTAGGTCTTTTGTCTATTTTTCTTTTAACCTGGGTAGGACATGTTCACTGAGTATAGTATTCTAGATGAAGGCTATGACCTTTCAGCACTTTATGATAACATTGCATTTTCATCTGGCTGCCCTCATTCCCAACCAAGAAGTGAGGAGTTGTTCTTACCGTTGTTGTTTTGTCTTTTTTCTCTAGATGGTTTAGAGATTGTTCTCTTACTCCTTGTTTTTCAAGATTTAACTGAGTTAGGTCTTTATTCAGAGGGGTATTAAGGAGGGCACGTACTGCATGGAGCACTGGGTGTTATACGAAAACAATGAATCGTGGATCACTACATCAAAAACTAATGATGTATTGTGTGGTGACTAACATAACATAATAAAATTAAATTAAAAAAAAGAAATATATAAAAGAAATTCTTGAATTTGTGGCTTGATGTTTTTACAGGTTAGAAAATTTTTTGGCCAGTGTTTTTTGAAATAATATTTCTATCCCCATTGAAAATGAAATCTGTGGCTTTCTCTATTTCTTTCTGAAGTTCTGTCAGTGTTGCTCGATACAGTGGGAGGCTATGCTTAGGTATATGTGTGATATGAGTGTCATCTCCCTATTCCACTGTCCCACTTACCAGACATCCCTTTGCCCCTTTTGATGTTTTTGATTTATAATCTCTATTGTCATAGAGCAAGATTTCTTCTACTTCAGATTTACCTATTTCAACTTTTCCCATCATTTTTCTGTGTCTCCTTTGTTTTAACCATTCTCTTGCAGATAATTTATGGTAAACTTTTGTGTCTGGTAAATTCAACTTGAAAATGTCTGCCCTTTAATATGTGTGCTTACCCCACGTATATTTGTTGAGGACTACAATATTAGAAATTGTTCCTGCTGGTGTATTTCATGTACTCTTTTTTTCCTCTATTTTGTTCTTGTTTTCTCCCTTCCTGTTTTCCTTTGGATTGAGTTTCCTTCTGACGTTTTAAAAGCTAAACATTCTGGGGGCGCCTGGGTAGCTCAGTCGTTAAGCGTCTGCCTTTGGCTCAGGTCATGATCCCAGGGTCCTGGGATCGAGCCCCACATCGGGCTCCCTGCTCCCTGGGAGGCCTGCTTCTCCCTCTCCCACTCCCCCTGCTTGTGTTCCCTCTCTCGCTATGTCTCTCTCTGTCAAATAAATAAATAAAATCCTTAAAAAAAAATTTATAAAAGCTAAACATTCTGTTTTTGTCCATATGTGTCCTTAAACCTAAAATTGTTCGTGATTTTTTACTCCTATTAAGTTTTTAAAAACAAATCCAATATTTTCATTTTCCCACTAACTAGTAAGTATTTGGGCACATTCTCATATCTGTCTGGTTCTCTCATTCCTCCAACCCTCTCTCCCATCAAGTTACTATTGTCTGAAATTCTAGCTGTGGGTTGTAATTGGGTATTGTCTTTTTCCCAGTTTTTCTTTTTTATCAACTAGTCACTCGTGATCGTGCCCTGTTGATACCAGTGTCCTGGACTGTTGCTGCTGACTTGTTGGAGAAGGAGTAGGCGAGGATTGTCTCAGGACATCTCAAAGAAGAAGTAAGAGTAGAACCTAATTCTTCCTTTTCCATGGTGTCTCACCCCTACCTCCGGTTACCTGGCCCCCACTTACATCTGTTCAAAACTACCTTCAGTTGCCACAGAGCTTTGCTTGCTTTTTAAAGTTCTTGGAGTTCATATGTGCCCTCTAGCTTCTGTAATTTTTCTAGAAGTGATCCTGATAAGAAAGCCAGTATCAGACGCTTTATGAGGACAGAAATCTGATGGTCTGTATTTCTTTATAGAACAGAGCACAACTCCTCTGGGAAAGGAAGGCCTGAATACAGAAGAACCTTCCTTGGAACTGGTTTTATGGCTCTGAGGGTATCAGAGAGGATACCACCGGCAGAGCAGAACGCTTGGCATAGAGGCCACTTAGTCACGGCAATGGTGAAGTAGCTGCTCAACTAATTTAGAGGAAGAGAACAAGGACATAGGAATGGAAGGAGTGTGACAATTTTTTTTTTTTCTGAGATTGTGAGAAATCTTGGAATTGCCCTCCAAAAAGCTGAGGGAAACCTGATGTTTTGGGGGGGTGGTAAATTTGGTTGGATATTTCCCCTGCCTGATCCAGTTTGTGAAATTTGAATATTCTTATATCATTAGTCCTAATATATATTAGGTACCTTCTAAATTATTCTCTGTATATACTTTTTCTCCCTCCCTCCAACCTCCTGCAACTAGACTGAAGCCTCCAAGAAGTGCAAGATCCTTCACAGCCTTACTGATTTCTGTACCTAAGTCTGACCCCGTGCTTGGCACATCATCATGTGTGCTTAATAAATATTTGTTGAAATTGTACTAAAATTGAAGTTTTTCTTTACTAAATTTATGCTCCTTTCAGTCATGCATGAGAATGCCTGTTTTCCCAAACCTCTACAAGCAAAGGTTATTATTGTTCTTTGTAAAGATTATAAATTAAATAGATAAAAAAAGGACGTCTCATTTTTATTTTTAATTTGCATGTTCCTGATTCTTGCTACAATGAAATATTTATCACAGATTTAATTTTCATTTCAGCCACTTGTATTGTGAATTTCTTGTTCATGTCTTTTGTCCATTTTCTATTAGAGTTTTCATTGCTTTCTTACTGATTTGAAGAGCTCTTTCTATAAGGATAGCAAGCATTTGTTATGCTTCTATTTTGAAAAGGTTATTTTTTTCCTGCTGATCATTTGCTTTTAAATTTTGTGTTTTGATAAAGTTAGTTTTTGACATCATTGTCACATCTCTCAAATGTTTCCTTTATAGTTATGATCCAAGTATATTTTCCCAATATATTTCTTTAATCTTCTTTCTTATTCTTTCTTTTTTTCTTAACATTTAACATGTTAAAATATCTTATTTAAATAGTCAGTCAATTATCCTGGCACCACTTTTCTTTGGCATAATTTCCCCCCATTACTTTGGAATTCCACTTCTGTTCTAAATACAACAAATGAAAACTTATAATTTCTAATGAAGCAACGGAATCACAGGAAGAGTAAGTATGTCCCAAGTAATGGGAGTAGCACTTGAACTTGGCCAGGCAGACTCAATGGCCTGCCCTCTTTACTGAAATTAGAGGATACTGTTAGAATGAAGGAATGTACAGTGTGTCTTGAGAAACTTTTGGAACAGGATAAATGAACTAATACAATGACTTAATGTTCAACAAACAGAACTCCCTACTTTGCTGGTCTTTTAAGACAGATTTGATTGCATGTCCCTCCTTTGTGTGCTGCTACTTCCATTTCTTGTGGCCCCAGCAGCTGTATGTCGATTGTTTTCTAAGTGTCTTGTCTGAAAGACACATCCATAGCTATAGACACTGGGTAAAGCAAAGCAGTTGAGTGAAGTACGTCAGAATTTAGAACAGTTTCAAAGAAAAAGGTATTAAGAGTTGGTGACGGTGTGACAAAGGTTGCAATTTGAAATAGAAATGCAGGCTTCCAGAGCACTGCTCTGGATCGGCTCTGAAGGGAAAGAGATTACAAATGGCTCAAGTGTCTCAGGCAGCCCTTGACACACCAAAGTAGGCAAGCACTCAGGTTAACACAGAGCAGTCCAAAAGCTGCTTCCTCCCGAAGATCACAGGGTTTGGACAACATGCTTTCTGGAAAGAGAGGCCAGGGAAAAACACACAGAGGTAACCTCTGAAGATTTTGGTGGCCCTCCCTGGCATCTTGACAAAAACCAAGTGAACAATGTGCTTCCATTTTTAACAGCCTGGGACTGCCTTCCTGCAACTGGCCTAGGCACCAGCCTCTCCTAGGAGCCACACATACACAGTATCTAGCCGTGCTGGCTTTGTTCAGAAAGAGGCAAAGTATGAGGCTATCCACCCCATGTATTTTGCAGTCCTTACCCAGCATACGGCTTTCCATTAGCATGGCTGATGGACAAGTTCACAGATGTGAGATTCTGCAGTCAGAAGGCCAAAGGCAAAATGCCCTCGCCTGCCAGCCCATTAGTTCGGGGCAAGGGTCTGCTCATCATTGATCTTCTGGTACCAGAAGGAGTGATGTTTGGATGAGTGGCTCTCTCCCAGGCAGATTGTGTCGCTAATAATTCCTGATGGCTACAGGAGACATGAGACCCAGGATCGTGGGGTCATCCCAGCATGATGGCACTCGGAGCTTCATCCAGTGCAGACTAAAGAGCAGAGCAGTGTGATAGAGAGGGATGGAGCCACAGCCAAAGACCGATTCTTAAACTTGTCCTGGGCCACACAGGGGTTCTGCTGTCCTGTTACCTTAGGCTCTGTGGTAGAGAATTTGGAAGTAAAGAATCATAGACCTGCAAGAATATGGTGAGAACAGCTGGCCCAACTCTGAGGTCCAAAGAGGAAGGTGACTTGCCCAGCATCACATGAACATGGCGGGCAAGGTCCATTTTAGCAAGACAGTCAGTCCAAGTTCATGGCACTGTGGGATGATGAGCACAGCTGAGAAAGCTCCGTGTGCGGATCCCATCGATTGTTCCCTTTTAGGACAGCACTCAAAGAGAAGCCCACTACATGTGTGAGAGTGAAGCATGTGATTGAATCCTGGTGTTCATGGCTTTGCTACCTACTGACATTCTCAGGGCCTCATCTACTCCATCTCTTCCCCAAACATCTCAGTTATTTCTGAGCTCTTCGTTCAGCTCTCCCCATCCTCTCTGAAGCCCACCCTGACTATCTGCTCTGACCTCCTCTTCCTAGTGTGCTGGATGACAGGCAGGGAAGGTAGGGGAATGCAAACCAGGCAGAGGGAAACTCAGGAGCATCCACCATGCATCTCAGACTCAGCACCTAGGCTCCCTCAGCCACAGGGCACCCCTGCACTTGTCATGGAGGAGCTGTATTTGGGATCTCTTCTAGCATCAATCAACAGTCACACCTGATCTCCCACAGGGTCATCATTTTCTAGGTCAGAAAGAAGATCTTGAGGCTTAGAAGACTAGACACTGTAAATCCTCAAGAGGTAATTAATGATGAACACAGGCTTTGACTGTTGGCTCCTTACTCCTGAGCAAAGATGAGACCTTGTGGAAGCCAGTGCAGTGTTTGGAGGAGCTAACTGCTTTGGTGCGGCCGTGGAAAACTGTATTTGACCGCTGGCCTCCCGTCAGCCAAGTCAAGGAAAAGATCTTCCGTGAGGCAGCTTCCTTCTTTATCTCGTCCAACTTGAAAGGCTCTCCAGGCGAGGTGTGTCATTCTTACTCTGACTGGTCATGACTAAGATGCTGTCTCTTCTCTCCTCCACTCTCGCATTATACAATTGCTTATTTTACGTGGAGGTCAAGGGTTCTCAGACTTTACTGTGTGATGGAATCGTCTGGAGGGGCAATCCCACTTCTGGGAATATATTCAAAGGAAACAAAATCACAATCTCAGAGAGATATCTGCACGGAGGTGGGGGAAAGGTGGTCAGAAGGTATAAAGTCCAGTTATAAGATGAATAGGCCATGGGGATGAAATGTACAGCACAGTGATGCAGTTAATAACAGTTCTGTATATTTGAAAGTTGCTGAGAGCGTAGATTTTTTTTTAAATTTTTTTATTGTTATGTTAATCCCCATACATTACATCATTAGTTTTAGATGTAGTGTTCCATGATTCATTGTTTGTGCACAACACCCAGTGCTCCATGCAGAACGTGCCCTCTTTAATACGCATCACCAGGCTAACCCATCCTCCCACCACTCTCCCCTCTAGAATCCTCAGTGTGTTTTTCAGAGTCCATCATCTCTCATGGTTTGTCTCACCCTCTGATTTCCCCCCCTTCATTCTTCCCCTCCTGCTATCTTTTTCTTTTTTTTTTCTTAACATATATTGCATTATTTGTTTCAGAGGTACAGATCTGAGATTCAACAGTCTTTACCAATTCACAGCCCTTACCAGAGCACATACCCTCCCCAGTGTCTATCACCCAGTCACCCCATCCCTCCACCCCACCCCCCACTCCAACAACCCTCAGTTTGTTTCCTGAGATTAAGAATTCCTCATATCAGTGAGGTCATATGATACATGTCTTTCTCTGATTGACTTATTTCGCTCAGCATAATACCCTTCAGTTCCATCCACGTCGTTGCAAATGGCAAGATCTCATTCCTTTTGATGGCTGCATAATATTCCATTGTATATATATACCACTTCTTCTTTAT
>NC_138381.1:49930914-49976475 GCF_054177405.1 Leptonychotes weddellii
CTCGGGAGCTTTTGTTCCCTGCAAGCTTTCCGTACAGCTTTGGAGGTTGAGAGTGAAAATGGCGGCCTCCCAATCTCTGCCCCGGAGGAGCCGAGAACTCGGGGTCCCACTCCTCAGTGAGCCCCCAGAGAAAAGCAGTAAGTCACTCCCGTCTCCCTGGTCTCTGGCCACACTCTGTGCTCACCCAGCCTGTGACCGAGCATTTCTATCTCTGGCACCTGACCCCATGTGGAATCCACAAACCCAGCAGATCCCTGCAGTGCACTCCCGCGCCACTCCTCCCAGGGGAGGAAGGAGAGTCTCCCTGGATCTGCTGCTTGTTGGGTCCCTGCTGGAGCAGCAGTGGCCTGACTGTGCCGCGGATCATGGTTTATGGGAACCCCGAGCTGAGAGCCCGCACCTCAGCTCCGTCTCTGCAGCCACCTACCCCGCTCCGATACCTGGGAGCTCTACCACACTCAGGCACCCCCGGTCTTTCTGTGACCCCGAGGGTCCTGAGACCACACTGTCCCATGAGGGTTCTACCCCCGCTTAGTCACTGGAGCGACGTCCCTCAGTGGAGCAAATTTCTAAAAGTTCCGAGTTTGTGCTCCACTGCTCTATCACTTGCCAGAAGCGGCCGAAGGAGGCCCCCTCCCCTGCCGTCTATCCTCCCGAATATTGCCTCAGATTCACTTCTCCACACGTCCTACCTTCCAGAAAGTGTTCACTTTTCTGTTCAGAGAGTTGTTGCTATTCTTTTCTTCGATCTCCTGTTGAGTTCATATGTGTTCAGAATGGTTTGATCCCTATCCAGCTGAATTCCTGAGACCAGAGGAAATCCAGGTCTCCAACTCCTCCACCATCTTGCTCCGCCCCTGAGAGCATAGATCTTAAAAGTTCTCATCACATACACACACACACACACACACACACACACAGAATTTTGCTATGTGAGGTGATGGATGTGTTAACTAACCTTATTGTGGTGATCATTTTGCAACATATACCTATATCAAATCATGATGTTGTACAACTTAAACTTATGCAATGTTATATGTTAATTATACCTCAAGAAAGCTGGAAACAGACAAAGAGACAGAAACACCATCTGAAAGGCTTGTCAAATCACAAAATTCTCGGCCAGCCCTCAAGGTTTCTGATTCAGCAGGTCTGGGGCAGGGCCTGAGAATTTGCATTTGCAACAAATTCCCACGTTAAGAGGATGCTGTTGGCCACTCGGGGAATCACTGATCTGAATGCTGAGCCTGGAAGATTGAAATGCATATTTCTCTTAGTGTGGCTTCTCTCAGGAGCTGAAAATAGAGGCGAAGTTTCTGGGGCAGGGAGTTTATTTGGGAAATGATCTTGGGAAGCCCTGGGAGGGGAATGTGGGGTGAGAACATGAAGGGAAGGAAGAAGACGGAGGTTGCACCAGTCATTACCTTGTGCCACCTGTGGCAAAATCCCACTGGGGGGTCATGGCAGATAGCGCAGAGCAGGCCTCCAAGCTGTCCCCGCTGGGGGTGGGGGGCCTTGCCAGCTGGTGGGTGGGGGCTTTTCCTGTAGGCTAATAACTGGGGCCTCAAGTGTTGGTCAGGGATGTTTGGAACGGGAGGGCCTTGGTCAGGGCACTAACAGGCATCACCACACAGACCTTCTAGTAACTTCTATTCCATTTGGGGAGATAAATTATACACACAGAAATTTTTTAATAATTGCAGACAGAGAACATGAAACATTTAAATTACATTGCCATGTTAAAAACTTTCCTGCGTGATCTTGAGACATTGGGTCAGGTTTTGTTTTTGTGCCCAAACACTTCAATTCTCTGGGAAAGAAAGCCACCTGCCTTTGGCTCTGGACTCTCCCATTAGAGACCGGCCACCGTGGAAACAAGATATCCATTTCCAAAATTAGGACAGAAAGTGTGGAGCCCTCCCAACACACCTCCTCACCCCCATGTGCATCACCACCTCCACAGTCACCGCCAGCACCACAAGTGCACACACACTCAGACACACACATGCACACACAGAGCTACTGAGCTGGTTGAGCTACTTCCTTTTCTTCCCCTCCATGGCAGTCTCTGTGGGCAGTTGGATTCTTCTAGCTCCTGCCCTCCCTGTGCCTAGGGCATGGCCTTCGCACGCTACAGTGTTCTCCTTTTCCTTGGTGCAAACCTGGTATAAGGTTAGGGTGGGGGGGTGGGAGCTCAGACGCTGATGTTGGACCAAACTAAATTTTCGGCCGGCTTCTGCGGTTCATGGGCTGCACGACCTTCAGATGTGTCGTGTGGCCTCTTAAACTTTGCATTTCTCCTCTAAAGTGGAGAGATTGATTGTTCTCTCTGTGAAATTGTTGCAAGGATCAAATTAATGCCTGGGATGTTCTACGTGTTCGTTAAATAGTAGCTCCTAAAGTAGCGAGCCCCGTTGCACAGAGCTGTTGTGAGGATTCACTGGAATCAGGCTTATGAAGTGGCCAGCAATTCCCAGCCCACAGGAGGCCCTTTGGAGGCAGCAGATGTAATTAATAGGCATTACTCTCTCCAGGAAATGTTGTAAAGTATTTGCCCAGGGTTGTGCGAAATTCAAAGCTCGATGATTCTGATCCTACAGGACGTGTGCCCTCGTAGAGTTTCCCCAACTCCTCTAAGCCAGGGCCAGCTTCTGCCCAAGCCCCAGAGCATGTGGGCAGTGTTAGGTGGCCTCGTGATGGGTGGCCAGGGACCCCAGCACCCTCTCTGCTGCCACCATCCCGCCGCAGATCGTAATGCCTTGTTCATAACAAATATGCTTTTGCTTTGTGAACACAAATAGCGTGCCTTCCTGAATTAAACAAACATTTCCCTGTCTTTGTAGATCATGAAATTACTCACGTTTTAATTTACTTGTTATTAAGAAATGAGGCTTCTAATTTAATAGGTTCCACAAAAGTAAGTAATTCATAAACACGTTTTCAAACTCTGAAGGCAGATGAAAGAGTGAAATGATGTGTTAGGAAAAATCGGTCCAAGTCACAGTTTGGGGATTCAGTGTGTGAGGACTTTCTGCCCCCGCCCCCCTCCAGCAAATCGGGGCTATAATTGGACTGCCTTATAAAGCAGAGCCTCCTCTTGGGGGTACTAGGCTCTTGTCCCCTGAACGATACAAGATGAATTCCTTGTGCTCTTAGGGAAAATGTCAGCTAGACCAAAATATGCACCTACAAATATATATTTTCCAGTCCCTATCCCAACACCAAATGAGAGACTTCCAGTAACCATGTTATAAAATTCAGAAGGGAGAGATGTTATTGTATTCTTCCCATATCTCATTATGTGGCAGAAATATGATCACTATCTGCTGAGCAGCTGAGAGACGATATCTCCTATCAGAGAGGCATTTCATGCCTATGTACGAGTCCATGGAGGGGTGATGGAGGGGCCTTGGGGCATATTTAGGCTTCTCTGACCACTGCAGTTTGCTGTGTTGATGGTTTGAGGGTTTGTTCAAGGTATTAATTGCCAAGGGGGATCTTCAGTCTATTTTTAAGGTATAATTTACTAATATGAAATACACATATCTTAATGGTGTAGCTTGAAGATTTTGTACCCACCTATGCAGCCATGACCTAAAGGTTTAGGTGATGTCCTTCACCTCAGAAAGTTCTGTCAGGTTCCTTTCCTATCAATACCACCACTCCACCCTCTCCGGTAGCTGCTACTTTGCCATCTATCACTAACATTCTCGAACTTTGGGATTATATAGTATATATTCTCTTGTGTTTGGTTTCCTTTCTTTAGTATTATGTTTTTCAGATTAACTCATCTTGTTGCGTGGACCAGTAGTTTCTTCCTTTTTATGGCTGAGTACTATTCCATTGTGTGGATGTACCACCGTTTGTTTATTCATTCACCAGCTGATGGACATTTGGTCTCTTTTTTAAATTTTTGTCTATTATGAATAAACCTGATGTAAACATTCTTGTACAAGTCCTTTTGTGGGGACATACACATTCATTTCTAGGAGTGGTATTGCTGGGTCATATGGTAAGTATGTGATTAGCTTTACAGAAACTTCCAAATAGTCTTCCTAAATGGTTACACCATTTGATATCCCATCAGCCATATACAACAATTCCAGTTGTCTACGTCCTTGACAAGTCAAGTGCAGCCATTTTAAAGATCAATCCAGGGTCTATTGCCTAGGTTTACTCGATGTGCCTGAAGAAAACACTTGCCACTATGGAGAGCCTCCTATATGCCTATTAAATATTTTTACTTTACATGTCACAACAATCCTACCAAGGAGGTATTTTTATTTTCCATTTACAAAGGAAGAAAGTTAAAATTGCTTACATTCTCACAGCTAGTAATGCTTCTCACCTGGATTCATTCTGCACTCTTAGCTCTGGGGTAGGGCAGCCAAGGGCCTCCAAGAGCACCTTTACCTTCCTCTTAAACTTGCTGGTCCAGAGCAGGGACTGAGACATGAGGACTCATGTGAGGCCATGGATTTAAAACCTATTTATAAAGCAGCTTGGCCTCATTTCTCTCCACAGTCAGACATCGAATGAGGTAACCTGTCTCGAAAACCCGCAAAAAAAGTCATAATTTACATGGCTTATTTCTTTTCAACCTGTGTGAACAGACTTCAGTTTCTAATATCACACTGAAATTTTGTTTTGCCACTGTGGGAATAACATAAACAAAAAGAAGAAGGAGGAAAAAGAAAAAAAGCAAGGAAAAGTGAAATGACTTTGTGTAAAAATACCTTAAAAATTCCCCCATGGGCACTTCTAGGCTTCCGTATTGTTTACAAGAACCAGGATTAGAGTCATGAACAAGTGGGTTAGGAAGGCTAAAATTTTCCCCATCAGTTGTTCTAATTCAGGTCAGTAAGTAGAGGCTGCTTCCCCCCAATGGTGCATTAGTATGGCTTCTCCAGAGAAACAGAAATGATAGGAGATATATATAAAGATTTACCATAAGGGACTGGCTCATGAGATTGTTATGGAAGCTGATAATCTGTACCCACAACCTGCTGTCCATAAGGTGGAGCCCATGAAAGCTAGTGGCAGAGTGAAGTCTCGGTCTGAGGGCCTGAGAAGCAGGGGAGCCAATCGTGTGAGTACCTGTCCCAGGGCAGGAGAAGACAGATGTCCCAGGTCCAGCAGACAGGCAGAGAAGTGACAAATCCTCTCTTCCTCCACCTTTCATTGTACTCAGGGACTGGATGGTGCTCACCATACTGGGGAGGGCAATCTGCTCTACTGAGTCCACAGATTCGAATGCTCATCTCATCCAGAAACACCCTCACAGACACACCCAGAAATAATGTTTAACCAGATACCTGGGTATCCCTTGGCCCAGTCAATGCGACACATACAACTAACCATTATTAATAAATTTTGCAGCAGGTATGACCTGACCAGGCATTGTTACTCTTCTAGGACGTATTTGGTTTTCTAGATTATTTGATTTTGGTCAAGACAATATATGATACAATTTGGGTTTTTTATTGTTGTTGTTTATTTGCTTGTTTTTTGTTTGTTTTTTGAGAGTGTGAGCATGCAAGTGGGGGTGGGGGGAGGGGCAGAGGGAGAGGGAGAATCCCAAGCAGGCTCCATGTGCAGTGTAGAGCCCAACATGGGGCTCGATCTCACGACCCTGAGATCATGACCTGAGCCGAAATCAAGAGTCAGCTGCTTAACCGACTGAGCCACCCAGGAGCCCCAGTTTGTTTTTAAATCATGGGGACAGATCTGACTTTCTTCATCAATCACTAGGCACCAGGCACTTCCACATATCCTCTCATTTAATCTCCAGCCTGGCCCTTCCTGTAAGGGAAAGATTTTTATTTTTATTTCTCAGAGGAAGAAGTTCAGGCTCAGAGAGGTTAAATAATTTTTTCATGGTCACACAGCATGGGCAGAACTAAAATTTCACTCAGATTGTGTCTGACTTCAAAGCAAGAACTCATTGTATATAATGAGCAAAGCTCATTATACTTTATACTATGCTGTCTTTCCAAAACAGAAGTTTTTATAACACATTTAGATAAATTAAGGTTATTTGCTTGAAAAAACTTGAGTGTTTAAAAAGCCACAATTTCCCCTCACATATGATACGAATCAATGTTGGGCAAAAATTATACTTAATACTCTCTGGATACCATTTATGATTTTTATGAGGTACTCTCAACCACAGAAGAACATGTCTATGGACTCAGGAATCTGAAAAACTGTATTAGTTTAATTAGACAATGAATCAGATTACTCTTCACTAAGATTCTAAACAAAAACCAAAAACTTCAATTGTCCGTCTTCCAACTAATCAGGACCTTCCATTAACCAGACTTCTTTTATACCCTCAATGGCAAATTAAAAGAAGGAAAGGCAAAGACTTATTTATAAATCTCAGCTCCTAGAAGGTATCAGGATTTGTTCACATCCAGCTGCTGTACTTTCTAAATCTACATGAATAATCTTATAATCGGCATTCAGGAATGATGGCCGAGAATTACAGCTGAACTTCCTGTCCTCAAAGAAGGATTCCACGGTGCTCACTCCTCTGTGCTTACAAGGACAGGAGAATGGACTGGTTCATTTTAGAAATGTTTTCAGTCACAGGGATCGAAAAGGATTTCTTACTTAACTCTCAGTTACCTAGGACATGAAATTAATCAAACTACCCCATGGCCCAAACATTTCTCTTAATCAAGCTTTTGCTAGGCTCCCAGACTTGCTGGTTGTTTTTTTTTTTTTTTTTAAATCAAATGCATCATTCTGGTGACACTGACAAATACAGAAGAGAAGGCTGAAGCCGATTGTGGGCTGAGCAGATCTGGGCACATAAACCAGTGACTCTGCAGGTCCTCGTGGAGGAGAGGTTTGGGAAGAGGCCAAATGCAGCACCAATTAGCCTTTCAGAATTATTTACCTGACATTTGCACTAATTATTTTTAAGATGGGGAAGCATGCATCAGCACATTTATTTGTGGTGAGCTGCCACCAAAGCTCCCCTTTGCCACCGAGGAGGAGACGGAGCTGGGCTGCCTATCCATGCTAGTGATGGCCCCTCCTCAGGGAGCTCAGAGTCTGAGCTTCTGTTCCTAAGGGACTGGCTTTGTGGTGTTTGCTACTGCTGTTTGTTTTATAATCTGAAACACGAAATTTGCTCATTTCTAGTTTGTAAAGCAAAGGATGTATTTTGGTTCAGATCCCCTGAGGAATGAAGGCAGAAAGGAGGAAATGGGAAATAGGTGAATCTCATACACTAAAAACAAACATAGTCTTTCGAGTCCAGGCTCAGGGCATGTGCATGATGCAGAGGGCGAATGACCCAGTGGCGCCCTCAGAATAATTAAAATCCATGGCTCATTACTTGGCGAAGAGGATTCACCCAGGGACTCAGGCATCTTAGGAAGTTTTATCCTGGCTTTCAGGCCAACTGAATAATTTAGTGGAGTCCTGAAACAGTAAGTTACTGATGCTCTCGCGGCAAATTCAACAACGTTGCAAATATTCCTTGAGTACCTGCTGTGCACCAGGCCAGGCGCGGGGACTGCAAGGACAGAAGGCCCAGGGTCCCTAACGCCACGTGACCAGTGTAGGAGTGCGGCGACGCTTGCTGGGCTGAGCTCACCAGTCCCAGAGAGCTGGCCTTGCAGAACCCTTGTCCCCATGCGGTGACTTTAGGGCACCACACAGACTGGCTCACAGGCTCCTCATGGGCCAGATCCCGAGGACGTGACAGGCAAGGGATGGGGCCAGACCATTTTACAGATGCGGAAGGATAAAGCTTGAAGGATACCATGAAGGACACCAGGACCTTTGGCAGTGCTACTGGTAGCAATGTGAGTATATACAGGCCTTTTCAAATGTATGGCAGTTTGGTAGTATTTAATGGAATTAGGTGTGTCCAGACGTATGACCAAGTGATCTGACTCTTGCCCACATACCCCAAAGCAATTCTTGCTGGTTTCGCAGGGCAATCTGTGTCAGATTTCGTTTTGGCATTGTGTGGGAAGGGTGAGTAGATGATTTCCTTGTGTCCACTGTTAGGGCCCTGGACAGATGGACCCCTACCACGGAATACTTTGAAGCTTGGAGAATGAACAAACCAAATGTACCTAGAGCCATACACAGAGAATGGCACAGGAAGAAAATAATTCTAAGACTATTTAAGAGGCAGAACGAGAATTAGAGCACGATACCAATTGTGTAAATTAAAAACATGCACTCACAAAAACTTCTTACAGGGACACATGCATATTTAAGGATAAATATATTTGGGGATCAGGATGAAGGGGGAAAAAATAAAATAAGTACCTGCATGAACCAATGTTGATAACACCGAGGAATGTTATAAGGTCCAAGGGGGGAGATTAAGTCAACCTTCTATGCCCAAGGGTGCTGTGGGAAGGAGCCAGAATTTGAAGATGTGGCCCCATCTTCAGCACAATTCAATTAAACTTCTGTAGAGGTGTCCTTCCAGAGCAATTGCTGATATTCTGTTCCTGTCCTGCTGAACTCTGCGGTGACTCTCCTTGGATAAAGAATCCACAGTAGGCTGGATTATACAGATCTCAGCAGTTCCAAACAACCTATGGGCACTTGGCTGGGGGCTGTGCTCCACATGAGGAACTCCAGGACCAGGCTCCAGAACAGTCACAGTACTAGTCTGTGTGGCAGAAGGAAGGAGACCTCAGGTGAATTGCACGCTGGTTCTCACAACCTCCAACCAAAAGTGACCCTTAGCACTTCCACTCACATTCCACTGGCCTGAGCAAGGCCTGTGGCCAAGCCCAATTGGAGGATGACTGGAATGATGGTGGCAAAGAATATTTGGTGGGAGCAGTAACGTCTACCCTCCTCCTCTTCAGATAATACTCCCCTCAGATTTCTCCCAGTGTGCTCTTTTGAGCTCTGTGACCTTGAACAAGTGACTTAGCCTCTTCATGCCTCAAGTTTCTTTTGGGTAGAAGGGAATTCTGTGACCTATCCCAGGAACTTCCTGTGAGCACAGGTAAGGGGGTGCAGTGAATGTGTATAACAATGGGTCTGGCACCCAGAAAGCCCTCAGCACATTGTAGTCGCCACTGTTATGCTGATTACCCCTACTCTCACTGCCTCGTCCTACCCGCCTCCCCGCCCCCAGATCCATCCTCCACACTGGCCCTGCTTTAATCTCCCTTAAACATGGCTCTGCTCATGTCACCACTGAGGCCAAAAGCATGCATTCGTTCTCCAGTGGTGTAGTCTTTGCCTCGACTCCTGCCTGGGAGTAGCATTCATGTTTTGGGTGCCACACTCCATCTGTCAGTTAGACCTCTCTTGCAAGCTCACTGACCAGCATCTAAGGCCTATCAAAATCAGGCTTCAACCTTACTCTGCAATCTGAGGCCCACGACTTTTTTCCATCCAGAGTAAACTGTCAGCAATGCGATTTACTCAATCCTCATTCATTCCATGCATTTTTCAAGGAGTCTCAAGGAACAAGAGCATCTTTTTCTCCACCCATCCATTCCTTCATTTAGTGAGTGCTTGGTCTACAGCAGACATTATTCCAGGTGTTGAAGACACAGAAATGAAGATGGAGAACATATGGTCCTGATGGGAAATGTGCAATAAGATAACGAAGATCGTTCTAATTAGTGATGTGCGCCGTTGAGACTACTTCATATGGTGATAGGATAGTGTCTGAGCAGGTTGGCTAAGTTAGTCAGGGAAGGCTGAATGATCAAGTGGAGAGGAGAAGCCTCATAAATATCTGGGAGAAGAGCATTCCAGAGAGATGGGGACAAATCTCATGTCAAGGAATGGAAGGAAAGGCTAGAGTGAGTCCAGCTTAGTGAATAAGGAAAAAATGGTGAGAGAAAAAGCAGCAGAGAAGAACGCAGGAGCAGGTCATTTACAAGAATGTAAGACAATGAAAAGCCTTTCGAAGGTTTAACTCTTTTGCCCTTCCATGCAAGGCACATGTCTTCAATATCTGTATAAGCAGACTTAATCACTATTCAGGTCCAATTCAAAAGCACTTCTCTATGATACCTTCCCTGATCTCTATCTCTCCTTTCCCCTGTCTCCTGTTAAAAGCAGTTTTTTCCAGCTTTAAACTCACAGGGTAATTTACCCATCCTTAGGATTTGCATCCTTTTGCCTGGAGAAACACCTGCCCAGTGGCTCAGTGATCTCAGTTCCACAAAATGCAACGTGTACTGTTGAAAAATACCCAGGCATTAGGCATTTCTTTAGTCATAGTAGTAAAAGCAGTAATGATATCTACTTATAACTTTATTCCAAAGTCATAGAGGACCAGCTTCAGGAAATCAGACAAAAGTATTCCTAGAAAATGGAACAAGTCATTCAACATCTTTGGTACAAAGAGCTGGAACAAGAAAATTACTTGGTCTGGATAATTCTTTTCAAAAATGTTTTAGCCAGACCCCTTGTCGTATTCCCCACAAGCCTTTTTACCCTGTCGTATATTTCTGAGTATTCAGCTGAGTAATAAAACCCAGCTAAGAAAATAGCAGCTGTAGGGTTTTCAGTTGCTGCTTCTGATGACTTTCTTTTGTGGCCGTATGAGAGTTAGGGTTCTTTTCCAAACACAAAGGAAATAAAACAAAGAGAACCCAGTAAAATTAAATCATCCTGGTCATTGCCAGGCCTGACTCTAAAAGATCACTTCATTTTTCTTATGTTGTTTGCTAGCTTTCTAAACTTAATTAATGACCATAAAAACTTCAGAATTTGTTGCTCTGTTTCTCTGGTCACATCGTGCTTGAGGCTGGGCTCCCATACTCAAGCACATAGTTGTTATTACTTATCAGTATTCACTGAACATCAGCCATGCGCTTAGATGCTGCTGGGACACCAGAATTAGCTACAGTCACTCTCCAGTGCATTCAGCCTCTGAAGTCGACAGGACGCAAACCCAAGGAGCCCATTTCCGGGAAGCAAGGATGCCATCGTGACACAGGCTTAGGGGGGCACCATGTGCCAAGCTGGCTCTGATATTTGTGGGTCTTATGGTATTTCCAGGTAAACAATTTGGTTTTGCTTGGTTTCAGAGGGTGGTATGAAGTGGTGGGCGGAAGGGAGGGGAGGGTTGGTGGCATGTGAATCACGGAGGGCACATTTTCTTAGGGGGCAGGCGGAATGTTCTCCCGTCTTGCTGGGAAATGAGCCTTGAATCTAGGAATTTAGTTGTATTGTGTCTTGACAGTGGGTGTGCTTGGAGTGAATGAATGAATCAGAGAGTGCAAAAGGGAAGGATGGCGGGGGTGGGATAAGCGCAGACCCTTTGGCAGCACACAGAACGAGGGGGTACGAACAAGAAGAGGGGCCCTCAAAGTGGAGGTTCGAGTTTGAAGAGATACAAGATAATAGCAAAAAGTCTGAGAAGGGGAAAGGTTTGTTTTTGAGAAAGTTTGTTTTTGGTGAATGGCAATTTTCAGAGAATTCACAGATTTTAAGTGTACAAGTTCAGTGAGTTTTGACAAAGGCATACATGCATGGAAATCACATTCCTATCGAGATATAGAACATTCCCCCCACCCCAGAAAGCTGCCCCATGTCCCTGACTGGTCAATCCCTACTCTCCGCCCCCTTCCCCTCCTCAGAGCACACCGTTGTCCCAGTTTCTATCTCCGTCACTCACTTTTGCCTGTTCTTGAACTTCACATAAATGCAATCACATAGAACGTGTGACATCTTTGGGGTGCCTGGGTGGCTCAGTCGGTTAAGCGTCTGCCTTCGGCTCAGGTCATGATCCCAGGGTCCTGGGATCGAGTCCCACAACGGGCTCCCTGCTCGGCAGGAAGCCTGCTTCTCCCTCTCCCATTCCCCCGGCTTGTGTTCCCTCTCTCCTGACAAATAAATAAATAACATCTTTTAAAAAAAAAAAAAAAAAAAAGAACATTTGACGTCTTTAACAATTGCTTTCTTTCCCACAGCAGATTTTTGAGCGCAAACATATTGTTATTTGGATAGTTCCTTTTTTGTCTGAACGGCATCTCATTGTCCTGCTCTACTGCACTTTTAAAATGTATTCTACTTCTCATGGTCACTTTTTTTTTCCAGTTTCAGCTTCTATTAAGAAAGCCACTGTGAGGATTCTTATACAAATCTTTTTTTTTTTTTTTTTTGGTATATGGTTTTATTTCTCTTGGGCAATACCTAGAAGTAACATTGCTAAGTAGAATATAGTTATATTTTTAGTGTCATAAGAAACTGCCAGAAAATTTTCCAAACTGGTCATACCATTTTACACCTCAGCCATCAATGTGTGAGAGTTCTGGCCACTCTCTGTCTCACCAACTCTGGTATTGTCCATCTTCTCAATTTTCACTCCCCTGGTGAGGATGAAGTTGAATACTTTTTCATGTGCTTGTTGGCCATTTCTCTGCCCAAGGGATTTTTTTTTTTTGCCATTTTTATTGATGTTTTCCCATCTTCCTACTAAGCTGTTATGAGTTCTTTATGTATTCTGTATACATGTCCTTTGTCAAATATTTCTAAGAGGAATATTTTCTTAACAGTTTATGGCTTGTCAATTCATTTTCTTCATGATTCTTTCTTGTTGAGTAGAAGGTTTGAATTTTGATCAAGTCCGATTTATCATTTTTTTTCTTCTATAATTTATACTTTTCAGGTCCTGTCTAAGAAATCTTTGCTTGCTTCAAGGCCACAGAGATTCCTATGTTTTCTTCTACAGTCTTGGAGATTTGGCTTTTATGTCTCGGTCTTAATTAATTTGGGGTATAAAAGGTATAATCGTGGGACACCTGGGTGGCTCAGTTGGTTAAGCAGCCGACTCTTGATTTCAGCTCGGGTCGTGATCTCGGGGTTGTGGGATGGAGCCCCGTGAGCGCTCTGAGATCAGTGGGGAGTCTGCTGGAGGGTTCTCTTTCTCCCTCTCCTTCTGTTCCTCCCACCCTCACTTGTGCATATGCTCTCTCTCAAATAAATAAATAAATCTTAAAAAAAAGTTACAATCATGAAGTAGGATTTAAGGTTTCTTTTTTTCCCAGATTGATTTCCAGTTGTTCTGACACCCCTGTGGGAAGACTTTCTCCATTGCATCATTTCTGTGGAGCCTGGTAAGGTCAGCATTTGAAGAAGAAAAAGTCATTGGTGACCTCAAAGGAAAAAAAAAAAAAGAAGTCTGGAGAGATGCCAAGAAAAGGGGAAGGGGCCTTAACAAGACAGGAGAGGATCTTAAAATAGAAGCCAGATTATAGAGGCTAAGTTAGGAAGCAAATACAATGGAGAGAGTAGGTATAGATCATGTATCTAAGGAGCTCGGCTATGAAGAGTAAGAAAAGGACAATAATTTCAACAATCATGTCCAGGTCAAGAGATCAGAAGGATATTTATTATTAGGCAATGGGCTAGAGAAATAATCATGTTATGTTGGAAATGTAAAGGCTTTGGGATGGAGAATGGCTCAATGATCTCCTTTTTACGGAGACCTTGCCACTCCCAGAGAGAACGTTCTCTGGCATTGCAGTGAACCCAGAGAGACTTGCTGGGGAATATGCATTTACTGTGCAAATATCTATTCCAAATGAAAGCCCTTACTGGTGAAAGTACTGTATGCAGAAGTTATGCAATGAGTTAAAGACTAGTGTGCCAGACGGGCTGAGAGCAGACCCCCCAGGAGCCGCTGTGTCCCTGCCTTTGTGAAGAGGGTCCGCACATTCTCATTGGGCTAGAGGAGTGGTTGAATGACTCCGGGCCCTCAACCATTTCACATTACGGGCAGGAGACAGACCAAAAGTCAGCCTTCACCACTTGCTTTTCTACATGAAAGTTTTTCTTAAACATCTAAATGGATGAGGAGGACAACACAGCTATTTTACTTCATGTGCTGTAGACTCGAGCTGCAATAAGGGCCTATTAAAATGTGTTTCCGGAAGAAGTGACTAGTAGGAAGGAAAGGAAAGAATAACAACATCTACTAGCTATGAACTGTATGCCAGGCAGGACTGTTAGATACTGTTGTACAGGTTGTGCCCTATGCAACTACGTTACACCAGGAGACACCCTTCCCATCCGAGCTTGGCGCTGTGAGATGTAGTGGCCTTAAGAGCAAATATTGCTCTGCTTTTTTGCAAAAGCAAGGTTACTGAGTCTTTGCAACCACCCTATGAGATTGGCATTATTGTGTCCATTCTGTAGATGAGAAAATCGAGGCTCAGAGAGGTAAAGCCACTTGCCCAACATCATTTAGCTGGTAAGTAGCAGAGACGTAATTTGTAGATCTATTGATTCCAAAATGCTACATCTCAGTGGACTTAAAATATTGGACTGATAAGGCCCATCTTTAGAAAGCAAGTGAGTAGACTATTTGAAATGGAACCAGCAGCCTTCTGGAAAGGTATGGAATGAAAAAGGCCATTGGAGTGAAAGACAAAGGGAATGGAGGCATAGGTACTGCCAGGGTGGCCAAAGAGAGGGAAATTCTAGGTTGGCAGAAGCTGGAGGAGCAGATGGCCCAGCAAGCCAAGCACACCCCCCGCCCCACCATGTTGCAGAGAAAAGAGCCAACTGCAGAACACTAACACTGGCGTAGTCACGAGTGGCTTGGGAAAACCCCAGACGGGTTGATCCACTGGATTTGGGGTAAGGGCTCAAGGGGGCTGTTCCATCACTCAGAAACTGAACCAGAAATACTCCACGCTTGCCAGGAAACTACTGCGTTGTTGCGGGAAGGCAAAAATAAATGCTTGCAGTTGAGGTCACATGCTGATTCCCACATTTACCAAGCGTGAGACCTTAGGCAAATTACTGATCTATTTTTTGTCTGTAAAATGGGATTATAGTACCAACTGGAAAAATCGCTCTGAAGATTAAATGAGGTAATGTAACTTGTGTGCATAGTTAGCATTTAATAAACATCAGTTACTCTGTGGCTCGGGACGTACATGATGCGCCATGATCACAGTGATAACAGTCTACTTATCAAATCTTTGAAGCTTCTGGCTCAGAGGCCACTGTATTGGCCTGTATCATCCTTCAGATCCGGCACTGGGGAAGATGTAGGAGCTCAGCTGTAGCCTTACTCCACCGCAGGCTGTTTATGCTCCTTCTAATTTTTTCTTTATCTGTCCCCACTCTTTCTCTCTTTCCAGGACGCCATGCTCATCAGGACAGTATCCTACAGCAGCCTCAGTGAGATGCAGAGCTGTGTCATCTGAACTCCTGGTCTGAGCGATTCCAGCTGTGAGCTCCCGGAAGGGAGGAGCTGGGGCTTGTTCATGTTTGCATCTTCAGAATTGGAACCTAAAAGCCCCTCCATAAATGCTGACTCGACGCCTGGCCAGTCAGGGCACACACTTGTCTGGCACTTGCACTTCAGGTAGGGAATGGACCTGGGGCTGGTGAGTTTCTGCGGGGGCTGGTGAGAGGCGCTGCTGGCCAGAGTACCACGGTGAGGCCTTGGATGTAGCTATGGGCTTCAGAACGAGACTTTGATTGCAAGCTATCCCTGGTGGGTGCTTTATGCATGCTTTAAAACCATCAACTGGATAAGCAGATGCCTGGCGGCAGCAGGCTGCCCATTTTCAGGTGGCAGCCATGCCCCTTGGGCACCTGAAACACGCATTCCCCATCGCACACGAGTTTCTCTGTCAGGCACAGAAATAAACCTTTCCTTTTCCTGGGCAGTAAAAAAACAGAGCTTTTGAAAAGCGATGGAAAAAAAACAAAACAAAACAAATTAAATAGTGCTGCACTACGGAGTATCTTCTCTCTCTCCTATCTCCTCATAAAACAAAATGAGACTGGCTCTGTTATTCCATCTGAATTAGTCTCCGGTCAGTGCCAAGGTGACTAGTTAAACGCTTGAGGGAAGAGGTCAGACCCACAAGGTTAAACAGTAAAATTTAGAGGGTATCTTCCAATTAGGAAAGAGGTGGGAAATGAAGAATGCTTTTGGATTTCCAGTAAATATAATGCTAAAATCGTCAGCCATTTGCCTATTGCCATGTTATCAATCCAATTAGCCTTGCTCATGCTCCCAACTGCATTCAGTGATACTGATGTGCTACAAATCAATATAAGATATCCCACTGCTGATTCGAATCCTAGGTAGCAGAGGAAATCCAGCTTCTGAGTTTCAGAGTTTTGGAAATCAGTGAAATTCAACTCTCCAGTAATGAAGGCAGTGATCGCCTATGATTTGGTTGTAAACAAATATGATTTTCACTTTACCAGCAACATAAATTTGTCAAAATCATCAGCATGTGGGACTCCATATTCCAATTAGCAGTGATAACGGGAAATGAGTTCTAATATTCTGCAGTTGAAATGACCCGTTAGTGATCAAATAAAATAGGTACACTGAAATGTTTTCTTAAGGAAAGGTTATTTTTTGAATAATGTCCACTGGATTTTATTATTTTTTCAATTGCTTTATAAATAGAGAAAAAGATGTTTCTCTCAGAGCAACTCTGCTTTCTGAAAATTACTTTTGCTGCTAAAGGTAAGAAGTGTAAAGTGCAAGTTGAGTCTATCATTAGTCCCACATTTGCTGTGTTCGAACATTTGCAGAAGTTGATTTTGTAAGTATTTTATTATCAAAATAAGACATACAGGAAGGAAATTGCCAAAACATCTTGATGTTAGGTTTTTGTTTTATTTCACTTGTTTTATCTATTCATGTATTTGTCTCGCTGTACATGTAACAGGGACATTTCTCACAATTCAATGAATTGGTAACTCTTCCACAAAAAAATATGGCTGTGGCTAAAATGATTATTAATTTGTCCACTCTCAAGGTTTTACATGTACACTCATTAAAATTTTGGCAAGATAAGGCAGCATCCAGAAGAAATTCAATTTGAGATTTCTGTTTCAATTAAATGTGATTTCAGCAGGTTATCAGCAATCCTCTACCAAAATCAAACTGGAAACTTTCAAAAATATTTCCTAAAGTCTCTGGAATGTAAATCTTTGAAGGGAATAGGAAGCAGTTCCCATTTATGTTTTCCGAAGTCACTGGAAAATAAAAATATAAACCTATTATATTTGTGTTACTTATTACAGGCTTGGGCAGGAAATGGCAGAGTTCAACATTTTCTCTATAAAATAGTATCCTGTAACTTTTAAACCTGACTATTACTACTTATGGAAAATGAGATATTTTCCTGACGTGGTTTATAATTTAAGTATATGTTAGAGTCAAAATGATTTGAGATTTTGAGATAAATCACTGCAGCTCTGGCTTAGTAATAAAAGGAATTTATTGGATTAGGTGGGTAACTTGTGCTACCAAGTCCAGCTTTGAACAACAGAAAATGGCAGAGTGCATTTACAGTGGGAGAATGTGCCAGAGGAAGGAAGCACTTCTCCCCACGAGCAATCAGTGATGAGTATCCAGAGGAGGCCCAGCGCAGGAAGGGAGATGGGGTCAGACCAAGGTTGCTCACTGTTGTGGTGACATTCCCTGGCTCAGTTACTCGTGACATTAAAGGCTCTCCATGCTGGGGCCTGGTGTGGTATGGCGTCTGCTCCACGCCCTCTACCCACACATGCACTCTACTTCCCATTCAGCTGGGAGACCCTAGAGGCCAGGAACCTTAACTGGGAATGCCTGACACATTGCAGTATTTTAGAGTAAATATGTACTGAGAACTTTGCTAGGCATTATAAGGAGTAAAAGAAGAGATTTCTGACCTATAGGAGCTTACAACTGAGTCAGAGAAAGAACACAACCGAAGAGGATCAGTAACACAAGGTGTAATGTGGCAAACGTCCAGGTGATAAAGACCTGAATGACAACCAGAATTAAGAAAGAGAATGGGGAGAGGGAGGAGGGGAAGGAGCAAGCAGAAGTTACCCAGTATGACAAAACATTTGTTACCTGCAACATGATGACAGCGTCCAGGTGTGGGAATTAGCAGCTTAAAACAGTAGACAGGGGCTTCCCTAGGGTGGAGACTAAGTCTTTTTTTTTTTTCTCCTTATGTCTATATTCAGCCTGTAATTCAATACCTGACGCAAAGCAGCCCTGTGAAAATTTGTAACTGTAGAATGAATGCATGGGTGCGTATGGATGCACGGTTGACTACCGGTGGTGAGCGAGGGGTTAGACTTGAAGATGAGAGATGGGGTGGACACACCTGAAGGAGGATTTCTAAGCAGAAAAAACCCAAGAGGAGATGTGAAGCATGTTAAGGGAGCTGCACAAAGATGCTGGAGGGGAGGGTCAGGGTTGGGGGAGAAGTGGGAAGGGGGTTAGAAGCCTGGCCAAGGACAGGTTGTGGAAGGTTGTGACCCCCTTTGTCACCATGACAGACTCCATCCCTCCTCAGGACTCGCTGTGACCTGTCGTCCCTCCTCAGAGCTCCCCTGAGCCCCAGGCTGGGCTGCACCCCCAGCAGCCCTGGCCTCCTTCCTTCCTACACTCACCCCATGGGTCTGCCATGGCTTCTCCATGGGTCTCCCCACTGCCCGGGAAACTGTGCCTTGGTGGAGAGGGGCTGAGATATTCGTCCCCTGCAGAGTCTCAGCACCAACAAACAGCTGTTGAGTGAACTAATGCATACCAGTGATGATGTTCCACTGACATTTTTGAAAGAGAGAAGGGTGTGATGAGAGCTTGCTTCTGGAAGGTTTACTGAAGGAGGAGATAGGTGGTCTGCTAAGGAGGAGAACTGTGAAGGCGGGTGTCCATGGAACAAGTCATAGCAAGACCTGAGGTTAAGATGGTATGGAGATAGGGCTGGGCAGAGGGGCTGGGGATGATGCACGGAGCACGAGCTAGACACAGCAGGAGAATCAACAGAGCTCCGTGACTGAGAGCAAATGACAATAGGCCCACATATGAGGCCCAGGGAGATGGCTGGATTGCAGCGGTGAGTGAGAGAGAGAAGAGCAAACAGGAGCCAGAAGGAGCCTGGGGAATCTGGGCAGGAAAAGGAGAGGGTCAAAGCATGAAAGGGCAGAAGGGATTTGAACAGAGTCTGACAGAATGCTCCGTATATTAGCAGAGGCATAGGGAGGGACAGGCATTCCAGGTAGAGGGGCAGGACGGGGACCACATGTCCTGGAAGTCATGCGGCCGGAGCCTCGACTGGGTGAGAAAGAGAGCTCACCAACCCTTCCACGCAGAAGCAGCCCAGAGTGTCCCCCAACCCAAAAGGATAGCTGTCTTTCCCAGTCAAGAGAGAATGGAAGGCTTATCATGGTCTCTGCATCTTAACAAGGAGCAATAGATAACTGTAATTGCCAAAAGCTTGTTTCTCTTAAGGGAACATAACACAAGCATTTCTAAGCCAATGTGTCATTGGTTCGCTTTGAATTTCTGCTAGGAAATGGAACAGAGAAAACCCAGTGGGTTTATTTTTAGTTCCTACAGGGATGAATGACCGTCCCCTGTGGTTTAATGATTATTTAAGTATCCCTTTTGGCAGCAACCTGCAAAATCAATCTATGGTTAGCACAGCTTAGTTTGTTCAAAAGTGATCATTTTAACTTATACTTCGGAGGCAGGAGGCAATGGACTGGCCCCAGGGAAGTGGAACGTGCCTCAAAGCCCAAGGAGTAAAGGTTTCAGCCATGCTTGGATGTCATCTGGTTCTGGACTCTGAGAAGGGCAGGTATTCTCTCTGTAACTCCATTTATCTGTCTGTGAAATGGGATACTCACTGCCTGGCCCATGCTCCCCTCGCAAAGAAATCCCAATGATGCATATATCCTAAAGGAGTGTTCTTTCTGTCCAGTCCTTAAAAAGAACTGCATAGACTGACTTAAAAAGATGTTTAGGATAAGTGGGAGGAAAAACAAGTTGTAAAAAGTACACACACACACATATTATGATCCATTTTTAAAAATGGTAATGGTAATTATTATGTAGATACTGATGTGCGCATAAAAACCCAGGAAAGTCTATGTAAAATAATAACTGGTTATTTCTGGGGTATGTGATTACAGGGAACATTTGCTTTTATTTCTCTTATTCTTTACCATTTGCATTTTTACAAACTTGCATTTCTTTCAAAGTCAGAAAAAGAATGTGACGCAAATGCAAGCAGATAAATGAAGAAGGTTTTCCACCTGTAGAAGCCCATTTTCTCCATCAATTAATGGATCCTCTGAACCACATGCTGTACTGTCTCTGGAAAAACTTGGACACCACCATGGTTGCAAGGCCTCAAATGGCCTTTGCCCCTGACGATTTACTGTGAATGGTCCTTCTTATCCTGGGGCTCTCACGCCAGCTGGCTCTCAGAGACATGCTGACGTCAGCTCACGCAAGAGGGCCACTCACGGCTTTAGTTTGTTCACGGAAATTTTCTCTGACAGAAAAATGCCTCCTCCCTAGGAATAAGCAAATATTTTGAAAAACACATTTCTTTGCCTAAAAATGGCTGCAGAGCAAGCTATCAGGGGGCTTTTTTTTTTTTTAATTTTTATTTATTTATTTATTTATTTATTTATTTATTTATTTTTAGGGGGCTTTTAAAAAAATACCCCAATATTTAAAAATTAAGATGTGGCAAAATTTGTGTTTCTTCAAAAAAAAGTTAAGGAGCAGGGCGGTGGCAGGCATGTGTTAGGATACTGGGGACTCAGGTTCAGAAGGGCCCTTGGAGGGCTCGAGCCTGCTCAGGCTCAGCTTCCTGTGTTGTCTGGCTCTGTGAGTTGGGGTACGGTTATGATGAGCAGTATGAAATTTGCCTGCCAATTACTGCTGACCAAAGTAAATTCTGGTATGTAGTAACTAGGCTGTAACTTTTAGGGTACTTAGGAGGACAATAAAAATGCACTCTCAAATACACCCTGGGCATATGAAGGATGGGTTGGAAGGAGGGGCAGGAAACTCACTCTCAGAATCCAAGCCCAGTTTGCTATATTAAAATATTTGAATCTAGCTGTTAACTTTGATTCATGGTATTTAAAATTCTGGGCATTTCTCTTACGCTTCATTTAGTTTGACTCACCAAGGAACACTGCATCTTACGATGTTCAGGTTCTTTTTAGGCTCCAGAAAGTTTGATGCTCAGAGTTGCATGACATCTTTCTTTGGAAATCTCGAGAACCTTCATAAAGCATTAGTAAGAGCTGGTGATCTTCACAGGAACTCCTAAGAGGGTTCCATTTCATGGTAGATTTAGTGTAAATTATTAATAACCTTTGTACAAAGTAGATGGACATCTCTCTCGGCCTCCATATCTCGTCTCCCAGTGCCAAAGAAATAACACTGTCAAAGCATGGGATCTTCTAGCACAGAGCCACCAACGATCTGCTGTCTGACTCCAGGCTCAGAGGGCTATTGGATGCAGAGGTGATTTGTAGCATGTAGCATGTAGCATGATGAAAGAGGATGTCATTGGGTCCACAAGGAGATGGAGGCTTGAAACTGTGAAGGGGCTCACCGCATGTCACACAATTATTAGCAGGCCAGGAATGGAGCTGACCCATCCCCTCTCGGTCAGCATTCCTTCCCCTTCTCTCAACTGCCTGCTTACAGGGGCGCAGCTTGTCACCTCTCTCAGGGCACACTGGCATCTGGACAAGGCCCTTCTGACACGCAAAAATCTAATTTTAAAGACTGATTAAAAAAAAAAAAAAGACCAATGCTAACCATGGGAATTTCACATCAAGGTGAAATTTCGCAGGGAGATACTTGGGCCCGCAGAACTTTTGGCACTCCTCCAAGTCACTGTCCTGTGGTGATTATTCTATTTATGTTGCTTTTCCTTGGAAAATCATTTCTTGCTTTTCAGCTCTCTTAGCCTTGAATGAGACACCTTCTATGTGGGCTTTCAGGCTCCTAGAATATATATTCCGTTTTCTTTGATTAATTGATAAGAAGGTCCAATACTGTTTATATTGCCTTTATCTTGGTAAGTATGGATTTTTTTTTTCCATCACCAAAACTGTGTGTTCAAGGCAGTGATGTGTTGGAGCTGGCTCTGCCCACTTACAGGAACCAAGTCCGCATCCTGCCCCAACTCCTTTTCAGTGACTTCACATTGGTATCTTCACATTGGACTCGGAGAGAATATTTACGTCGTAGAACAAGGCAAACACTAACATTAGGGATTATTTTTTTCTCCAAAGTGCCTGTTTACCAGCACACAATTGGTGCTAAGTATGCATTTTTCTACTCTAGCAAGGCACTTTATTCATTTGGTAAACTATTACCCACTTGGGCTAGATACATGATAAGTACATAATAGATGTTTGTAAAGGAATGAACGAATGAATGGATGGCTGGGTCTCTTCCAGATATATTCAGTGCTCCATTCTAGTTTTTGAGACTCAGCTGGTCGTTGAAACTTCCTAATTTTGGATTCTCCATCCCTTTTTGGTTTTACCTCAAATGCCAGCCCAGGATGTGGGAGCTTTTCTACATATTTTTCTAGTGCCCATTCTTCAGATAAGAGAAAAATCAAACATTTCCTCTACTAAAATGAGGACGTATGATTTAATTATCATAAAAAATAAGTTTTACTTTTATGGTACAATATTAAGGAAAAGTTATTTTTATATATTATAGGTTATTTTTATTTTTAAAAGCAGGAGCTAATCCCAACTATAAGAGGTAAGCTGTCTGACATAAAGTCTCATTAATATTTTGCCTCTCTGATTACTAGCACCAGAAATTATAAAGAGTTGCTTTTAAATTGATGTTCAAATTCAATATGATTGTGCTTTGCATCTTGTTCCAGTAAAGTCTCTTGTTGGTTTTCTTGTCAGGGGCCAAGAAAAGCAGCAATTTTTGCTTTGGAAATCCTGTGAATATTTATATAGTGGCTCTAAGCTGCAGGGAATTTAAGAAGCTTAGAAGAATTTTGCAAAGTTTTTAAAGCAGGGAGTCACTCTAAACTCATAAATAGGAATACATTCATGTCAAACTTGAAATTTGTGAGTGCTTACTATTATTCTGTTAGGCCTGTGCCCACACAGCCTTTTGAATATTTCTAAAGTAACTTGACATAGCAGTTTCCACTTACGCAAAGTATTCTCTTCAAGATTATCTGCACTAGTAAGTTTGGTACGTCTGCTAAACTTCTATTAATAAAGGCTCAGCATTTTGGTTTTGGCTTTTCATAAACACTTGTCAAAATCAGGCAAAAAACCATAGACCAGATATCATCTCTTATATAACTTAACCTCAAACGTGTGTTGTCCTTGATTGAATCTTATGAAGAGTATATTGAGTAAAGGAAGTCAGAAACAGAAGTTTATAGATCTTATTATTCCATTTATATAAAATGGAGGCAAAATGAAGCTCTGGTGTTAGAAGCTCACACAGTGGTGACCCTTTTGGGCGACAGTGACAGGAGGGGACAGAGGAGGTTTCCTTGGCTGCTGGAAATGCTCTGTTTCTTGATCTGTGTCCTGGTGACACGGTGTGTTCACTTTATACAAAATATGTCAAACTGTGTGCTTATGGTTTGGGCACCTTCCTGTATGGAACTTATATTTCAATACCACATTTACTTTTTAAAAATGAACTATTCCCCGATTATCTCTGAGATTCTAAAGCATTTCAAAGAGTGAATCTAAGTAGACAAGAGCAGCTACCCAGAGGGTGTTACCTAACCAAGGTCAGTGACTGGAAGGAAACAAAATCCCTGTGCAAAGAAAGATTGGCCTTACCGTATGAACTCCGCCATTTGCCTCGACGAAAGAAAGAACTTTCTCTTCCTGTGGTTCCACAATTTCTTTCAAGAGACAATTTCGTGTTCCTCCATGCAAGTGGGTGTTTGTGAATAAGAACCAAACATTGTGTCTCAGCTCCTTTACAACGTGGCTGGAAACTCAGAAAGACTTTTAGGGGTCATGGAGATAGCTCTGTGACAGCTTCAGAGAATCCCATTCTGGCATCTTTTCACCCATCCTAAAATCTGCTCAGGAAAGCTGAGCTAATTAGAAGTGTCCAGCTAGCGTTTCGTCAATAAATAGCTTGGCTCAGCACACAGTTAATACAATGCCAGATCAATAGGGACTCTGAAAATTATTTCTTCATTTCCCTCTCTGGCCAGTAGAAGACCATGAAGGACAGAATGTCAGCCTTCCATCAAGGAGGCATGGAGCTTTTCATTATTCTGACAGAAGATGTTGAGAGGGAGCAAATGCAAATAGTTTCAAGCTCCTTCTTGACATAATGTCAGATTTTCGTCTTGAACTGGAGGAGACTCTAAGAAGGTTTTGTGAGAATGGTCCACTCTTTCTCAACCAGAAGCCCCCCTTTTGTTTCCCTGGAGAGGCCACTGGAAACGGCAACCACACTGTCACTCAGGGTGACTTGCGGAAATCCCAGCTTTTAGGAGATGATGGGGAGTTATCTTTCATAACCTTACATAGTAAAGGAAAAATTAAAAGAATATTGAGTGGTAAGAGGAAACCCTTTGGAGGAAAGATGAACACTTTTTAGGTGACCTCCTAAAAATTCATATCAGATGGCTGTTTTGTTTCCAATTTTATGGCTACATGGAGTCAACATGAAGGTCTTTTCAGGATTGCGGGATCTCAAAGAGGCTTTTCGGCACCAGTGTTCACCATGACCTGGTGGTGTTCACCGTGAACCTTGGGAAGCAGTGTTGCAGATACTAAATAGGAAACAATACACTTCCTAAAATGAATCACCCCTCCCACCAATTAAGAAGTCCAGACGGAAGTAAGATGGCTGTTCTGATTTTTAAGAAGGGAGGGAAACATAGAGTAAAATGATAGTGTCTCAGAGTTCTTTCCTTTCTGTGACTAACCTCAAACTGATAACTGCAATGGATTTTTGTTCCTGCATACAGTGTGCGAACTCCTTTTCTGAATGTCAGATGTAGAAAGACATCTATACCTCAGGAGCAATTCATGCTCTATTTATTTCCTTGGAACCTCCTACCACCTGGCAGCACGGCAACATTTCCCTAGGGGTAAGCAATCTGGAACCAGAAAGTGGGTTTTTTCTTTTTTTTTCTTTTTTTTTTGAGGGGGGGAGGAAATAAAAAGACTACAAAATTCCTCTATCTCTGAAGATAAAAGTAAATTCAATCGCAATGCCATCAATTCAGCAACGAGAAAATGGCCAATCTATCATGTCACCCAAGCTTTCCAGGCACACTTGCTTTCCCCCTATAGGCTTTTATTCTTTCTGTACAATCCTAACAGAACATTGGCTCGCTGGGAATGAATTCTCAGCATTCCCCATTTGTTTGTTTTTCCCAAATTACTAAAGGCAGTGTAATGCTACATTCCTCCAGAGGGAATGGTCTTTTGTGTTGGTTGGTAGGTTTTTAGATATGTGCATCATGCGAGCAACTGACCCTACACCCTTGTAGAGATTCAAAGATCTCCACAGCAGCAGGGACCCAGGATGAGGGTAATGATCAGACTTAAGCTTTTCACCCTGCGTGGTTTTGACCACATTCTCCCCTTGACCTTCTTCTGCACTGCATCTGCGTCTCGATTACACGGCAGACTGTGTTCCTGTGCTTGCTTTCTTGTCTGCCCCGACCACTCCCTGTCACGCCTCCCCTCGCTAGCTGTTTCCAAGTCCAGTTCTCAACTTAAATACCATCTTCCTTTGGAAGCCTGTCTTGACCTCCCTAGGGGAAATTGATGTCAACGCATCCCATAATCTGGTTAACCTCTCCCTCGGGGGTTTTCCTTCACAGAACGAATTCTTGTCCTTGCGCATTTATTGAATTGAATCTGTCTAATGCTGTAATTGGAATGTAAGGACCACAAAGTCTCAGGCTATCCCTCTTTGTTCACTGTCCCATCCCAGGGCCTGGCATGGTGCCTGCTCAGTGGCAGACACTTGGCAGATATTTGCAGACAAGTAGGTTTCCTCTACCCCTGCGTGAAGGCTGCCCTTCCCATACAAGCCAATACCATCAAGAATGTTCTACCGGCAACAGTGGCAGGCTGGCCAACAATTATTTGACAGACGTCCACTGCCTTTTCAAAATCATTATTTTGTATGGGGAGATTCAACTTTAATAATTTTTTGAGGTGACTGAATATGAACCTAAGCCAAAGGTACCAGAACCTTCTTCAAATTTTATCTTTCAGGCAGGACCAATTCTGCCCCAGAGACTCTATGTGTTCTACTGTTGATTAAAATTGGGTTTTAAATTCATGAAATAATAATTTCTGATAGATTAAGTAAAATGAATGAATTTATATAATTTATGTCCTTCCTGGTAATTGGCCTGGCCAGACGAGAGTAAGAGACTCATTTCTCTTTTCTGCACCATATCTCCACCTGTCCTTTCTCAGAGCTCCCCTTGCCACTTCCCACAGGTGCTCAGACCCCTTTGGATGTTCTTCCTCTTTTAATATAAAAATTATAGCTTTGTGAAGCCTTTACTCACTCCAGAGAATACATCACTTGTTTTAAAAAATCATCATCTCTTCTAAGAATGCTCATAATATTAGAATCGGAGTGACATAATGGATTATGCAGGCCAGCCTCCTTTTTTTGGTCTTGATTTGTATTTTAAGATAAAAATACGATGATATTACTCCCCCGTGCACCATCTTTCCCTTCTAGAATCCTCCACTGGAGGAGCAAGGTCTTGGACTAGGCTCCCCTCTGTGGTGCATGCTCTGGACCCTTTGTCATCTTGGGCCATGCTTGGGCCATGATGCAGACATCTCCTTTTCTGTGGCCCATCCACCTGTGCCTTGCTGCCTCCCACTGGCTCACTCCTATATGTTAAATGCCTTTTTATTTGTCTCTCTCTCCCTGGGATAATGGGCAGCTTCTCATCTTATTGCCTGGATCTCCAGCCCAGCCCAGGCAGGGCCTGGCATAGGGTAAGATCAAAATCAACAATGCAAGTGAAGGGAGCTAATGAGACAAAACTCCAAGGGCAGAGTCTCAGGGATCAACCAACAGAAAAAAACATGATTATTTGGGGGGCCGAGGTGTTGATTCTTCCAAAACTTCCAAAACTCTTCCCAAGCAGCTGTGCACTTTGTGCCTTTGGTACATCCATCTTGAAGGGACAGTTCTTTTTGGTGATAAATGTCACATACATTTGGAGGGCATAGGCTAGGGTTAGTCCATTAGTTAATCAATAAACATATTTTTTTATTATCTGCTATTTACTCCACTAAGTAATATTGCAGAGACTCAAGCTAACTGTCTCTCTCTCCTGTCCCCCAGAGTCTTTTCCTGAAATCATCACTTCATCCACACTGTGCATTCTTGGCTGAACAAAGCAGCCCAGTCTGGCCTGAGATGCCTCTCTGCCTCCCCAGCCTGTCTGAAAGTCTGTGAGCAAAGCTGATAAGAATATACCTCTGCAGGATTGCATGTCATCCCCTTCATAATCATTGTACCTCCAGGTACTCTTCCTATCGGGTTGACGTGAGCAAGTAGACGAACTGCAAGAATAAGGAGAGGATGACTGTTGGAAATGTTGTTATATTCATAGTCCAGTGATGAGAAAGTAGCATGGTGATCCGGAAGGCCTCAGAGTCAGGAGGGCCTGGTTCAAATTGTAGCTTGCGGCCTCCTCTGATCTCAGACACGGTAACTAACCACTCTACAGCCAGGAGAATGGGACCTGACTAGCTCACAGAGAACTTAGAACTCATAGACAGGACAGTGCAGGGAGGCCTGGGTGGCTCAGTCGCTTCAGCATCCAACTCTTGATCTCAGCAGAGAAGGCACGGCGCAGTGTGTCTGAATGCACCTGGTCCGTGTTAGGGGTTTTGTCCTCATTCATTTCTGTCCCCTAAAGGAGACAGGCACCTGGGTGTCAGATGCCATGAATTCCAGGATTGGACAACAATTTCCAGATTCCGGGGTGCATTTAGCCCCAGACAACACTTACTTTCTCTACGTTTCTTTTAGTTTCTTAACTGAGACATTGGTAGCTGTTCACAACGTAAGCCTGTACTCACAAAACCTCAAAACCCCCCTGGAAAACTGTAGCCTAACCGTGCCTCCCTGTTACAAGTCTGCAATTTCTCCACAGTACATTTCTAGAAGCTAGGAGGGGTCTCAGTCCTAACCTTTTGTGTGTCAGGTTTTGAACCGTATGCTCCTCGGGGCAAGAATTTAGTCTTTTTATCTTGTTATTGTTGTTATTCAGCAGAGCTTCATCCACTGCAAGACAGTATAGACATTTATGACACTTTATGAATTATGAACAATGACTGTAACCTTGCCAGAGCCAGCAACTTAATGAGTCCAGTGTGGATAGAGCCCCAACTCTGTGTGTGTGTGTGTGTGTGTGTGTGAGAGAAAGAGAGAGAGAGAGAGTGTGAGCGTATGTGCGTGTGTGTGAGAGCGAGAACACGTGTGAGTGCGGTATGCTTGGAGCCCTTGACAGCGGCGTCAGGGACAGAGCTACATATATACAGTTGTGAAAAATTCGTCTTGTCTCCTCTGGGTTTCCATCAAACAGGTCACCAGGTTTTTAAAAAATCTATTTTGCCTTTGTGGAACCTTCTATCATCACTGTTGTTCTTTAATCCCGTGTTTGCAAGTGTGCAATTTTCCCCAAGGATGCTCATCCTCACCCACTTCCCCAGCTCCTCAGAGGATTCAGCAAACTTTTAGTTGCCAACCTGCGGGCTTCTCCTCTGGGGAAGCCTCACCAGTCCCTCTTCCTGTGTGCCAGGCTGTGTAGCCAATTCCGGACCTCCCGAGCCACCTCCAGTTCTCACAGCAACAATGTGGGCAAGGTGTTGATGTTTGTCCCTTTAAATAAAGAAAACTAAGGCTCAGAGAGCCCCAGAGCTGGCCCAGGTTACAAGACAAACTGGGGCGCCCCCAGCCAGACTGACTCCTGTCTTCTCAGCCTCACACCCCTGATATTGTTGCTCTGGAGAGAGAGAGAAAAGCAGAGGACCTGGAGTCAGGATGTGAGGAAATCGGCCAGCATCCACCCTTGCTTCCCTGATGAAGAGGGGAAAGCCCAGACTTTCCTCAGGGCAGAACTAGGATGACAGCCGAGGCCTGTGACCTGAGGCTACTGCTCTTGTTTTCTCTCATCATTGTCATAGTGACTCCCCAGGTCCCTACTTCTCCCCGTCAGTGGAAAGCAGGCCTTAGGATGACAGGAATCACATCAAAGGGGGTGCCTTCTTCCATGCGTTGGCCTGAGAACACTCTGTACTGCCTTGTAGTCCATTTCCCTGCACACTTGTTTTCTTGTCTCACGCCTGTAGAAGTTGTTTTCTTTCCAGAGAAAACTCTCGGCTTGTATGGGAGTTACGGAATATAGAACAGATGTCATCTGTGGAAAAAAATATCGGGGATGGGAGCAATAACCCTGAGATGAATATTTTTTAGCTTATCAAGATAGAGAATGACAAGGAGGCTCACAGGCTCTGATCTGCTTCTCTGAGAAGAGTGATATATGATGGAGACAACCTCGTTCTTTCCAAATGTTCAACTTCAGGCTCCTGTATCTTCAGGAAAGAAACAAATATGTAAGAATCTCCATCCAGAGAGCTAAGACTCCCTCATCACATTGGTTTCCAGTGGACCCTCCCTGACAACTACCACAGCAATGGCTTCTAGGCTGAAGGAAGCACGCAACACACCAAAATGGGCCCCTTTTTCCTGCCAGTGCCCCTCCCCATATTTAGAGCTGGTAAACTCATTGGGCACCAGATAGAAGGGGGTGTATTTATCCTTTATGTTTTATATTATAAACACACACATAGTTATACTGTAATATTTAAGAACCAAAGGGGAAATCTATAAATGATGGTGCTTCTTTTTCCAGCCAGATGTCTGCCTCCTTCCCCTCCCAGCTTCTCCGAGGACTTCCAGAGGGGATGTGGAAGCTGCCGGCACAGTCAACAGGACTTCAGCCTGGGGGTTCTGTGAGCAAGGCTCACACGGAACAGTTGGGGCTGCATCGAGCAATAACATCAACGACAGTCAGAATCACTTGTCTTTTTCTATTTTCTTTCCTTTTTTTGGATTTTTTTAATTTGAATATGGTTGACACATAATGTTACATTAGTTCCAAGTGTACAACATAGTGATTCAACTTCTCTATACTTTATGCTGTGCTCACCACAAGTGTGGTTACCATCTGTCGCCATACGTCGCTATCACAGTATAATTGACTATATTCTCTACACTGTGTCTTTTATTCCCATGACTTAGTCATTCCATAAATGGAAGTCTGTACCTCCCACTCCCCTTCATCCATTTTGCCCATCCCCGCAGCCCGTGCCCCTTTGATAACCATCAGTTTTTTCTCTATATTTATAGGTTTCATTCTGCTTTTTGGTAGTTTGTTTGGTTTGCTTTTTAGATTCCACATGTAAATGAAATCATACGGTATTTGTCTTCTCTGTCTGACTTATTTCACTTACCAAATTCACTTACTTTAGATCCATCCATGTTGTCACAAATGGTAAGAGCTCATCTTTTTTATCACTAATATTCCATTATAGAGAAAATACACCACATATTCTTATCTCTTCATCTATTGTTGGACACTTGGGTTGCTTCCGTATCTTGGTTGTTGTAAATAATGTTGCAATAAACATAGAGGTGCATGTATCTTTTCAAATTAGTGTTTTTATTTTCTTTGGATAAATGCCCAGTAATGGAATTACTGGACCGTATGGTGTTTCTATTTTTAATTTTTTGAGGAAACTCCATACTGTTTTCCACAGTGGCTGCACCAATTTGCATTTCTACCAACAGTGGATGAGGGTCCCTTTTTCTCCACATCCTTGCCAATACTTGCTATTTCTTGTCTTTCTGATTTTAGCTATTCTGACAGGTGTAAGGTGATACCTCTTTGCGGTTTTGATTTGCATTTCCCTGGTGCTTGGTTATGTGAGCATCTTTTCATGTATCTGTATGTCTTCTTTGGAGAAATGTCTATTCAGGTCTTCTGCCCATTTAATCAGATTCTTTGTAAAACCACTTTTTGAGTCTCTATTGTGTATGGTGCAATTGTTAGGAATTTTGTGCATTACATATTTAATATTTATCTAATTAATACATATAAACACTTATTCCTTCTTTTCTGTAACTTCTGTTCAAGTGAAACAGTCCTTTTCAAGCATTTTAGCTGTTTCTTCTGGCATTTTTCTCCATCTTGCTAAATAGTTCGCTTATATTACAGTTAATTGACTTTTCAGTTTTATTTCTAATATATGGATTTTTTTTTACTATGAATGATATGTAGTTTAGCTCTCTCTGCCTCCCCCTACCATCCCATGAATACTTTCCTTCACCCCTTTTCTCCTGGTGGTTGTGTTACACTTTCTGGTTAGATAAATATGCAATGCTTATATTACTTGTATGCATATGTTATTATATATAGCTGAGCTACATAGCATAATTTTACTTCTTTTCATTACAATTTTTTTCTCTTCTGGAGTCAATAATACTATGATTTTTTTGTTTATTTTTCTATGGACCTAATACTAATTCATCTCCAACACAACAATAAATGTCTTCTCAATATATTACAGTGCACTGGACAATATAGATTTCCTTTTTTTTTTTAATTTTAAGATATTCCTGGTGAAGCCCTCCATTCTGTTGTAATTGGGGCTGGACATCACTACCAGGCAGGATGCACACCTGCCATCCTGGGACTTCTCTTACCATCCTCCCTGACCTTTTCTCCTATGTTAAGGTCACTATTTTCATATTCATTTTCCTTTACTTCCCCTACCCCCTGCCTCATGTTGCTATTGTGGAAAGATATCCAGGGGCTAACTAAGAAAAAATTGGGGGAGGTAAATTTGGAGGCCTTGGATGTCTGAAAATATTTTCATCCTACTCCTATATTTGATCGATAGCTTGAATATAAAATTCTAGATTGGATATAACTTTCTCTTAGAATTTTGAAGGCATTGATCCTTTATTCTGATAACTCTGGTCATATTAATAATAATTTCATTGAATTTTTCTTTTGATTACTACATTATATTTATTTCTTCTAAGTTTCTCTTTTTTTCATTTGCTTATTTTTGTTTTTCTCCTTCACATTAGTAGATGTCCTCGAATGTCTTGAAATTCTTGGATGCTTGAATTTATTTAAAAGTGAGGCACTGAAGTGCTGGTTGGAAGCTCTTTGGAATTGTCAACCAGGAGAATTCTCTGTAGGGACTACGCCATTTTATTAGAGGACTTCTGAATCAAAGTCTGTAGGTGTTTTTGTTGGCTAAGCCTCCCTGAGTGGAGTCCTTTAATCCCCTTCCTTTTGGCACAGGCCTGACCACCAGGACTCTGGTAGCAGTAGTGGGGAGGGAAGGCTTGGGGAACCATCACACCCCAATATGTAGACTTTGACTTATTTTTTCTAGTTTTGGCATGATGCTATATCCCACTTACCTCTGCCTGGCATTCCAATTCCAGAACACCTCTGGTTCAAGTTCTTCAGAGAGGAAACATTCATATTTTGGTCAAGGACATGGAAGTGGTAGTAGCCTGGCTGGACAAATCAAGGAGGAAATCTGGAGATTTGGCACTCTCTCCATGTCTCTATGTCTCTGTCTCTGCCTGTCTCTCTGTTTCTCTCTCTCCTCTTAAGCCTTACCCACACCTTTGCCTTCAGAGGTACCCAATTTCTGAGCATTTCTGCAAGTCAGTGTAATGAGTCAGCTTGCTCATTATTGATTTGCCCTCTGCAAGCTGAGTTTTCAGCAAATTATCTTTCTTCCATGAGCTTTCCAACTTTCAAAAACTTTTAACCATTATTCTGTGATGTCACTTCTGTTCTTTTAAGTTTATCACCTATCCCACTTAAAACATGTTCACTGTAATTATAATAGAATATTAGGAAGAGTAAGTAAACTTAATGCATATTTCAATCTGCCATGTTTAACTGGATTTATCATCACTTGACTCAAAGAGATTAAAAACTTATGTAAGGGCATACAGCTCAGTAAGTAGCATGGCTGAAATTTCAACCTTCTAGGAAGGAGGGAAAAGGAAGATAAAGGAAATCAGGATTGAGACTGTTCATGATGTCGGGTTAGAGAATGACATGTAATGGAAAGATGAGTTGGTCATGGAAGGTATTGCTGTGAAACATGAAATAGGGGTGAGAGACAGTAGCGTGTAGTATCCTTGAAAAATGATTTTGCCTGAAGTCTCCCTTCTCCCTTTTATTTGATTCTCTTTCCATCTTTTCCTTGTCTTCCATGTCCTTCCCTCCATGAACATGAACACGTGCCAGGATCAAGGCTAAATCCTGGAGACACAGTGGTTCATAAGACAGAGTCATGCCGGTCTTCAGGAAGTTCACAATTTCATGGAATTAAACAATAATGTGTAGCACTTTGAAGAGAGACATGGACACCTCGTTTAACTGGCAAAGCAGTCAGCTCTTCTAACCACTACCAGAGTTCTTTGTTCTTTGACCCATTTGTCCTTCATGTCAATATCATCTTTGTCACCACAATCATATTATGAACATCAAACTAGTCATAGAAATTCTACTATTTTGGGCGCCTGGGTGGCTCAGTTGGTTAAGCGACTGCCTTCGGCTCAGGTCATGATCCTGGAGTCCCAGTATCGAGTCCCGCATCGGGCTCCCTGCTCGGCGGGGAGTCTGCTTCTCCCTCTGACCCTCCCCCCTCTCATGCTCTCTCTCTCTCATTCTCTCTCTCAAATAAATAAATAAAATCTTTAAAAAAAAAAAAAGAAAAGAAATTCTACTATTTGCCTGGTAGCATGGTAGATCATATGTGGCTTATTCAATTCTCACAACAATCCAGCAAGGTAAGTATTATCAGCTCGAGAACACTGATGCTTACAGAGAGTAACTCACCCAAAGTCACCAGTAAGCAAGGTTTCCTAGTCTACCCCCTTCCTCTGACTTTAAACGTCCCTTCTCTGCGCCTCTTTAGTACCCAGTAATGGGCCTTGTCATTGTGCTTAGCCATCATCAATTTAAATGTTTTAAAATTTGTATATATTCTAGATTTTGTGCTCCCAGGAACTATTCCTTACTTCTCTGTACGCCTAATGCCTAACTCAGTATCTGGCACAGGGTTAGAACTCATTTAATAAATAAATGTTTACCTAAGGCAAAGTCAGGATTGGAACACAGATTTTTCTAATTACAAAGCTCATGCCTTTCCATTGTGTGACGTTTTACTCCACTTGAGGCTTTCCCTCCTCAGTGCTCCTTCTCCTCCTTATTAGCAAAGGTTTATCTTTCACCCACTCTTACCTTCTGCCCTATAAATGCTGAGCCCCTACTGACAATCAGCTTTTCTTTGGGAAGACTTATGATTAAATCAAAAATTATAGGCACATCTTTTTCAAAACCAAATAAATGCCTTTTGAAAAAAATCCCTCATTGCCTTCAAGTGCCATCACAGCACCAATGTGAGCAACAGAACAAAGTTTTTGTTATAAATATTTACTACATTATGGACAGAGACTTAAGATTCCATCTGTTCTATGGGATTTTCATTTTAGTAGAATCTTTTGAAACCAGATCTGCTAATCATTGTTACCATTGGCCATGCATGGAAGTATCTTGCTTAAACAGAACCTTGTGTTCAAATGGCATCTGTTTTGAACCTTTAGTTTGTCTACACAGAGCTGCAGAAGGTAACAAAGATAAGCAATGGTGGGAACCTGACTCATCAACAGTCAATCGAGAGGTTGCCTTTCCTGGAAAACTCTCCACCAGTCAGTCCCCAGGAGAAAACAGATGGAACTGGTGTGGTAGGAAGACCCTGCTGCTTTTCTCCAATTCTTTGTCAGGCTCTTTCCCTCCACCAGGCATATCAACTCTTGCTTATGGAGGCAGAAGAGCAGAGGAACAGATCTGGAGCCTGCGGCCACAGAGGGCTGAGTTATATTCTGGCTGTGTGTTTGGAAACTGTGACCTTGGCAAATTTGAAGCATCTGAGTCCTAAATCTTTATTTCTCATCTGTAAAATAGGAATAACAGTGTTCTAAAAACTAAACAAAAGAACACATATAAAACAGTAACACCCTTCTGGGCAGATAGTGATTGGGCAATGACTCTTCAGTCCCCTTGAAAGGAAATAAAGAATCACACATAGAGATGCCATGAACCTCCCCTCCCCCAAATACCCTGATTCAATGTGGGGTCTGGGCACCTGTATATCTTAAAAGTGTCCCAGGGAAATCTAAGTGGAGAATCACTGCTTTAAGTGAGGTTTGGGCCAGCTTTCTCAGCTGAGGCAAAACTTTTGGCTTCCAATCTGGAAGTAAACTAGAGTATCAAGTTCAGGATGTAGCAAGCAATATCACCCTCTATTTATAAAGCATTTTACAATAATTATGTTTATTCTTTCTATATCCTTGATGACAAGTGTGGCTTTATGAGCCATACTTTCTCCTTGAGGACACAAAGATAAAAAGATTAGCTTGGAATGCCAATGACAGCAGCAGGACTGGAATCCAGAACATTTATTATCTACCATAACTGAACTCTAGCAGAATGACTATGGAGAATCTAAATAATTTACTGCACTAAAAACTTTGTCAAATCAGGCTCATGATTTATGGTTTAGTAGAATACTATCAGTTGGCCGCACTGAAAAGCCAACTATCAATCTCAGTGATTTATATTTAAGAATAAGTTGAAAGTTTCAACCATTTATGGAAATTAAGACCTGATCCTCCAACTGACATTTTTAATGGTGATAGATCCAAACTCAGAGGTATGCACAAGAGAAAGAAAATTGTACCAAATATAGGTTTCTAGGTACAAAATATGGAAATGCTAATAAGAGATCCTAGGAAATTCCAGAAGTTTTTACTTAATGAGAAAGTTAAAGTGTGCTTTAGTAACTGACCAGGAAGCTCTTCACCCAAGCTGCCAATTTTACGCTGAACTTAATGTGAGTTTACTATTTCATGTCTTGTTTTCACAACTGCTTTATGTAAAACACCCAAATTAGAAAAACAACAACAGACCAGTTATCTAGACACTATCATCTGCTGGAAATTTTGTTTAAATGTAATTGTTCCCCATTCTTCTATCAAATAGATGAAAAGCATGGAGACAATGTACAACATTGTACAAAACTCGTTTGCTAAAGGTTTAAAGAGGCTAAAAGAATCCGAATAATAAACCTCTTCCTGTAACACAATTATCTTTCAATGTTGCTTTTATGCATTCTTCCTCAGTGCCATGTAAGGCGGTAAAGAATATAGCACTCACCACTCTAGGTGTTCCAGCTTTAATTTTTGCAATGAAATATCATAAACTGTGTCATAATATAGAGGCATTTAATTAGAGTCATTTACCACATTGTAACTCACCAATGATTTTTGCATTCGGCATGTTTCAAACAGCTGAGCTTTAAAAATGCGGAGATTTGTTCACCACTAAATATCCATGGGCCTCTGCAGCTGCACAACCCCTAAATATGGTTTGCACATGTAGCTTAATGACTCCTCAGAAGCAAGATAGAACCAAGGAAATGGCGGCCAAGAAATATACCCAACTGGAAAGGGAGTTAACCCAACCATGAAAGTGGGACCCCACAAGGCTGGAAGACCTCAGAAGAAGCCTGAAGGAAAGCAGGCAGTGAGCCAAATGGAAAGTGGGCCCTGGGCCTTGGGTGAATGTAATGTGCGCTCCTATCTCTTTTGTCGTGGGTTCCTATGGACTTCCTCCTACAGAGGCTATTTTCTACAGAGGCATCCTCCACCAGTCCCAGGCACAGGTAGGAATGGCAGAGTGAGGCCACAAGATGGATCAAGCTGCCATTTCTAGCTCCCTTACCATCTGCTCCCATGGCAATCCCCTCACCTCCTATTTGACATAAAATTCCCAATGTTGAGGTTACTCCCCTAGCATCAGTGGGATAGGGAAGGCAATTGTCACCAGAAGGAAAATGATACTCTCCCTGAATTTCTCTGTTTTTTCTGAAATGTATTTCTTCCCCAAGAATAAAATTTTTAAAAGATATGAAAATCCTATTAATTCCACAGTGTAGATATAAGTACTGTTAGCCCCATGAAGTTGGTCTTCTCAAGCCCTTATTCTTTATAAAAACATCCTTCGACGTATACTTTATGCATATCTATTATCATGTCCTTAGGATACAGCCCTACAGGGGATTTCACTGGCTCAGATGCTATGCATGTTTTAAATCTTTTTGATAAATATTACAAAACTGTCCTCTAGAAAACTAATTATTTTATATATGCATTAGAAGAACATGTGAGTGACCATTTCCTAACACATTTGCTTACAGGGAATATTATATTTAACTCAAGAGGTAGAAGTCATTTCATAGTTGTTTAAATTCACATTACTTTAACATTCCCAATAATTTTCACTTCCCGTTCCCACCCCCTCAGGGGTTGGTCCTCAAGGAGACTCACTGAACATCCCCCTTTCTCTCAGGCTGACATTTTCAGAAAGGATCTACTGCAGAATGAAGGAGAAACAAGAGGAAATAATTATTGAAAATTAAAACAGCATAAAAATACTCATATGTCTGAAGACCAAGCTGGGAATTTTGGAATACTTAAGAGTTTTCCAAAAATCTGCACCCCATCTCACATGGATTCCTTCCTTCCCAGCTCCCAGGCTCCATGTGTTTCCTGCCCTATAGAAACAGACCGTCAGAACACTTTCTTTGTGAAAATAACACAATTGCTCAAAGCTAATTTATGTTGCTGCCCCACATTTCCCAAACTCCTAGAAGTCTGCCCTCTCAGTTATGGTGTTTCTCTATTTTCTGGGTCAAAACTTTAAACACTTGCTTTGATTGAGGATTTTTAAATGTGGGTCTTTATAGTTACAAACATCAGTTAAACTTTGAAATCACACTTGGTTCCATACTTAACTAAGGGTCTCTGTTTGAGAAGAATACAATTACATGAAATTTTAAAGAAATTCCAAATACAGGTACTGAAGGAAATCCCGGAAATTCCATATCTTGAAGGAAAAAGCCATGAATCAATATCTGAATATATGGCTTGCTGTGTAAGAGAGAGCTATACTTAGAAGGCACGGTCTGTGGTCAAAGTGAACATCTGCTTTTACATAGGGTTGGGGAAGGTGAGAGTGTTTAGGAATTGGTTGCGTCTGTGTGGAAGCAAGGTTACCAGAGTGAGAGTCTTGCTGATTGGTTGACTAGCAGATGCTTGCAGTTGTCACTGATTGGCTGACATTCCTAAGAATGTTTAATGGAGTTGTCATCGATCAAATGGGTTCTGGTGAGTGTTCATGGTTTCCAACTACCACCAAAGAACAATCAGCATTTTCCTTTCTTCAATTTGAAGGACAGGCATATTTCATTCTCATTTGATTGCCTTGTCTTTGAGAGAGAAGCTTTTTTCACTAATAATACACAGTTCAGTAAAAATGGACAAATCTGAGACCCAAACTGAATGATCAGAGTCATTACGTTCTGGTACTTGAACTTTACCCATCTCTGGAGTATTTTGTGATAACCTTCAGAGTAATGTCTTGGAATGACATCAGAGAGTCATAAAATTAGATATTTCTGGGACCTCATATTTGAAGAGTTATTTTCTTTCAGGTAGAGAAACTGAAGCCCAGAAAGCTGTCTTCACATTCCTAGAGGATGCATCTTGCCCTGATTTCCCACCCACCTCTAGAAAATGTATATTGGGTAGGCTTCAAACTTCTCTGGCATCATGTGATGGGAAGTGGTCAATAAATAGGGGGAAAATTATATCAATTATTATTCATACAAAGTAGCTCTATACATTATTTAGTGAAGTATAAACTAAGTTAATAAAAATGCACTATTGACATAATAGGTACATTTCCCTCGATCTTCTATACACAAAATATTTCCTGTTTTGCCCTTATTTTCTGAGAGGAGAAGAGGGAAGTATAGAAGAGAGGAAGAAAGGAATTTGGAAAGGAATTTGATGGGGAGGAAGAAGATGAGGCCAAGGATAAAAGTGGAATGAGAGAAAAAGGAGGACATGGAGATGCAAGCAGCCAAAATGGTCCATAGAAAATAAAATATTGATGTGATATGTAAAACCATCTGTTTCTTTTTCATAAGGATGCAGATAAATCAAAAGTAAAGGCAGAGTGATTTGGAATAGGGATAACCTAAAACAAAAGTTGATGGTTTTACTTCTTCTGAGGAGGTGCCCTTCATGCTCCTGTGGTCAGCAACAAAGAAAATGATAGAACTTTGTGGTGGTTTGCCATTACAAATACAGCCCATATATTTTCACTACTCTCCATTTCCACCACTACCTTTCTCCTAGTCCATGTCTATAGCCTCCACACTGGTCTCCATTTCTTCACTCTTGCCATCTTCTATCCAGCAACCCATTATCTTTTTATTTTTTTTATTTTTTTTAAGATTTTATTTATTTGACAGAGAGAGACACAGCGAGAGAGGGAACACAAGTGGGGGAGTGGGAGAGGGAGAAGCAGGCTTCCCGCTGAGCAGGGAGCTGGACATGGGGCTCGATCCCAGGACCCTGGGATCATGACCTGAGCCAAAGGCAGACGTTTAACGACTGAGCCACCCAGGCGCCCCCAGCAATCTGTCATCTTTTTAAAAGACACATCCAATTAACTCACTCTCCTCCAACAGCAAAAATTTTCCCTTTATGCGCTTGGCTCTTAAAATCCAAATCTTTATAATGTCTGATAAGTAAGGTGGATATAGAATTTATCATCCAAATGGAGGCACTGTGACAGAGAAAGGGGGTTCTTACTGATGGTGGCACCAGCATTCACTAGGACTGTCTGGGACAAGCTGGAGCATGTGGCTACCCACCCTCCAGGGCCTTTTGTGATCTTGCCTAACCTTCCACTTTTGCCTTTTCTTCTCCCCCATCACTTGCCATGCTCTAACAATATTAGCCTTCTTTCCATTCCTCAAACATCAAATCCCTTCCCACTGCACAGCATCAGCATATTCTGTTCTCTCTACCTGCTACTAGCTAACTTCGACTCATCCTTCAGGTCTCACCTTTTGATCCACAGCACAAACTTCCTTGACTGCCCAATCTGACTTAGCGCCCTGTTACACTCTCTTGCTGAGCCCTTTATTTTTCCTTCATATTTGTTGCACAATTAGTAATTTTGTATTTGTGTGGTTGTTTATTTTTTAAGATTTATTTATTTATTTGAGAGAGAGAGAGAGAGCACGGGCGGGAAGGGGGGCAAAGGGAAAGGGAGAGGGAAGGAATCGCAAACAGACTCACCACTGAGCAGGGAACCCAACACGGGGCTCAATCCCAGGATTCTGAGATCATGAACTTAGCCCAAACCAAGAGTCGGACACTTAACCAACTGAGCCACCCAGGTGCCCCTGTGTGGTTGTTTAATATCCATCTTCCTCTCTAGATTGTCTGCTCCCAAAGGCACACAGTGTACTCTTGAGTTCAAATTTTTTACCAGTGTACAAGACAGATGGCAAGCACTCCAGACATAAGATACACTTGTTGAATGACTGGTTAAATATATGGATGAGTGGTTAAGAAGAGATGATACTTAACAAAGTGTGTAGGATGAGGCCAATACAAATACTTTAAATTAGACTGCTGCTGGACTTAGTAAAAGACTTTAGAATTTTCCAAATAATACGTATCAGTCAGCTCAGGCTCAGTTATACTGCAGTAACAAACATTCCCTGAGTTTCAGCAGCTGACACCAATAAAGGTTTATCTCTTGCTCATATTACATTCTTGTTGTAAGGCAGCTGTATATCTTCTTCATCTGGGTCCATGTATTTGTAACAGTCCCTATTACAGCATTGCTTATCTCTTGGCAGAGGGAAATGAGAACATGGCAGAGCCATGAGATGGCCCTTGAAGCTTCTGCTCAGCAGGAGCATGCATCATTTCTACTTCAAAGCAAATAACATGATATCAAAGTGGCAGAGATGTTTAATCCTCCCACAGGGAGACATCTGCCCCCCATAGAAAGGAGCATATGGAGAGAAAAATCACTATTTTAAAATACAAAATTTTCTACAACATAGAAAATAGCCATCTAAAACTTTGGTAGATGAACAAAAGGAAGTTTTTTTGTTCACATAGTCTGATAAAGTCTAGCAGATTAAGAGAAATTGTGATGACTCTAACTTTATTCTTGGGGAAACCAGGACCCTATAGGATGAGGCAGCATGCACACTGGGAGAGTGAGCACCCTAACTAGTCTGCCATGATGTTGTCCCTCTGTGGGGTTTTATTTCCTTTTTACCTAAGCCTGATCCTTTGATTCATCTTCTGATGCTTTATGGTATTCCTGATAATTTTTGCACTTATAGGAATTTTCTTAATACTTAAGTTAGACTTTTCCATGGAAGACAGAAATAAATGCAAATGGAAAGAAAACCCAGCCTTCTGTTTCTAGTGGAAACGGTCTGTATTTAACACCTTCCACAGACCATTAATATCTCCTTTCTTAGAAGAAAATGGAAGTGTTCAACTGAGTGGGTCAGTCAGTCACTCTTCTGACTCCTGCTTTCATCTAGTTCTGGGGGAACAAGATTCTAATAAGGAATTAAATGCAGGCCTCCTGGGCAAACCTCATGCTTTCCTCATTTTAGAGTGAAATACACAGAAATCCTGAAAGATTTAGAAGCAGGTGAGAATTCAGAACTTATATAAGTCAATTAACATCTGCCTTGTCAGAAAGGGTACCTAAAGTTTTTAGGCATAATTTGAACTTCTCTCTGAAAATGGGATGATATTTAAGGAACAAAAAGTGTGTGACCAGAAATGGAATGGAACATAGCTGAGGTAAAGCTTGAGGCATGCTGAGGAGCTTCTTTAAAAATGCCTATGGGCAGAAAATGTGCAAAATAAGAGATTTTTTTTTCTTCTGGCAAGTGAGGCTCTGATCCTGTAACCTTCATACATATTTAACAGTAGTTGACTTCAATTGACTCCAAGTACCTTCAACCCCATTTAACTTACTTCTATTTTGCCAAAAACAGAAAACCGGAATTAAAACTAGAAGAACATAAGAGATAGCAAAATAGGCTGAAAAGGCAGGAATCGTGTCATAACAATTGGGCAAGCAGTGAAAGTCCACAGCTCTGATCACCAAGGGAAATCTTGGAGCAGTGGGATGCCTATCAGTCTTTTGGACGTGCCATGCTATGCCACGTACTGCTTATGAAACACTGGACTATTTCTGAAGCTCTAGAGAAAGATGGTCAAACATGTCTTTATTTTATTAAATTTTCTGTTTTCAGCTTTATCTCTGTGTGATGTTTACTGTCAGAGACATAATTTACATTTTCAAAGAAAACCCACTGGAGGGTGGTTATTTCTGTTTGAAGGCCGTAACACCCACCAGTGGACCCTGATGTCAGAAATAAAAGAAAGTCAACTTTACAATCCAATTGTACCATTAGCAAGTCACGAAGATGAACAAGAGATCAAAGCAAATATTCACCTAATTTTAAATGTCTTGCATAAGACTATTCCCTTGCTGCATCCCTTGGTAAGAATTAGCTAAATGATTAAAAAAAAATAAGAAAAATCTAGGCAGGAGCAAGAGTTAAAGAACTCAAACAAGGCAGGGACAGATGAATGCCATGACGACGAGTACACTGGCTTCAAGTTGTCGGCTTTATTCTAATGTCTGCAGGGGCTTTTTTGGATTCAAGTGTCAGTTTCATATTTGTAAAGCAAACTGAACTCTCAGACTTCATGTGACCTCTCCCTATTATTTGCTTAATTCTATTGGTAGAAACTATTTTACATATAAGTGTTGAAGTTTAGAGGTGAAACTGGCTTTTTTAAAAGACAAGACGTTTAATTAGATTTTACTACTTTATTTGCATAAACACAGTAACATATTTACTTAGAAACACTCAAGGACATACATCTTTCTTCCAATTTCTTTTTTTTCTCTAAAACTACTGACTCTAGCTATATCACATCTTTAGTCTTTCCCTATGCCATTCTTATTTCCACTTTTCAGGAAATTACATCAGCTTTATGGCCCTTAAGAACCTTTAACCACACCCCCATTCTCCTACCACCCATCTCCACTCACCACCATTGTATTCAGGAAAGACATAGTAACATTATTCCATTCTCTTTGTACCTCTATACAGTTCATATTCCATCTCATATCCTAGAGTTCTGAGTGCACGGTATGTCTGTCTCTTTACCAAAGAGCTATTATGCTATATTTGTTCATAGCAAGGACTGGTAATTCTTTTCTGTAAAGGGCCAGATAGTAAATATTTTAGGCATTGCAGGTGATGGGCAACTTCTCAACTCTTCCATTATCATATGAAAGCAGTCATGGACATGTAATCAAATGAGCATGTCTGTGTTCCAATAAAACTTTATTTACAAAAGCAGGTAGGTTTTCAAATTTGGCCTGTGGTGACTCCTGGTGCAGATGATGGACTTTGGAGTGACACTACCTCATTTACTGACTCTGTGCCCTTGGGCAAATCACTAACCCCTTTGTGCCTTTGCTTTCCCTTCTTCATGGGAACAATAATAACACCTTTAGAGGTGTTATGGTCTTTATAGGGTTGTTTTAAGGCTTAAATTAGATAATCCATGTAAAGTTATTGGATTTGTGTCTGGCTTAGGATAAAATCAATATAAATGTTTGCTAGTGTTATAAGCAACTTGAGAAAAAAGGCTCTGTATTATTTATTTTCATCTTTTTTGTACTCCTACAATCTCCTCACTCTCCATAGCACATCAGCAGAGTACAAGTTATATGGATGCTCAGTAAATATGTGTTGAATTGAATTACTCTGGCTTGCTTTGTTCTTACTTGTTTACAAAGGCTAACTTACTTTTTTTATGATTTTATTTATTTATTTGAGAGAGAGAGAAAGAGAACACAAGCAGGGGGAGAGGCAGAGGGAGACAGAGAAGCAGGCTTCCCACCAAGCAGGGCACCAGACTCGGGGCTCAATCCCCAGACCCCAGGATCATGATCTGAGCCAAAGGTAGACACATAAAAAACTGAGCCACCCAGGCACCCCTACAAAGACTAACTTATTAATCTCTCTTCTTATTCTTTCCCTCTGATTAATAGATCAACTATATTTTTACTGATTTCTTTCTCCTGCAGCAAAATTTTATTTTGAGCTGCTGCCACTGTCTTTTCCCCCCTTTTATGGTTTAAACCTAAACTTTTAAGGGATCTTTCTTAAAGAGATCAAATATTTGTTCTTTCTCAATATTTTCATGGTGGACAGACTCTAAAACAGTTTCCCAATTATGGTTCCCTACTGGCATTTCTGTCCCTGTATAAAAGCTTCTCCATAAGTATAAGTAGGACCCATGACTTGCTTCTCAAAGATAAATTACAGCAAAGATGGCGGGGTGTCACTTTCATGATTATGTCACATAAGATTGTAATTTCCATCTTTCAAGCAGGCTCTCTCCCTTGACTCCTCTCTTGATGGCTGATGAAATAGGCTTCAATGTGAAGAGATCCACAAGGCAAGGAACTGAGGGTGATCTCCAGTCAATACCCAGGAAGCAACTGAAGTCTTTGGTCCAATAGCCCACAAGAAACTGGATCCTGCTACTGTCAGATGAGGTCAGAAGTGGATTCTTCCCCAGTCCAGCTTCCAATGAGACCATAACCCTGGTCTCAGCCTTGGTTACAGCCTTGTGAGAAACCCTGGACAGAGGACTCAGCTGAGTGTGTCCAGATTCCAGACCCACTACAACTGAGAGGTAATACATGTGTGTTGTTTTAAGCTGCTAAGTTTGTAGTACTGTTGTTATGCAGGAATGGGTAACATAATATTAAATTATTGAATTATAACAGCAATTATTGAACATAATTTTAATGGTTTCTTACCAATGATTTGGTTTGTCAATCATTAAAAGTATTTAAGAATTGATTTTAATAGCATTGTGCTAGTCACTTGGTTCACTGCCAACACTACTGTAATTAATAGTTCACGAAAATGCATCATCCAGCCTTCTTGAAAATTCAGTTCTCAAGAAGAATCCTAAATCTAGAAGACAGTGTCAGAGAATGAACAAATTCAAAATTTTGTGCAGTAAAAGAACACAAGTAAGAACAACTGAAGGCTGAAATATTACAACTGCTTCATGATTGGGTGGCCCATGACACAGAAGCCAGAAGTTAGTCTTGGTTCTGAAAGTGTACCTATGATATCTGCTCATGATGGAAATCCATACCATCATTCCTATTCCACTTAAACATGGCCTCCTACGTAACTGTGATCAGTGTTTGGGTTTGAGCAGGAGACATCTGGCAACAATAATCCCTGGAATTAGTATCCTGGACCTAACAGCTTTAATATATCCTAACTTCCTAAGCAGCTAACTCCCTACTGTGCAGTGCTTAAGCAGTGAGGGAAATAGATCCTAAGTAAATAAGTAGCAATAAGTCATCTTTTCTCTTCCCTACAATCAAGAATGGGCATGTGTCATCAGAGATGAATGGACCAAATCACTTTTTCCTATGCTGGGGTATCTTGCTAGTCCAGAGACAGATCTATCAGAGTCAGATTTCCCATACCTGCCACTGGTTTTCCTCACTTTCATAACCCAAAGGATAACAGGGTCATTTTTTAAAATTTTTTATTGTTATGTTAATCACCATACATTACATCATTGGTTTTAGATGTAGTGTTCCATGATTCATTGTTTGTGCATAACACCCAGTGCTCCTTGCAGAACGTGCCCTCTTTAATACTCATCACCAGGCTAAC
>NC_138381.1:49976975-50014689 GCF_054177405.1 Leptonychotes weddellii
TCTACCACACTCAGGCATCTCCGGTCTTTCTGTGACCCCGAGGGTCCTGAGACCACACTGTCCCGCGAGGGTTCCACCCCCCGCTTAGCCACTGGAGCGAGGTCCCTCAGCGGAGCCGACTTCTAAAAGTTCCGATTTTGTGCTCCGCGGCTCTATCACTTGCCAGAAGTGGCCAACGGAGGCCCCCTCCCCCGCCGTCTATCTTCCCGAATATCACCTCGGATTCACTTCTCCCCACGTCCTACCTTCCAGAAAGTGGTCGCTTTTCTGTTCAGAGATTTGTTGCTATTCTTTTCTTCGATCTCCTGTTGAGTTTGTAGGTGTTCAGAATGGTTTGATCCCTATCCAGCTGAATTCCTGAGACCAGATGAAATCCAGGTCTCCTACTCCTCCGCCATCTTGCTCTGCCCCCCAACAGGGTCATTTGTAAATGGAATGGAGACACTGGTATAGATTCAGGATGTGGGGTTTCATTATAATAGGTGTGTTTACCTGCACATGGGGAAAGGGCCACCAGAGGTGCTGGTGATGTAACAGGAGAATGATGGGGATGCTTGAAAGCCTGACCCTGTTACATATCAATGGAACATTAATAGCTGGGTCCACCTCTCAGACAGTTGGCTAATTTTATGGGGTATCCTAGCATTTTCAAATCCAGGATGATAAAGCCCTACTGGACTGGACTGGGGAGTCCAATGAAGGTGAAGAGTGAGCTTTTCTCCTTTCCCTCTTGGAATCTTGGGGGACATACTCCCAAGAGAGGGTGAAAAGAAGTTATGATAAAGGAATAACCTACAAGGCTGCTCATGGCTTTGTGGAAGTTTTAATACTGAAACATCCCTTTGCTGATGGGCAGCAGGTACAGAGCCAAGCAGCTAAGAAAGTAATTTCACTTCTACTGAAACCTCACAGAAAAAAGTTTTCAACCAAGCTTTCTATGGAGTCATTTTTATGGGTTTGGGATTCTGTTTAACTGACTAATATCTTCAAATTTCCACTTAGCTTCATCTTTGCAGGAAGAAAATACCTAATTATGTCCCTGACTTACATTAATTTGGTCCATATCTAATTGGAAGGTTTTTGTCCTTCCTTAAGAATCAGTTACAGTCATAATCCATGGAGTCCTCACATCTAGACTGTTTAAACTCTACCTATCCCTGACAGCATGAACATTGTAGTAGGTGAATACTGTGGTGCCATTCTGAATCAATTTCAAAGCTGTCCTGCTAAAATTCATTGATTGCTGCACTGGTTTCCTGGTTAATCCTAGATTCAGCAGAGTCCCAACGCTTGTAACACTGAGCTGATGTTGAGTGGAGTCCTATGAGTTCTGGAACTGTCTTACCTCTGCTGTCTCTGTGTAACTAGACTGCAAAGGTGCCCTTATCTGAGAGCTCTGCTGTACCCAGAATCCCACTCGCAGCTTCAGCTAGGTTCCCAGCCTTCCTGTTGCAAAAAGAAATCACAACTGGACCAATCACAACAGGTCCATCCTACTGATGATAATCCAATTATTTTCCCGGCAGCCATCTTGATTTTGAAAGAATGTGCTTCCCGTGCATTGTGGAGGTTAGCCTAACTACACTTTCAGATTATTAGAGGTGAATCTGTAGGAAATTTATGGTAGACAGTTAATGTGAGGCTTTGATTGTATGTATATATGTGAAAGCACAAGTTGTAAATTCCAGTTTTTCATGGCTGCAATTGGCTGTAATATTATTTTACAGAGTAATTACATTAAACAATCCCTGGAACCATAGGACTATGAAGTGCTTTAATCAAACACATCTGCTTTACTGCTCTTGCAATCAACCCCAAAGGTCAGGACTGTGGTGTGTTATTGCCCCAGCAAGCCACTCTCAGCTCAAGCCAATTACTTCTCTGACGCTGGGGTACAGGACAATTTTTCAATGCCTAGATACTCCTGATCAACAGGAAACTACCTTATACTACCTGACAGGCTGCCTGTATCCTCAGGTCACCTTCTTATTCCCCCAGCACCCACTTTCCTTCTCATCTTTGACCTGGAAGCCTGAGTGAAAGAAGTGTCCACACCGCCAATAACCCGATAAAATGAGTGCAATTAAAATGAGAACTTTCAATTGAATCCCACACCCCAGTTAATAATAGCTCAAAAGTAAGAATGAGCAAAGGCTGTGAGTGGGTTAGGGGCACATAACCAACATTTTGGGTCGCTCAGGGATGCTTATCTCATAGCCACTAGGGATTCCAAGAAGCTGTCTACACAACATGCCAGTAGTCATGCTATAATATAAGTAGTCATGCTATAATTAGAAGAGGGATCTATTCACAGTTTGATATTTTCTCTTGCACCCCTGAAGTATGTTCAAACAAAACAACATTTCCTTTCTTTTCCATAGGGATATGTTAGCCTTCTTTAACTCTTTCCTTTCTGCAGAGTTCTGAGATTAAAAGAAGTTAAGTCCATCTGTCCTTGGTGCTGAGACATTTCTACCCCATTGGCTGCTTCCTAGTCTGTTCTCAAATGGATTGAGTGGGTGTCCAAAGGCCTGAGTTCCAGTTCCAGTGTTTTTAGCAGTTGCTCATTCCGTGTCACAGTGAGTAATGTGTGTTGAATCCTCCCTGACCACCACACTTTTCATCCTTCACTGTCGAAACACAAGAGCATCAGTTTGGGGAAACATCTCTGAATTGTTGCATCATTAGTATCCTTTTCTCCATTTTCTCTGTTCTCTCTTTCTAGAACTCTTATTATTTGTATGTCAGACTCTGGATTTCTCCCCTAATTATTTTTTTTAACTTCCCTCTCTCTCTTTTTTAAAATCACTTTGATTTATTTAAAACCTGTCTTGGGGAAATTAACCCAACTTTTTCCTTTTGATATTTTTATTAAGCTTTTAAAAATATTTAAATTTGATTTTTAATTTCCAATAGCTCATTTTAGTTCTCTGAGTGTTATTTTTTCAAGAGCTCATTGTTTTGGTTTTATGGATGGAATATCTTTTATTATCTCCCTGAGGATATTAGTCATAGTTGTTTTTTTCCTAATCTTTTATCTTAGTATATAATTGTTTTGGTTTTTTCCCCCCAACTTTCTTTATCTTAATTATTTGTCTTGGTCTCTGTATTAATTCACTAGGGCTGTTGTAACAAAGCACCACCAACTAGCTGGCCTCAAACAACTCATAGTTCTGGCAGCTGGAAGTCAAACAACAGAGTTGGCTCCATCCGAAGGCTATAAAGGAAGGTTCTATTCCAGGCCTCTCTCCTATGGTGTTCTTTTAATAAAGACATCAGTCATATTGGATCAAGGGTCCATCTTAATTAACTGCATCTGTAATCACACAATTTCCAAATAAGGTCACACTCTGAGATACTAGGGTTAGGATAAGACCTCAATATATGAAATTGGGGGGCATGTGATTCAACCTGGAACTGTCTCTGAGCTTCATGTTGGAGCTTTCCTCAAACGTCTGGTCTATGATGTAAGAGGCTGTCCTATACATTAAGGTAGGGCACTGAAGAGCTGAGTTGGAAGTTGGAAGCCCCATGTGGGTGGGGCTGGATGGTGGTGGGTTTCACTGTAAGGAGTTCCACCTGGGACATTGTGTTACCATGGTAGCATCCACAGGTCTTTTCTTGTGGGCTGATCAACAGCAACAGGTACTACAACTTTCCGTCTTCTACTTGAAGGGGATGCACCTGGATGCCAGCATCCAGGCAGATACTTATGGGAAGAGGGCTGCGGTTACCACCATTCAATATAGAAATCCTTATTCGATTCCTTGTTTTCAGTGTACTTTTCCACTCTCATCTGTGCCTGCTGTGCCTCGAGTCCAGAGATTCCTGTTTTGCCTTCTCCAAAGAACAAATACCTGTCTTCTGATGGGTGGCAGTGAGGACCAACTGCCTGACCCTTTGGAACAGAGCCAAGATTTGGAGGTCCAATTACTACTGAACAGATTTCAAGCCAGTCTTTCTGTTTTCAACCCAGCTCTACGCCACTTCCAGAGTTACTTTGTGTCACCAATTCCTGGCCTTTGGCTCTTCTGGGGTACAAACCAAATTGTATAACAGCGCACATATGTATATACACTCTTCTGAGTCAGTTACCAGTAAACCATTTTCTTTTCAGCTTCTAAAAAATGTTTGATGTTATCTCTTTCCCCATTTTCATTCTCTTTTTGTATTTATGCTACTAAGAAAAAAGAAATTCCTTATTGTTTTACTGTGTTTCTAGTGGAATTTCAGTAGGGAGCATAGGTAAATATATGAATTCAATTTACCTTGTTTAACTAGAAACTCCTTAAACCTCTTTGTGGTTGGGATGGCCAGAGTTGGTTTCTTGTAACCAAGAATCCTGGCTGGTAGAGGAGGACAAGTGGAGACAGAGGGAGTTGGAATGAAGGCTAAAGCTACAGCTTCATCCCCATACATGTACACCCTACACTTTAAGCAAATTTTAGCCAACCTGGTTGCAGATGCCCATAGAAGTCAGGCTATTTCTTTCCTCTGTATCTTTGCTTATGCCTCTCTCTATGTCTGGACTAATCCCCCTGTTTTCCCTCTCAGCCCCAATGGCCGGGTAAACATGCCTCTTTCAGGAATTCACTCAAGACTCATGGATGCCATAAAAGCCCATTCTAATCCCTTCAGGGCAGAATTGGCTTCTTCATCTCCTCCCCACCCCCAACCACACACACACACTCTATGTACATAACGCATACGGGTGTGTCTGCCCTCTCTCACTTTCCGCCAACTTCTCCCTGGCTCTGCAGATGCACAAGAACTGCTCTAATTCAACTGGAAAACAGTCTCACACTCTTGGACATTATGTGATAGTATAAAGTTTGGCATCATTTTCAGGACAGAAGTAGTGGTAATTTTCTTTAGAGGGTTCCTTGGATACTGATACATTTTATTTGTAAATGTTATTTCTCTCTGAGTCCCAGACCTTTTAATACCAGGGCTGCAGTGGCACTTGCAACCAATCTGGATGGGTGAAATATACATGTGTATATCAAGGTGCTGGGGATATGGGTAGAAAAGGTGCCTATATACTCAGATGGCTTCTATATGTCAGCAACTTCTGATGATAATGATAAGTTCATTACCTCGTTCCAAAAGTGAGCCATTCAGAGCATCAGCCATATATCATGCATTAACCCAAAATGTGCTGACCCCTGATAACCACTATGCAAATTGTTAAACACTGAGAAAAAAGATTCGTTAGAATTCCCCATAATTAGTAAGTGTTCACTATGTGTCAAGCACTGTACTCAATATTTTATGGGAGGATCTCATTTCACACTAACCAACCAGGGGCAGGAAAATAGAGAAGAAAACGGGACTTAAATCAGGTAAGTACCTCAGCCAGGTTACCTGGATGGGGAAGTCTGATTCTAGAAGTTGAGTGCTTACCGCCACCCTCTGCTGCCAGACGTTTGTGTGAGAGATTGTCCTCTCCCTTCGGAAGCTCTTCCTAGCCCCTCCTGACTCAGTTATACCCTTGCTTTCTCCTCCACTCAAGAAGGCTCCATTGAGAGTAGAAAATGATTCTCTTGGGACCAGGGAATGGAAAAAAAAAAAAAGCCCGAGAGAAGCTCAGTCATTAAAGTATTAAGTTTCACACTGATCCAGTCCCTAAGCTAATAGAGCTGTTCAGGATTCTCGCTGAACTCCTCAGCACCACCGCCCCTCTGAAAGCCTAACCATGCCCAGTGGATTTGCCCTCCATTGGTGATCAGTTTCCATTTGAAAAATAGTGCATTAGAGATTTTAAAAATCTCTGACACTTAGAGGTTTGTTGGCATGTTAACTTTTAAGACTAGCGAAAGAAAGAAAGAAAGAGAAAAAAGAAAGAGAAAAAGATGAAAGAGAGAGAGGGAGGGAGGGAGGAAGGAAGGAAGAAAAGAAAGAAAGAAGGAAGGAAAAAAGATGCAAACTAGCCCGTAAGTCACTCTCCCCACAATGAACCACCTCCAGGAGCACCTAAGTGAAATAGGAATGACAAATGATAAAAGTGGTGTTTCCTAAAGAAGTCAAATGACATCAGTTTGCTGGAAGCCATTTAAAACAGAGAGGTCTTCATCTTGGAAATCCGTAAGCTTCTCTCTGGTTGAGCTTGGGTATAGGAAAAGATGAGGCTGCTGCTACACTGTCTAACCCAGATCCGGAGATTCATGACATCCAATGCAGAACAGATTTGCTCATACATCTTGAGGGAAAACCACAGAATAAATATCAGGAGAGAAAATTTGGTGTCATGTGATCTAATATTAGTATTTGGATATATTTGTTTAAAGTTTCTGCTCACGCTCAGGAAATCGATACAACATAGCTAGCACTTTTACTGTGCTTTATATTTTTAAAGACTTAATCAATGAGTAAAGTGTGGGGCACACTGCTCCGAAGCTATACAGCTAGTTAGTAGCTCAGCCAGGATTAGTCTCCTACTTCCCAACCTACTGCTGTTTTTGCTTGCTACCCAAACTAAGCTAACTTTTCTTATTTCACGTATTTTTTTCTTTGATGACTATCTGCCATCTTTCCCCTATTTTTGAACAGCATTACCACCTAACCTTTTCTGGGAGTCTTAAAACTGCAGCATGTTTAAGATTTTCTTTCTCTATTTTTTAATTTATTTGTAAAAAGATTTTATTTACTTGAGAGAGAACGAGCAGAGGGGACTGGCAAAGGGAGAGGGAGAAGCAGGCTCCCCACTGAGCAGGGAGCCCGACATGGGGCTCGATCCCAGGACCCTGGGATCATGACCTGAGCCGAAGGCAGATGCTTAACTGACTGAGCCATCCAGGCACCCTGAAACTGCAGCATGTTTAAACACTCAAACATTTTCTCATTTGACTTAAACAAAATCACTAGTAAACTGTTTCTCTTCTCTCTGACTTTCTCTAGCACAATCTAGACAACTTTGGATGTACCCAGAAAGGCTGGAGTGCTCTCTGCAAGTGAGGAGACAAAGCTTCACGCTGACTGGCAGGCACTGGGAGCACCTGGCCAGCTTCTCATCCACCTGCAGTTCTTACAACATCCCACAGATAGATAATAGTTTTAGTGGATGAAGAAAATGAGGTTCAGAGAGAGGTTAAGAAGCCAGGAAGTGTCGGATCTCGAATTTGAACACAGGTCGCCAGTTACCAAAGTAAGGGTGCTTTGCACTCTGCACTGCTTCTCTTTCAAGGGGCAAGATATGGCACTGAGAGTGTAGGGTTGTATGTTAAAACTAGGCATGGATTTTTCCAGAGATCACAGTCTAAACTGGATAAATGGTAATAGTAAGAATCATGTCTATCTATCTATCCATCCATCTATCTATCCATCTATCTGTCACGTCTGTGCAAGAGAGTGAGACCAGTATAGTGTCTCTTTTTTTTTTTTTATACCTTTTCACATAATTCCTCTAATGGGAAGACATGGGCTACATATCCAGAGATATGCTTCTTTTATTTTCCCAGGTAACAAGTGTCTCATTTGGGTAGGAGTTCTTGACGACAGTCCTTTTCTCTTAGTGATCTGTGAATATTAGCTTCTTCTACCTTTTGGGGTTTCAGATGAGTTAAAATGCTAGTCTGATTCTTTTTTATTTATTTACTGAAGCACAGCTGACATGCAAGGTTGTACTTGTGCTGGGTGTAGAGGAATGATGTAGCAATGCTACAATTCCACACCACGCTTCCCAGGTTAAATGTCATCACCGTCTGTCCCCATACAATGTTATTACAATATTATTGACTCTATTCCCTATGCCGTACTTTTCATCCCTGCGACTTGTTTATTTTATAACTGGAAGTTTGTACCTCTTAATCCCCTTCACCCTTCCCCTCTGGCAACCATCGGTTTGTTCCCCGGATTTATGAGTCTGTTTTTGTTTTTGTTTGTTTGTTCCTTTGTTTTGTTTTTTAGATTCCACATACAAGTGAAGCCATACGGTAGTTGTCTTTGTTTGACTTATTTCATACCTCTGGGCCCATCAGCATAGTGGCTTTAATATCTAGCATACTGTAGTCACTCCATAAACATTCAGTAAATACAATAGGAAGGAAGAAATGGAATCCAAAGGTGATCAAGACACTGGCAGGTCCCGCTGTCTCGCTAGGGAGACAAATGTTTCCCTAACTAATTCTATTCCAGTTAGAACAGTGCTTCTCCACCTGTGCTCCCTATCAGGCTTATTAAAGGTGGTGCAGAGGGAGGAGGTGGACCATGGGTAAAGATTATTAAAAAAATATCAATGCCCAGTGCCCATCTCAGGCCGATGAAAGAATCTCTGGGTGGGACCTGGTGGGTATTTTTAAAAGGCTCCCTGGGTGGTGCTAATGTTTACCCAACACTGGAGACCACCCATGGGTACATCACTGCATCCGTTATAAGGACAAAGAATGGAGGTATCAGCACAGCAGTGAATGTTGGGGTTTTTCTACAGCAATGTGGTGTTGGAGAGAGTCTGTGATTAACACTGGTGACAATGCCAAGAGGAGGACATTGACCAGGAAGCCCAGAGGTGTGCAGGGAGTCACCTAGAGTCATGGGTCAGAAGCACAACCTCAGGTCCGAAGGCCAAGCTTGAGACCTCCAGGAGGCCCCCACTGAGCCCAGGATGGTGGGTGTGGCAGGAACAGAGTGCAAATTCCACATGAAATTGGAGTTTGAAATGCTGATTGATCATAACTCCCTGCAGGCAGCTGGAACTAGTCCCTAGGAGCCTAGCATGAAGTTAGCACCTTTCTATGTAGTCTGTTTGAAGGTCTGGCTCTGTCCCTCTGGGACTCAAGAGCCTCCTCTGTGTGGGGTACCTGGGTGGCTAAGTGTGGGACTCTTGATTTTAGCTCAGGTCATGATCTCATGGGTTGTGAAATTGAGACCTACATCTGGCTCTGTGCTCAGTGGGGAGTCTGCTTGAGATTCTCTCTCCCTGTCCCTCTGCTCATCCCCCTGCTCTCGGTTTCTCAAATAAATAAATGAATAAAATCTTTTTTTTAAAAAAAGAGGCTCTTCTGTAAGATAAGGGTGTTGTCTCAGAATAGCAGCTTTAAACTATGCCTACTAGGCAGTGGTTCTCAAGTTTTATGAATAGGAGACTCAGCTGAGGAGTTTTGTGTAGTGAAGATTCCCAAGCCCTCCTGAGACTCTGATTTGGTGGGTCAGGGGTGGTGGTGCTTTGGAAGGCAGAAGTCTGGGTCTCCTGCAAGGACCGGGGGACTTACTTTAAGAAGCACTGTCTAGGACACACTGAGTGGGGACACCTGGGTGGCTCAGTGGGTTAAGTGTCTGCCTTTGGCTCAGGTCATGATCCCAGGTTTCTGGGATCAAGCCCCGCATCGGGCTCCTTGCTCTGCAGGGAGCCCGCTTCTCCCTCTCCCTCTGCCTGCCACTCCCCCTGGTTGTGCTCTCTCTCTCTGTCAAATAAACAAATAAAAAAAAATCTTAAAAAAAAAAAAGGGACACACTGAGTGCATTAGGGACTACTGCGTGGGTGCACAAAGAGGCAGCTGGTAGGGTCTGGGTCCCTGATCCCCTTAAAAAAAACAGAAGCCTCCCATTATCTGGTTTATGTATTGGACTCTGCACGACTTGCTTTGAAGGAGGTTCGTTGAGAATAGCAAAGGAAGTAGAGAACTATTGCAGGGGTTGATCATCAAGGTCCCACCAAAATCCAACATCCTATGAGCCTTTGTGGAGGAGACTCCCAAGAGATGGGGAGGGAGAGAGCAGAGGAGCAAACACTAAACTGGGGACAATCTTTTTATTTAAGGAATGGACAGAGGAGATGACAGTCAAGGGGGAAAAGACATACAATTTTTAAAGGTTTTAGTTTTCAAATGCTTTTGAAACCCATATGCCATAAAGATAAATCAGTGAAATGGCTAACAGCCAGCAAGGTAGCATTTTGTCTTATATAACGGGATGGCTCTTAACCCCAGCTATAGGATCTGGGTGGGTTGTCCACGATGAGAAATGAGAACTCCTCACCCAGGATGGGGAAATAGCTTCAGGGCGGCCATTATTAGAGAAGATGTACTTCTCCAACTTGCAGGCAGCAAAGGCTATAAAATCCCTCCCATCTGGTTGAAAAGTATTCCCAGAATGCATTTTGAGGGAGGCATTCATGGCAAACATCAATGGAGTATTTTGCATTGGGAGAGAATTGCATTGCTAGACACTTTCAGCAGCTCTGGATTCTCTTCCTGCATGGATTTGTGAAATAGCAAAAGGAAAGGAATTGGGAGAACAATAGAAATAGTACTAAAATATGGACTTTCAGAGAAGTCAACTGATAACTCCCTTCACAGTATATTACTGGGACACAGAAACAGCCAGCTTGACGTGCACCCCCGCACCCCCGCATCCTATACACTTCACAATTACAGATGCTTGCTCGGCTCTCCCTGATGTGATTGCCCGTGTCGACAGACTGTAAGTTCCCTTCAAGGGCGGGGTACCTGGGTGGCTCAGTCATTAAGCGTCTGCCTTCTGCTCAGGTCATGATCCCAGGGTCCTGGGATCGAGCCCCGCATCGGGCTCCCTGCTCGGCGGGAAGCCTGCTTCTCCCTCTCCCACTCCCCCTGCTTGTGTTCCCTCTCTCGCTGTCTCTCTCTCTCTGTCAAATAAAATCTTTAAAAAAAAAAAGTTCCCTTCAAGGGCAACTATATCGTAGCCAGTGCTATATCCCAACACTTCACAGAGCCTGTCGGATGATGGGCATATAATAATTATTGTCTATTTTAATTGGCATGGACCAGAATGAAATGCAAGAAGGAATTCTCTATAGATGACTTAATAGAAAAAAGATTTGAATAGAACTGGTACCGAGATACTCCCTACTCACTCATGACTCAGGTTTTTCCTACCAGAACCACACTGGTACACAAAACATGATGCTTGCATATTATTTCTATTTTTACTTACATCTCTGCTTAAGTAATGAATGATTCTGTCAACTCCATTTTCCCTACTCAGCACTGAAAGTCAAGTCTTCTTAACCCTGGTCCTTTATTATCTATTTTAAGTCCCGAGTTCAAGGATCCCCTCAGGTCTTGTTGTATAAGAATTCCTGAATCAGGGGGCACTTGGTGGCTCAGTCAGTTGAGCGTCCGACTCTTGGTTTCAGCTCAAGTCATGATCTCATAGGTCATGAGATCAAGTCCTGTGTTGGGCTCAGTCTCAGCGGGGAGTCTGCTTGAGATTCTCTCTCCCTCTCCTCCTACCCTTTCTCCCAATTCTGTGCATAAGCACTCTCCCTAAAACAAATAAATAAATCTTTGAAAAAAAAAAAAAAAGAATTCCAGAATCTGGTTGACCCAACAAGAACTTGGCATCCATCTCCTGGTACTCAGATGGGCAGAGGCAGCACCCCGAACCCTCTGTGCATAGCACCTGAAGAAGCATTAACCACCATGGTCATAGACAACTCTCTCCGGATAGAAGGGCAGATCTGATGTGGAATCAACCAGGGGTTCTGGAAACCTCAGGCACCACCACCCACCACCCAGACCTGCTCGGCACCTGAACATGAGTGCTACCCTACTGACAGGAAACTGGAAGGTGGGAGCACAAACCTTCTCCATCTGAGGGCTACAGGGCAAGTGACATTCTCCGGCAAACACAGAGCAGTCCCAGGATGGGAGTCCAGAAAGGGTGTAAGAGGACAAGGTCAGGCAGAGGCAGCATTCACCACCTCCCAAATCCATTTCCAAACCATTCTCCTCCCACCCTTGCAGGAAAACCCTTTCTCCCTTGGGATGCCTTCCGTCCGGCTACATCCCAGTGTCAGTCAGGATTCCGTGGGTTGTGAGCCACAGAAACTGGCCTGTTGATGTGAGCCGAAAATGCATGTGTTCGTGGGATGCTGGACAGACACAGAGCTGTAGCTCGGATGCTGTTGTGGGTCAAGGTGGGGGTCCGGTTTGGAGCACCAGGTTTACAGGGTCTGCAAGCAGGAGCAAAGCCTGAAACCACTCTGCAGAACTGGTCTTTTGAAAACCCACTGCTGGCACTCCTGTAGGCTGCCGTCCCACTGCCCGCCCCCACCCCCCCGCCCCGGGCACCAGTGCGGCTAGTGCTGGGTGTGGGGGTTCGGTGGCCATCTCCTTCCAGCATGGCTCCTGTACAACGGGTGCAGCTTGAGCTCCCTGCCTCAGGTTTGGGGCGGGCGTGTCAGATTATGCCATCTGCCAGGGAGTCTGCCAAAGTGATCCTGATTTCCTAATGAAAGGCAATCTTCACCTGCCTCTCTTGGGGATTCCCCTAAACAGAGTCTCACCTGCCAGAGATGGGTGCTGCCATCCTCATCACTCTCTTCCTCTCATTGCTACTTCTGTCTCCCCATCTCCACGGCTCTCACTGTCCTCTTAGCAGCCCAACCACAGACCTTCCTGCACTCTGTCCTGCTATCATCAACTGTGACTTTGGTATCCATCTAGGTGGTCCATCAAACAGCCTAACCTCATGGTACCTTAAATCCAGAAACTTCCACCTCCATGTCACTTTTTTAAAACATTTTATTTACTTGAGAAAGAGAAAGAGAGAGCGATCAAGCACCAGCAGAGGAAAGGGGCAGAGGGAGAGGGAGAATCAGATTCCCCGCTGAACAGGGAGCCCGACAAGGGGCTCAATCCCAGGGCCCTGGGATCATGACCCAAGCTGAAGGCAGACACCTAACTTACTGAGCCACCCAGGTGCCCTCACCTCCACATCACGCTTGTCACTTACACCCAGAGTCACACCAAGGAGCTTGTCATTGTTGAGAACTGCTTCTCTATAGAACTCTTCACCTCCTATTTCCCACCGCCACACCTGCTCTTCTCTGGAGGCAGGCTGCCGGTGCCCACACCCTCCTATTAGTGCTCCTGAGGCCTCTCTTTCCCTCCAACACAACAGGCAACCAAGCACGGTCCGGGACCATGCTTAATGCCTTCATACTCCTCTCCCTCACTTGCTCTTCCCCAGAATCTCCCACCGATGGATCCATTCCATAAAATGTCTACTAATATACCCAGGTATTAGCTATTGCCTGTCCTGCTGGAAAAGGGTCCTCAACCTGTGTTGGCTGGTGTCACTACAAGTCCTTGGTCCCCTATCCTGGCTGGGTCTTGAACACCAAGAAACTGTTTGTCAATTACCCTGTTCATCTTTTTCCACTTTCCTCAAGCTCCCCAGTCATCCCTCCTCCTTTCAACTCTCTGGCCCTCAGCAAACTGTAAGCCTCCTACTTTCTAAGTGAATGAAGACCATAGAACGTGAACACTTTCTTATTTCTATTGAAACCCGCACTTCATTCTTCCCTTCCGTTTTCAGATAGTCAGTCACCCGTCCCAAATTTTGCTCTCCATTCCAGCTCCCCACCCCCCACAAAGTTTGCCTCATTCCCTTGTATTTTCAACTTCTCTCTCCCCTGTTAGCTCTTGCTTCACAAATATTTTCAGATCATCTTCCCCAGATGGTAAGAGCCTCAGGAGCAGGGGTCCTGACTGGTTCATCAGTGTTTGCCCTCAGTACAGAATACATAGTAAGAAATACATATTTGTTGGGCTGAATCCTTCACATTTCCACATATATTATCAGTAGACCTAAAATTTATGTCCTAAATCTAAACTCACCTTTGACTAAAGACTCATTAACAGGGAAAGGCTTTTAGCAAATTCATTAATTAGAGTCATTCTACTATCAACTTTATTTGCTCATCCGAACTGAGGTTACTTTAGTTTTATATTATCATTACTACTTGTCAGTGAATGATAAAGAGCTTGAATTTCATAAGTATGTGTAAATTGCATTAAAATAATAATTGTTACTATTAATATTTACATAAGTCATTTATTCCTAGAACAAGCCTGTGCTAATTAATATTTTTTTCATACTAATAGTCACCATGAAGTAGAAGTTCTCAGGAGATCCCCTGGTAAGAATAATTTTCTACATGTACCATGAACATGCATTTGACCTTGGGAGCACTAGGGTGGGAAAAGCAACACAAGCCAGAGCTTAAGTCTATGTGTACAGTGTAGGAGTTCGTCAGGGAAAAAAGCTACCTGGAAGAGGTGAGTTTTGAATTGCAGTTTAAAGTGGGGTGCCTCAGGGTGCCTGGGTGGCTCAGGTGGTTAAAGCGCCTGCCTTCAGCTCAGGTTATGATTGCGGGGTCCTGGGACTGAGCCCTGCGTCGGGCTCCCTGCTCAGTGGGGAGTTTGCTTCTTCTCTCTCTGACCCCCCTCCCTGCTCATGCTATCTCTTTCTTTCTCTGTCAAATGAATAAATATCTTAAAAAAATAAAATAAAATGGGGATGGCTTTCAGATACGCAGGGACTAGACCATGCTAGGGAGTTCTGAGCCCCACCTAAAGGGAGTTACACCACTGCCCATGTGGACGGCTACAGTCACATGAGCATATTCATTCACAAACTTGATTGCTGAGCACTTGACATACCTGATTCTATGCTCCTTACATACTTTTATCCTTTGGTCTGAAAATGGAGAGAGCCTATTTTTTAAGATATGCAGTGTCGTGAACAGCTCGTCACACAAAGGCTGGAGATGGAGGGGGGAGGCTGAGTTTGGGTGAGAGAGAAAAGCAGATTTCAATTCCACACTCAAGAGTCAAAGACCCTTTTAGAGTAGGAAATAAATAGACTTCTCTGCTAAGGATGTGGCATGGGCAAGAGCTGTTTCTAGAACTAGGAGTCACAGAGTCATTGCTGTGGGCCTCTGGGTGAAATGCAAATCTGCAGCAGACTTCCGGAGAATTCTGAAATCTCATGCCCGTGATCTTAAAGTCACGGACTATCTTCTACTTCTAACACATGTGCAGGGCATGCAGTTTGGTAACCATGGATGGTACCTGAATGTGCTTTTCTTCTACTCTTGAAATTTCTGCTCATGTATTTTGATACCCACATTCACACCCTACCCTTACATTCCCTCCCTTGGAAAGTTGAATTCCTGGCTTCTTAGTTGGTTCGTCTCCATCTGCAATTTCAGAAGGGATCTCAGGAGGTTCATTTATAGCACTGATCTGATGCCTGCTGTGATGCTAATAAGCAGGCCCCATCTTCTTACCTTTTAATAAAGTCATCAGCAGAAACAAGTGAGTGCAGAGAGACATTTATCCTTGGTGGGACAAGGGTTCTCTTCTGCATAATTGACAGTAAATAAAACTAATGTCTAATTAAGAGGTTGACATAGCTTAAAATACACCTCCTTGTTTGGGAATTGAGTGCCTTGCATCCTAGTTTATCAGGACGCTGATTGGACACATTTCCATGTCCTGATCTAACCAGTCAACAGCAGGATGTGCTGGACTGGAAGGGCTGGGACCTCAAAGTTCAGGATGAAAGCACATTGAGGTGGACGAGCAGAGAGCTTCAAAAGCATCTGGCGGTGAGTATCAGGCAGCCGCGTAAGCTGACAAGCATCCTATCGTGGGGGCTGGGCAGACAGGTAGCCGAGGCTGGACTTCAGTTCCCACGGGGACAAGTAGGAACAAGACTTAGAGAAAAAAGAATATTAACAGTGGCTTCTGCCACCAGATGCTAGGGCCTTGCTGCTCAAAGTCTGGTCCATGGACCCCCAGCACTGACACCACCCATTAGAAATGCAGAAGTTCAGACCCCAGCCCAGATCTATTGAATCGGAATTTGCCTTTGGTCACGGTCGCAGGCATTAAAGTCAGGAGCACAGCCCTCGCCAACAAGCTCCCGAGAACAGGTGCTCTTCCTTCCTGTCTTCGCGGTGGCTACAGGATGACCGCATAGGACTTATTTCCCGAAGAGATTAATTAACTGGGGGAGTTGGTTCTGAAATCACCCTGAAGTACTTACCTCTGCTGTGTCTGGGAGCAAAATTAGCCCCTGAACGTGTGACTAACGGAGTCTAAGCTGGGGCCGGAGCCCACACGGGATGTGGAGCCTGAAGGCGCAGAACCCAGCCCACCTGGGACCCTGGCATGGGCAGCACGGCTGTGGCCTAATGGGGTCGGGGTCCTAGGTTCTGTCTGCGCCTTGTGAGCTGAGTAACACTGAACAAATCCCTTACCCTCTCTTTGGGCCTCATTCATTCATCTCTAAACCAGGCAGATAAAAATATCTGCCTTGCCTTTCTCACTCATGTCTTCGGAGGATTAACTGAAACAATATACATGGAGACATTTTGTAAACAAGAATCAATTATACGCAGACAAGGAATTCTTGTTTGATCTGCCCTTTGATCTTCTATTCTGGCTTTGTGCCCGTCCTGCCCCACAATCACCCTGTGGGACATGTGGCTGGGGCCAGGTTCAGGGCAGGGACAGGTGCTGGCCTGGAGAGGTCCACCTTCCAGCCCTCCAGGTCACTGCCAAGGCCACCTGCTTCTCAGGATTGCCGCGCCAGGTGCAGGGGCAGGGTGGCCCATCTCAGCATTGAATTTATTCCAACCATTCAACAGGATAATAAGCAGCAAGAAATCCATCAATCCCACATCAGCCTGACCCCATTTTACAAACCTGATGATACTTAGCATACCAGCATGTTTGCTTTCTTTCCAGCAAACAGTCAAACATGATTAAACTCTCTCCTCATTTCCATATTAATAGCACACCCGTGTGAAGAATTTAGGAAAACACATTTCTGGAAATCTCATTTTTGATTTAAAATTTTCCAGTGTTGCAATGAACAGCAACACACCACCATGCAGAAAATGTCCCCTCCTGTTAGGGAGCTCAGAGGAGATGTTGCTCCCTTCTGGCAGCTTCTTCCCTTGGTCAGCAACTCAGTCATGAAATGCTTTCTTCTCCAGCAGTTCCCTAAGGCTGTGACTTCAGTGTGCTTCTTGCTGTTCTCTCCTTATTGGGAACAGGGGAGAGGGCCTCCTAGCGATCTGGGTAAGGTCCCTCCTCACGCCTAAAGATGACAATGAAATTCCTCCATCCCCTCCCAGAATGTGGAATCTGAGACCCTTCCTCTTCTGATTGGATGGCTCCATTCCCTCTCACTTTTCTTCAGGTTTGGGGCAGAGACCGGTGTGCAGATGAGGAATGGGGAGAAACATGAGCATGGTTGGGTCCCAGACCACCCCTGAACAACTCCTGCAGGCTGAGAGCAAATCACATACCCTCGAAAGGGTATGGCTTCTCTAATCACCCATCCTCACCCCCTCCCCGCCTATGAGAATGCCTGGAGGGGAGTACAACCCCAGGATCTGGAAGCAGGCGGGGTGTGGCTCCTTCATGAACAAGCTGTCTCATTTTGAGCAAGTAGCTTACTTAACACTGTTTCTTGGACTATCAAAAGAATAATAATAATATTATTCACACTGATGTACCTCATGAGGGTGTTATGAGAAGTTTTAAATAAATCATGCACATAGAGCTCTTAGCTCAGTGCCTAGCATACAGTAAGTGCCCAATAAAAGTTGACTGTTGTTATTTTGTTTTTATTATTGTAAATAATGTATCACTATTCATGGTTCGTCTCAGCATCCCATCAACAGCGGAGGGGAAAGAAGAGTTCCCAGCCAGGACTTATCCTTCTTGGCCCCTTCAGCAACCAAGGGACAAGGAAGGGGGAAATCTATGTAGAAGGGAGGTAGGTTTCTTCTGCCTCTGCTCTTGGACTGTGTTCTCATTCCTTGTGGCTTTAGAAAGAGCCCTGTTCCACCAGCAAGGATAGGCATGTGTTAACCCCAACTTTATCTCTTACCACTTGGTAAGTTTCTTAAAGCCTCTAAAACCCAGAGATTGCTCTGAATTCACTTCAGGTTTCATGTATCCCTGAATTGGGTGCAATGAAAGATGGTTTATTTGTTGGGCGGGGGCTGGGGGGCTCCACAGCAGGTTTTACAGGGGAGGAAACTGAGATCCAAACTGAAGTTAAGCGACTTGCTTAGGACCAGAACACTGTCTTCTGGGTGCAGAGAAATTGTTTTTTTCACATTGCCCCCCCCCCCCAAAAAAAGCCAGTGAAGTCTGCTGGCTGTGATAAGCCCCGCTCCTAGGACAGCAGATTCGTGGTTGACTTCTGTCCCGCTGTCTCCCGGGACACATTTATGCCAGGATGCAGTGTCTGGTCCCATGTTAGTTTTGTAACCATGGCTTTCCCAATGCCAGGTGTCTGCCCCTGTGCTTGGAACTACGGAACTTCGTTCTATTTCTGAATTCTGCCGTCTGCACCCCAGGGTTTTGGGCTCCAGATGATGCGTGACTCTGTGAATCATTCCAAGTGATTTAGGGGTTTTCTTACAAGACACGGAGCAGTGAACTGGTCCTGAGTTTGTGGACTGGGAGTAAAGGGGATGATGGAGGAAGGAGAGCGAAGACCCCTTCTCTCTGCTATGGCACAGATTCGGTCCACACTGATTTCCAGAATGAGGTGGCCCCCTCCCCCCCCCCGGGCGCATGCGCGGAGCCGTCAGGGGAGGCCCGGCAGGCCTCCCCGAAGGCACCAGAACACTGCCTCCAAACAGCTTCCCAATTTCTTCCCTCCCACAGGCGCACAGATCCCTGGGCCTTTGAATGTTTGCCTGGGAAACACCATATGTGTGAACTAAATTTATAAAGCACTACATTTAAGAATAAATTTCAAGATGCTATTTTTCAGCAGCCTATGAATCACTTCAACTCACTTGCAAAATAAACTGTTTGCCAGGGGAAATTCATTTTTGATGACCGAAGACAGAATGAAAGTCATAATATACATGGGGCTTTTCCCTCCTGATAGTCATGAGCGATTCTGCCAGGAGGGATAGGGATGGGCAGCCATCTAACTTTGTAATGCAAACTCCCGAGTCATAAATAGATCTAACATGTCACACAGTAGACTCCGACTCCCGTTTTCAGAGCTGCATGGCATTTTGTCAAACAACCTGGACTTTATTTGGTCTTTCAGCAGAAGTTGGAAGATGAATATTACAATTTTTTAAAAAAGATTTTCCAGAGTTGCTCTGTTCCTGGATTTACCAAAGGGCCATTTATCTCACGACCTGGTAATCAAAAAGCATGTGGGAAAAGGCTACCTCCCCGCTACGCAGGTGAAGTGAGAGACTTGCTGCTGATGTGGAAGGTGGTTTAGGGTGCCCTTGATGGGCAGGGAGAATTCGTGGGTGACGGCCATCGATATCTGCTGCCTGGGATGGTAGGTCTCAGATGCATTGTTTTTAGTTCCTCGTATTTTGCTGCCTTTTCGTGCGCTCGTGACCGTTGGCTGGATTGTGCCTCTTCAGCTCTCTCTGCTCAGTCTGTTGTTTTTTGTATCCTTATCTGAAGAGGGGAAGCTGGGGCCGGCTAATGATGATGAAAGATACATGCAAAAAGCAATCAGCACCACTTCATTGGGAGCAAAGCCACCATTTAGGCCATTCCCTTCCCTCACACGTGTCCTTTTCGCCATTCCAGACAGGGCTGCATTTCTAAAATCAATCCTGATTGGGCCACCCGTTCAAACTGATTTAACCTAGCGATCAGTGTATAAACCGCACGTGAGGCGTGCATGTGGAAAGAACGCTGGGACACTGGGTTTTTGTGCAAGCGCGGGAGAGAAGGGGGGTGTCAAGTGTCGGCTCAGAAGCAGGTCTCAAGTCTGTGCTGAATAGAGTTCAGTTGCTCCTAGCTTTCCAGCTGACCACAGAGGAACATCTTGGCTCCTAATCCGGTTCCATACAGCCTGGAGAGCTGAAAGCAGCTTGGGTTTCGGGTTTGACTTAATGCCAGCACGCATGACTAGCTGGTGTGCAGTGTGAACCAGTTTGCTTGTTTGTGTCTTTAACTGCAAATATTGAGAAGGCAGGAGCCAAATCCCAAGTTGGTGCTCAAGGAACAGTCACAGATTATTTTACTGATTTTTTTATTTTTGTTTACTTCCTGGGCTTTCAGGCTTCCTGGCTGGCAGGAAAGCAGAGGAGCTGCGGAGTCCCCAAGCCGACAGCTTCCCACGAGCTTGGAGTTTGGAACATGGTTTGGGCCCTGGGCAGGTGCTCAACACTGTTGAAGGCACTCTCTTTCTTGACACAATGGTGTATGTCCATGCATGTCCATGCGTGTCCATGCGTGTACCACATGGCACAGTGTGTTTGTATGTGCACCCACGATCCAACACTCGACATGCATGAAACACAAGAGGCCCCCAGTGCTACCCCTGAGGACAGGGGTTACCGCTTGTTCAATTTTTGGTAGCCCATTGACTAAAACAGTGCTTATTCTCAATGAAATCACAAGATAATACCAACTTAGAAAAAAGCCGAGACTTACAGCCCTGCATTAACTTTAGGCCAAAGTACAACCTCTGTGCACAAACATAATTAATGATTAAAGGGATATTCTAAAAGTGGAAGTTTTATGGGTTGAATACAAACTATGGGAGCTAATAACACAGTTTGTGTCCTGCTGCAGTGTAGTATGAAGTGCATGATATCTCCCATGGGATACTCTTTCCGAACAACTGGAATGTCATTAACCTTTAGATCTAACTTGTACTTCACAGGAAATTCAGAGAGTAGAGAAACTAGTTAAATAAGATTTTTATCCTAAAATTTTTTTTAAGAAAGTAAAATAGCAGTTCAACAAGAGAGGAAACGGCAATCTAATGCTCTGAGCCAGGGAGGTGAGAATCCGTAAAATGGGTTCTGGGACCTACAGGGAACTCCACTTTGCTGGAGGGTCAATTCCAAGTGGGTGCTGCAGATGGTGTGACTGGAAAAGGTGGGCAAGATGAACCACACCTGCTATGGAACCTGGACTCTTTACTGGTGGCAAGGGGGCTCACTGGGGACTTTTATTTTTAAATAGCAACTTTATTTTATTTTTATTTCTTTTAGAGAGGGAGAGAGAAAGAGAGACAGAGAGAGAAGGGGGTAAGGACAGAGGGAGAGGGAGAAAGAAAATCTTAAGTAAGCTCCATGCCCGGCACGGAGCCTGACATGGGGCTCCATCTCATGACCCTGAGATCATGACCTGAACTGAAATCAGGAGTTGGACCTTTAACCAACAGGCATCCAGTCGCCCCTTAAATAACCTTATTGAGCTACAATTCATATACCATAAAGTTCAGTCTTCTAAAGTATACAATTCAGTGATTTGGGTTCTATTCAGAGTTGTACATCCCGACGGTACTAATTCCAGAGCATTTTTACTGCCTCAATTTGAAATGCTGCAACCGTGAGCACTCCCTCCCCTTTTCCCCCTGCTCTCCCAGTCCATGGTAACCACTAATTTGCTTTATGCTTCTCTGGATTTGCCTTTTCTGGACATTTCATATATGTGGATCATAGAATATATGGCCTTTTGTGTCTGGCTTCTAACACTTAGCACATTCCAACGTTCATTGATGTTTGTGCATGTATCAGAACTGCATTCTTTTTATGGCCAAACATTTTATAGTGTGGATACACCACATTCTGTCTCTCCATTTTTCAGTTGATGGACATTTGGGTTATTTTCACTTTGGGGTTATTATGGATAATGCTGCTACGAGGGTGGTCAAAAGGTACAAACTTTCAGTTATAAGATAAATAAGTCCTGGGGTATAATGTACAGCGTGGTGACTATAACTTTAATTTAAAGTGATGAAAGATAATGTGGCTATGAACAATCATGGGCAAGTTTTTGTATGGACATTTGTTTTTAAATCTCATGGGTATATACGTATATACAGTATATACTATATAGCTTATACTATATGTTTAACATTTTAAGGAATTGACAAACTTTCCATGGCAACAGAACCATGTGCTTTCCCACCAGCAATGTATAAGGGTTCTAATCTCACCACATCTTCCCTGACACTTATAACTGTTCATCTTTTTTATTATAGCCATCCTAATGGGAAGCAGTATCTCATTGTGATTTTGATTTACATTTTCCTGATGACTAATGAGACTGAGTATATTTTCATGAGCTTATTCGCCATTTATATACCTTCTCTGGAGAAATGGTTCTTCAAGCCCTTTGCCTTTGCCCATTTTTAAATTGGGTTGTCATTTTATTTGTGTTGTAAGGAATAATTACGTTATTTTAAATAGGGTTTTTTTTCGTGATCATTCTGGCATGGACATGGAATAAGAGAGACATGTGTAAGTGAAAGAGATTTATTATACTCACAGGTCCCGGAAGAGAGAGGCATGGCGTGCCACACCTTGCTGCAACCGAACAGCTGGGGAGCCGAGAGAGTGAGGACAAGGGAGCAAGTGTCTTTTTTCTTTTTTTTAAAGATTTTATTTATTTATTTGACAGAGAGAGCGAGAAAGCACAAGCAGGGGGAGCAGTAGAGGGAGAGAGAGAAGCAGGCTCCCCGCCAAGCAGGGAGCCCTATGCAGTGCTCTATGCGGGGCTCGATCCCAGGACCCTGGGATCATGACCTGAGCCAAAGGCAGACGCTTAACCATCTGAGCCACCCAGGTGCCCCAGCAAGTGTTTTTATTGGGGGTCAGGGTGGAACATGTACAAAAGGTATGAAGGGATTTCATTGGTATGTTTGAATGTCCCATGTTCTTTTTCTAAGAGTTTTATACTTTTAGTTCCTACATTTAGATTTCCAATCTATTTTGCGTCAATTTTTGTATATGGTGAGAGATAGGGGCCCAACTCTATTCTTTTTTTTTTTTAAAGATTTTTATTTATTTATTGAGAGAGATAGTGATAGAGAGAGAGCATGAGAGGGGGAGAGTCAGAGAGAGAAGCAGACTCCCCGCCGAGCAGGGAGCCCGATGCGGGACTCGATCCCGTGACTCCAGGATCATGACCTGAGCCGAAGGCAGTTGCTTAAACAACTGAGCCACCCAGGCGCCCCTCAACTCTATTCTTTAGCATGTGAATATCCAGTTGTCCCAACACCATTATTGAAAAGACAATTCTTTTCCCATTGAATGGTATTGTTGAAAATCAATTGACCATAAATGTATATAGGCTTATTTTTGGACTCTTAATTCTATTCCAGTGATCTATATGTGCATCCTCATGTCAATACCACATAATCTTGATTATTGTTGCTTTGCAGTAAGTTTTAAAACTGGGACATCTGAATCCTCCAACTTTGTTCACTTTCAAGACGATTTTTGTCTATTCTGGGCCCCTTTCCATGTATTTCCATGTGAATTTTAGATTCAGCTTATCAATTTTTGCCCAAAAAAGGGAGGAGGCAGCTGGGATTTTGATAGAAATTGTATTCTATCTGTAGATTAATTTGGGGAGTATTAGCATTTACCTATATTAAGTCTGCCCACTTATGAACATGAGCTGTCTTTCCATTTATTTTGTCTTCTTTAATGATTTTTTGGGGGGTTTTCTTTCTTTCAATAATATTTTGTAGTTTTCAGAGAATAGTTTTTGTACTTCTTTTGTTAAATTTATTCCTAGGTATTTATTATTTTGTTGCTATTGTAAATGGAATTATTTTCAAATAATTTAATTTAAATCAATATTTAATTAAATTATCTAAATTAATCTAAATTTATTTAAATTTAAATAATTTATTTAAATAATTTAATTTAAATATTTAAATTAAAGAAATGATTCCTTTAATTTCCTTTTCAGATTTTTCATTTTTAGAAATACGCCATATAAAAATATGATTGTTATATATTGATCCTGTGATCTTGCTAAACTTGTTCATTAGTTCTAATCATGTTTTAATGAATTTCTTAGCATTTTTTACATATAAGATTACATTACCTGTGAATAGAGATAGTTTTACTTCTTCCTTTCCCAACTGGATGACTTTTATTTTTTCTTCTTGTCTGATTGCTCTGGCTAGAACCTCCAGTACAATGTTAAATAAAAGTGGAAAGAACGGGGGCGCCTGGGTGGCTCATCAGTTAAGTGTCTGCCTTCCACTCAGGTCATGATCCCAGGGTCCTGGGATCCAGCCCTGAGCCCAGTCAGCTCCCTCCTTAGTGGGGAGTCTGCTTCTCCCTCTCCCTCTGCACCGCTCCCTCCCTGCTCATGCCTGCATGCTCTCTAGCTCTTTCTCACGCTGTCTCTCTCAAATAAATAAATAAATCTTAAAAAAAGAAGTGGAAAGAGTGGAATCCTTGTCTTGTTTTTTATCTTATAGGGAAAGCACCCATTTTTTCAACAATAAGTGTGATGTTAGCTGTAGGGTTTTCATAGATAGTTCTTATCATATTGAGTAAGTTCCCTTCTATTCCTAGTTTGTTCAATGTTTTTATCATGAAAGAGTGTTGGGTATTGTCAAGTGTTTTTTTCTTCATCGATTAAGATAATCATGTGGTCTTTTCTCATTACTCTATAAGGTAATTGATTGATTTTCATATGTTGAACCACATTCACATTCCTAGGATAAATTCATTTGGCTACAATGTATAATCTTTTCAATATAATGCTGGATTGAGTTTGATAATATTTTATTGAGGATTTTTGTGTTATATTCCTAAGGAATATTGGTATGTAGTTTTCTTGTGACATCTTTTTCTGGTCTTAATGTCAGGGTAATATTGGCCTCAATGAATGGATTGGGAATTGTCCTCTCCTATTTTATGGGAGAGTTTGTAAAGGATGGGTGTTAATTCTTTAAATGTTTTGCCCATGGCAGAATTCCCCCATAAAGACATCTGGGCTTTTCTTTCGAGGGACTTTTTTGATTGCTAATTCAATCTTTTTACTGTAATAAATTTATTTCATTTTTCTGTTTCTTTTTGAGTCAATGTCAGTAGTTTGTAGTAGGTTATTGATTTGAGACCTATCTTTATTTTATAGGCTCATTCAAATTCTGAGCTTTAGCTAAACAAGGAGGAAGGGCTGTCAGCAGGACATAGAATCTTCCGCCAATATGTTAAAAAGGGACAGACCCAGAGTTCTACTTGAAGTCAAAAATGGGCTTTTTTCCCCTTAGAGATCTTCAGAGTTTTATAGAAAATGACAATTGATATCCCTAGATATAGGCCATCACATGAAAGACTTAGAGAGAGGACTATTAGGAAGGCTTGTGTCTAGAGATATCTACATTAAAGTGGCTACTTATATATCCTCCACTGGGAGTCATAATGTGCCCTGGAGTCTCGGAGCTGAGCCCTGCGGTGGAGAGTAAGTCAATACCGCTGTCCAAGTTAAGGGCTCTGGAGAAAGGAGTTATGCAGGTTACACAGTGATGAGAATTGAGGCAGCTAATAAAGTTCCTTTTTCTGAGCGAATGTAGGGCAGCAGAATGGAGAGACCAAGAGAGGAACCTAGAACCCAGGGCTAAGAGAAGTGAATATACTACATTCTAGTACGGAAACTAGAGTGGGGGGAGGGAAGGGAGTGAGAGGCACTGGGGGCAGGGGCCAAACCAGGTGGGCCAAAGGTGCTTTGGAAAATGATTTTACCCTCCAGGAACCAAAAGGAGACTTAGAAAAATAATTTGGCTTTGGTGGGAGTGCAGTGGACCAGCCAAAAGTTCGTCCAGAGGCAAGATTAGGACTGTGACCATTTATTCCTGGGAGCTCAGTACCTGCCCCAGCATGGGGGCTGAGCATTCCTCCTCCAGGTGCATGCCCCAACATCAGGCATCCTGCTGGTTGAGCAACCTTCTACTCTGAGTCCCTATCTTCTTGTACCCACTATTCAGAATTAGCAAAGCTTTCCCCATATGTCAATATACACCCTGGAAAAAAAATAGATCTGAATATTTGCTTCCCTCTCTCCTAGCCCAGAGGAAGGACTTTGGGATCCAAGGAGAAGTGGCAAAAGGAGGGCCCCCCAAAAGGAACTGTAGACCTTAATGCTAGGGATCTGGATCAAGCTGAGTTATGAACTGCACCAGATGAAGCTCATCTCCAGAAATGCCCTCCTCTGTCTACATGCTGCTTTGTTGGTGGTCAATGTCTTGGGTCCTGCTCTCTGGCGGTGAGGATGCAAAACTGCTATGCAGGAGGACATGTGGATGATCCTGAGCAAAAGGTCTGAGGCTCTGGGTAGCAGTATAGGAGTCCTGATGGTAGAGAGCCTGAATTCTCCTCAATCATACTTTTGTTTGGATTCAGCCTCTCCCTGAATGGTTTGTTCCCCCACCCCAAGTTACACTGACAGAAATCAAGAGAGAACACATTTCAGTGTTTCAATTGAAGCTTAGTTTGTTCTTGCACCACAGAGGGGGAAGACTTCTCCAACAGCCCCTGCTCCAATGAGCTCATAAGAGTTGATTGATAGTAGGATTGTTTTTAAGGAAATATTCCTGCTTTGATTCTTATTCTACCTATCTTGAAACAGCAGTTATGAACACTTTGGAGTAACTGCCAAGATATTAGCAGAGAATCATTTATCATGTTATCTGTAAGTATCTACCATGAGTACTTTGGGGCACCGAGAGAATGGAGCCTTCAATTTTGATTAAGGCAAATGTGGAGGTGGGGATGGGGTGGGCAAGAAGATAACTATTTGTGGCCTGGAGAGAAGGCAGAGCATCCCTAACGTAAGCACTGCAGAAAGAGATGAAAAGTTGTCATTTTACTGAGTGTTTCTTAGTCCTCCAAAAGAGAATATTTACATCCATGATATTTCTGCCTCAAGATGCATTTAATTTCTGGCTAATTGAGTCAGATTACAAATCACATCTATTTAATGTAAACAGAAACCCAGTTAGTCTTCAACCTTTCCACCTGAGTCACTCTGTTAATTAAATTCCTGATTTATCAGCTCCCTTTCTGTCTCTCTCAGTATCTGCCCCAAGCCAGACTGCCCGTGGTCTCATGACTTCCCAAGATGGAAACCAGTCAAATGGACAACATCTGGCAACCTCTGCTCCTAGTTTAGGGATCAACACCTCAAAGGTGGCACATTTTATTCTTTATAACTTGATCTGCCCTATAGCCAATATAGCAACACACCATGAGAAGTATTTTTTCAACAAATGATAGACTCCGTATCATTTTTTGCAATGTGAATTTTTGTAATACACTTTTGAATGTACAAAGTACCTTTGCACATTATCTCATTAAAACATGCCTGTGAATTTAGTAAAACTGGTGCTACTATTATTGCTGAAGTTCAGAAAGGTTAAAGAGGCCCATTCAAGGTCACAAAGCTAATAAGTGGCAATATTATAAATATAAATATGATGATGGTCTTCTCACTCGAGTTGCCATGGTTTCGTGGGTTTTTTTCCCTTTGTAGCTACATCATGAGAAAGCTCAAATACTACTAGCACTAATCATAAATCTTAAGAGAATCTGATTTTGTAGGTAATTATCTGAAGCTAAATAATTGATGCAGAGAGAGCCTGAAAAGCTGGTAGAGTCCTCTTGGGTTTTACACCATTCTGTTGATTCTATCTCAGGGGACACAACATGCATGTGAGAAGCAAAGTATCTAGAAAAGCAATGTGTTAGCGTCCATCCCTGAACCTCTGGTCCGTTGGCACACCCTACCTTGGTGTGTTTCCCAGCAAGGTAGCATGTCGGTCTCATGTCTGCACATGCAGACCACACAGCAAAAATGCCCAGGCACACATTGCTGTCACCATCATAATCTTTCCATGCCTCTACACATGACGCTTCAATGGCTTTCCTGCCATCTACCAATACAGTGACAGCCCCTCACCTAGCATTCAAGAACTTTTTTTTTCCATTTTCTTCATCTTTTTTTAAAATTTTTTTATTGTTATGTTAATCCCCATACATTACATCATTAGTTTTTGATGTAGTGTTCCATGATTCATTGTTTATGCATAACACCCAGTGCTCCATGCAGAACGTGCCCTCTTCAATACCCATCACCAGGCTAACCCCTCCTCCCACCCCCCTCCCCTCTAGAACCCTCAGTTTGTTTTTCAGAGTCCATCGTCTCTCATGGTTCGTCTCCCCCTCCGATTTCCCCCCTTCATTCTTCCCCTCCTGCTATCTTCTTCTTTTTTTTTTTCTTCTTAACATAAGAACTCTCTTTTGAAACATTTCCCACCCCTTCATTTCAACATGAAATTTTAGGCATGGTTTCTCCAGTTGCCCCCTAATAATTATTTGTTTGCCCTCTTCCCAGTTTTCTGGTCTTTACTTCTGCATTATTTCCCTTCAAGCTTCAAACAGTACTCTGAGGGGAAGCTTTCCATTTACTTTCATGCAATTTCCCCCCTCCTGAACATCCTTGGCTATCTGTCTACATTGATCTTGTTGGTTGCGTCCTCACTTTCTATCTGTTACTCATACATATATCTCACCTCCCTTACTAAACCATACAATTGTTGGAGGTAGGTTTGAACCTAAAACCCTAGATGGGTTCTGTATTGCTCAAGGCAAGCACCAAGCACCATGCCTTACACACAGTGCTTGTGGTCACTGAGTAATGGCCCCCAAATAGGTCCATGTCCCAATCCCCAGAACTTGGGAATGTTAGCTTATATGGCAGGAGGGACTTTGTTATTAAGAATCTTGAGATGAGATTATCCTAAATTATCTGGGTGAACCTGGTGTAATCACAATAGTCCTTATCAGAGGAAGTTGGGAGTCAAACCCAAAGGAGAAAGTGATGTGATGAAGAGGACAGGGATTGGAGTGATGCACTTGGATGATGGAGGAAGGGGCTGAGAACCAAGGAATGCAGGTGGCCATTGGATGCTGAGAATGGCAAGGAAACAGATTCTCCCTCAGAGCATCCAGAAAGAATCTGCCCTGCCAACACCTTGACCTTTGCCCAGTGGAGCTGACTTTGAAATTCTGTCCTCCAGAACCATAAGAATAAATTTGTATTGTTTTAAGCCACTGAATTTAGGGCAATTTGCTACAGAAACAATAGGAAACTGATACAGTGTTGGAGAAAGGCTTATTGAATAAAAAAATAAATGAATGACTATAGGTAGGTGAATGAATAAATGAATTCAAAGAGTTCTGAAAGGAACCCCTGCTTTATACTATTTCCTTGCTTCCTACCTTTAACTGCATGGGAAATATTACCACAGTTAAAGGCATTCTTTAACGTTTCTCAGTATTTTCTGGAGATCTGATTAAAATGCAAATGTTTTAGCTGGGATCCTGGGTAGTGGTTGACTAATCGCCCCACACCAATTGACTGCCACTCTGGGAGAGGACAAGACTGGAGAGAACGAGAACATATAGGAAGACAGGACTCAGTGGGGATGGAGGACTTGAGGGATCTGGCAAACAGAGTCTCTCTAAGGCTGGAAGGGGCATGTCTTGGTTACACAGAAGGCTGCCCAGTGCCATAACTTGATGGCCCAGCCTTGAGGAGCAGGATAAAGAAAGATAATAGTCATCAAAATCATACCTTACCTGTCCAAACTTTTTTCCTTGAATTGGCAGAATCTTTGCAGAGTCTCTTTTTTTTTCCCCTAAGGACAAATTCGCATCATTTTCAGGGACAAAAGTTCAGGATAGAAGTATTTTTGTTCAATGTGTATCTTACTTCCCAGTGACTGACATGCCCTCTTTTAACTTTAATTAGAAACCAAACTGAATAAAACACTTGACTTTGACATACAGTAGTGATTTAAAAGGACTTTTCAACTCCAATACCAAAAAGATGAAACAGTAGTTCAAAAGGCTATTAGCATGGCCCTCCCACCACCTCTTGACACAGGGAAAGACTAAATTAATCAAAATGGTAATTGTGCCACAAATCAATTACTATTTAAGGTTATTTCTACTAAACTTGACCATAAAACTTCATATTCCCTACAACACAATTTTAACTGTGGTCTTTTGCAAAAACAAAAATAAGCCATCCCTCATAAGGCGTGTGTGTGTATGTGTGCGTGCATGTGCACACACACACTCGTCATGGGCTATTAACTGAGAGGCGATCATCTCCCTCATTTTCTCAAATAACATATATCATTCACACAGAGCCAGAGCATAATTTGGATGAAATCGAATGAGATTTTCCTCGGCTTCAAATGAATTGGAGTGGAAGATAATAATGCTTTCTATTTTTTTCCCTATCCAACAAGATTGGCTCTTAGCTCCAAAAAAATTTTAAAGTCTCCCTAGTGTTTCAGTTTTAAATACATTATATTTAAAGCAGTTTCTAAATTTTAACTACTTCTGATTCTTTTAAACTGCTCAGAAAGGAATACGGAGATTTTCAGATCTTCCAATCTAGCTGAAATCAAGCCCATGAACGTCAGCAAAAGCAGAACATTGCCTGGGCCTCTCAAAAGAATCTCTGAGTCTCCTGGTCTCCATGTTAGAACTACATCTCTCTGTCCAACTAAAAAATTTAAAACTATCAATCAGATAAAATCACTTTAATAAAACATCATCTAAGAGAGGGGAGACGAGAGAATTCTTGAGCACAAGTTTTGTATAAACCATCTTTTACACATAGATATAATTTTACAGTGGACCAGAATAGTGTTTTACTTGTTACTATGATCTATTTTTACTAAGACTAAGAAAAATCAAATGCTCCGGGGAAGAATAGAGCATTCTAAATTAAGCTGCATAAATAATTTTCACACTTTCGACTTGAATGTCTATTGGGTATTTCATTGTTTTTTATATTATCTACGAATGTGAAACCATTTTATATCTTGTGCCTTATTCAGATACTGCTGAACGATTAAAAATTGCAGTTCTTGTTTTTTTAACTCAGCAATGTTTGATTCTATACCTCTTGGATTTCTCATTTCATGGATTTGCTCAGTTCCCTGATTCATGTTTCATTCTTGCCCATAAGTCCATATCTATTGGCTTATTCTCATTAGGAAAGTTACCCATACTCTTCTGTAATAAATGATAGTATGTCTGCTCATAGCCTGATATTTCTTTAGACTGCCAATTTGTCTAACAGCAAAAGAATGACATCAAGGGATGCAGATTCAATGATGCAGCCATGGGAGCAAAGGAATGACAATATTCTTAGAACAATCTATTTACTAAAAGTTCTAGAATTCTTGATTTTAAATAAAAATAATATGATATTAGGCAGAAGGTTTTAGCTCTAAGCCCACAGGAAAAAATTCATTCTCTCCTATCTTCTCTTGAATGCTTCTGCAAGGGACCTCCGAACCTAGTGTTTTACTCAAAGCATATGTTGGCAGCCAACTGCCAACACTAAATATAAACTTTAAGAGGAAGAAAGCTACATTTGGAAGATAACTCATCTACAGACTGAATATTTCAGAGCAGATTGTATCTCTGTAGATTCTAAGTCGTGAAACTCAAAAGCTCTGTCCATAAGTAGTTTTGGGACCATTGCTGGGTTTCTGTTCCTGTCCATTTACCTTTCTGGGTCTTCTGATATATTTGTAAAACTGAATTAATAATCTTCTCAGCCTACTGAGTGTTGGCATTATGTGGATACAGATGAGATACAGATGCAGTCACTCTGACTAAAACATGACATTCATTCATTCAACAAGTATTTATTGAGCACATACTTCATTCCCGGTGCTGTGTCAAGTACTGGGAATATTTCTGTGGCCATAACAGACTTTGCCTCTGCTCTTGTAGCTATAACATGGAGTATTGCTACAAATATCCTTAGAACTACTCCTTTAACATCTACTACCACTACTACTATAATATTAGTATTTAAAAGAAATTGCTATTATTTGTGTAACCATCAACATCTCTTAGTGGGGATAATATTTGGGACATCTTTACTGGTATGAGATGATTATGAATTATTATATAGAATTTTATATTATGTTAATATTTATTATTATTAAAATTTACAAGTAATTACTAAATTACTACATTCATTTCTAAAACATCTTTCGGTGATTTTGTAGACAGTGAAGAAATCACCCTCCAGACCATGAGTTAGAGCTTTTACTTTTAACTTGACTCACCAGGCACATCTCAGCCTGACATCTTTTGAGAGTCAGGACCAACAGGAACCATGCACAAGAAAATAATAGAATAATCTTGGAGGAAATCAGATATCAGATCTGTGTAAATGTATTCAGCTTCTATTTTTAGTTTTCTTTTTATAAAAATTGTTTCATAAGGAAAACAATGAAGGGTGGGGAATTAGAATTTACTTAAGCATCTACCATATGCTAGACATTTTACATCTATTGTCTCATTTACACGCAGTGCTTCTCCATGATACTCCTTTGCAGATGGAGGAGGAGAGGTCCCGGGAGATGGTGACTTTTCAGACTCACTTCAATCGGGCCCTAAAGCCTGTGTTCTTCTCGCTGCACCCAACACTTCTGTTCTACCACAGTCTGTTTACGAAAATACTAGATTCATTAACATGACTCAGTGCATATGTAACCGATCAATAGGGACTTGATGTCAGTTTTACACAGATGTCCTGCTGGTACATAGATGGTTTTTCCAGTGTGATGCTGTTCTGACAACATCAGGAGCCAGCTTTCTCACAATCAAATAAAAGACTAAGCAATATTGAAGACGTTAAGGGAAAAGCTGAAGTCATGCAAAATGCCTTCTCCAAGAAGTGGCTGCCCTAGTGGCTTCAGAACAGTGACTTTTCAAGGACGTCAGTTGTCCTGAGACCTGGAAAATTTGTTAAAACACAGATTTCTGGTCTCCTCCTCTTTCTCAACCTCCATCCTCAGGGGTTCTTGATTCTGTGGGTCTGGAGGACAGCCCAAGAATTTGTGGTTAACAAATTTCTGCACAATGCTGAAACTGCTGATGTGAGGACCACGCTCTGAGAAGCAGCAGTGTGTTAAGCTATCTGCGGAAGATGTGAATGCAGATGAAGAATTTGCAAAGATATTTTTTCCTACAAAAACTGACTGATGGAGAAGCCTACCCCCAGATTATATGTTTTATGTTGATTTAATGGGTCTATCATAGGCAAATGTCTTCAAGGATCTAAATCTTGACAGAGGAAACATGAGCCCCAGTGTACAAGGCTGCTGCTATGACATTTGGTCTGTGAACATAGATACAAATGTCAGTGAAGATTTAACTGTGCTGGTAATTTAATAAGGGTTTCAATTGTAGTTTGTTTTCTTACTTCTCTGATTACAAAGTTACATAGATTTTCAGTGGTCTACTTTTTTTTTTTAAGTAGGCTCCACACCCAGCGTGTAGCCCAACATGGGGCTTGAACTCATGACCTAAGATCAAGACCTGAATCAAGATCAAGAGTCGGACACTCAACTGAGACCCAGGCACCCCTTCACTGGTCTACTTTAACCTCACTTTTTTCAAGTCCCGTTGGTTTTAGCATGTAATTTTGCAGAATATGAGGTTTTTCAGGAACACAAATATGGCATGAAAGCAAAATATAGCTTCATCAGATAATTAATAAAAATTAAATTAAGTAATAATCCATAATACTAAAATAGTATCATAATATAGCTTTATTAGAGCTACGTGGAGAAACTCTTATCAAATCTATGATAATGACCAAAAAGAGTAGAAGATCTAGAATAACTGGCAAATGTAGGTAGAGTGGATGATATAGAAGTTGTGTAGGCCCAGTGAAGACTCTTTGCAAAACAGTGTTAGACATCTTCCCTGAATTTGTCAGAATGTCATCTCTAGCAGCTAAGCTAGACTGCCTATATCACTTAAATTTGGGGGATTAAAAAGAGTCTGGGTGCCTGGTGGCTCAGTCATTAAGCGTCTGCCTTTGGCTCAGGTCATGATCCCAGGTCCTGGGATCAAGCCTGGCATCGGACTCCCTGCTCTGCAGGAAGCCTGCTTCTCCTTCTCCCACTCCCCCTGCTTGTGTTCCCTCTCTCGCTGTGTCTCTCTCTGTCAAATAAATAAATAAAATCTTTAAAAAAAAAAAGAGTCAAGTCAAGAGATAACAAATGGTGAAGATGTGAAGAAAAGGGAACCCTCATGCACTATTGATGGGAATGTAAATTGGTGCAGCCACTCTGGAAAACAGTGTGGAAACAGAACTACGATATGATCCAGTAATTCCACTACTGGGTATTTACCCAAAGAAAATAAAAACACTCATTTGAAAAGATATATGCACCCATATGTTTATTGCATCATTATGTACAATAGTGAAAGTGAAGGAACTTAATGTCCATTGATGGATGAATGGATAAAAAAGATGTAATGTATATGTGTGTCAGTGCATATATAAATACGGTGGAATATTACTCAGGCATAAAAAGGAAAAAGATCTTTCTGTTTGTGACAGCATGGGTAGACCTAGAGGGTATTATGCTAAGTGAAATAAGTCAGACACAGAGAGACAAATACCATATATTTCACTTATATCTGAATCTAAAAAACAAAAACAGAAACAGGGCTCATAAATACAGAGAAAAATCTGATGGTTGCCAGAGGGGAGGGGAATGGGGGGGATGGATAAAATGGGTGAAGGGGAGTGGGAGATACTTCCACTTCCAGTTACAGAGTGAATAAGTCACAGGGACAAAAGGCACAGCACAGGGAATACAGTCCAACGTATCGATAGCATTGCATGGTGACGGATGGTAGCTACACGTGTGAGCATAGCATAATCTCGAGAGCTGTCAGATCACTATGTTGTATGCCTGAAACTAATGTAACATGGCGTGCCTACTATACTTGGATAAAATAAAAAATACAAAAAATAAGAAGATAAAATAAAGCTCTCTCTCCTTAAAGAGACATCTTTCCTTAAACAAGCCTGCTCTCTTTTGAGTGTATTTTCTCTTTGGAGCTCTCTATTTAACTCTAGTTTTGCCAGCCAGCCCATGGGGGACACCAGTCTTTCCCCATAAAAACAGATTAACTGCAGACACTAATCTGCAGATGCTGGGAAGCACTTAGGAGGAAGGAGGAGGTACGCAATGCTGACCTTTCAAAAGTGAGGTAAGGGCTTGCAGGAGAAAGTCCCCGAAGTGCCTGAGATTTGGAGTCTTGTCCCCGGCATCCTCCCAAAGCCTTGCCATGCATCTCCCTTCCTTGTATGAATGAAGCAAACACCCAACCCCCTACAGTTAAAGTTAGAGGAGATAAAGAGATGGTTGTCGTTTCCAACCTGTGTAGCTTGATCCACCATTTTCTGTATTCCCTATCCCGTGATAAAAGGGGGGGGGGGCGGCAGGTTTACAGGAAGTCAGTCTCTTGGGCGGTACTAGCATTTCAGGAGTGTGTGTTTCACCTAAACTTAGCTATATGGAGATTTATCCTTGGACCAAGATGTAAGAGAATGCTAATGTTTTAATCCTGTATAAGCTTCTAGTGGCTGATTTTGCTACATCAGACAATGTGGAAATTGAGTGAAAACTTGCTGAAAATGTGCTTTTCAAAAGAGCTAAGGTGGGGGAATTAAAGGCAGAAATCTGGTGTCTGGGCTGGTGTCTGCAAAATCGTCAGAACAGAACTTACTGGTTAAATAACAAAATCAGCATCTTACATGACGAAGCAAGGCTTTTCTCTCTCTCTCTCTCTCTCTCCACAATGGTTTTTATTAAAAAGCCCACAGTCATGTACTGGTGGAAAGGTTATCACAGGTTTGGAGAAAAGGAGTAGATGGAGTTCTGACTTAATTAAATGTTCACGTTAAGTAATTATTCCAGTTCCTGGGGTGACGACAGCCAACAGTTCATTAGCTGGAAGTAAACTGTGTGACAACTATCTGATTAACAGTTTACCTTGAGAAACACAAGGTTATGTGATAGTTACAAATGCAGTAAGTTCTCCATCTGCGGAAGCCTTAATCAAACCTCCTTGAGTACAGGCATTTTTTAAGTGACTAGAATGCAAGACAATTTACTTGCGTACTAAGCCTGTATAATATGTAATTAGAATCTTTGTTTCAGAAAGTATTTTGTATCTTGACATACACTGGAGCCTTTATTAGGAACACTAGTTACCATGGTATATAGTAATAGTTGGCAAACATTAGTGTGTGTTAGGATCACCTGGAAGGCTGGGCCCACCCAACCCACTCCCATGCCCCCCACAAGTTTCTGATGGAGCAGGCCTGGGATGATTCCATAACATGTGCATTTCTTTCTTTCTTTTTTTTTTTTTTTAAGATTTTTTATTTATTTATTTGAGAGAGAGAGAATGAGAGAGAGCGAGTACATGAGAGGGGGGAGGGGCAGAGGGAGAAGCAGACTCCCCGCTGTGCAGGGAGCCCGATGCGGGACTCGATCCCGGGACTCCAGGATCATGACCTGAGCCGAAGGCAGTCGCTTAACCAACTGAGCCACCCAGGTGCCCTCTTTCTTTTTTTTTTTAAAGATTTTATTTATTTATTTGACAGAGAGAGACACAGCAGGAGAGGGAACACAAGCAGGAGGAATGGGAGAGGGAGAAGCAAGCCTCCCGCTGAGCAGGTGGCCCGATGCGGGGCTCAATCCCAGGACCCTGGGATCATGACCTGAGCCGAAGGCAGACGCTTAACAACTGAGCCACCCAGGCGCCCCTAACATGTGCATTTCTAACAATTTGCCAGGTGATGCTGAAGCTACTGGTTCCAAGACCAGCCTTTGAGAATCACGTTTACATAGAAAAGAGACTGGCTGATGAGATGGGGAATGCCTCCAACAGAAGTTGGGAGACCCAGAATCCCTTCTAATTAGCTATCAGCATGACCAGGGTCAAGCCACATGATTTTCATGGGGTTGACTTGAGGGCATCTTACAACTCTGTATTTTGAATTCTTGTGTGAAATTACCAGTAAATAGAGAATTCTAACAGTACTGGTTAATGGTACTTTTCAATTCTTTCTGAAACCCCTACCTGACAGTGAATGTTTTCCCACAGAATGCTTGAAGAAAAAAGAAACCTAATTTGTCATTATTAGCAAATTATTTCATAATCAACAAACACTCAACTTCAGAATCAATGGACTGTGTTCGATTGTCGAGTAAGGGCAGACCCCTGGGCCATGCTCCATCAGACAAACTCTCCCAGATCCTCAGATGCCTACACAGTTTGTCTGTGACCTTTTCAACTGATTTAGCCTGAGTTGCTTTCATTCAAGACTATTTGGTCTAGGGATCCTAAGGGACTGGGAAAGCTCACTGATTATTTTCTTTTAGATTATGCCACATATGTTAAAAGTCACTAAGCAGTAAGTTCTGGGAAATCTCATTTGCCAGAGGAAAAGGAAAGCAGTCACATCTGGATCCTGTGTCTCAGGCAGGAACAGAAAAGCAGCAGGTAACTGGGTAGAGTCTAGAAACCACTGTTTACTGTGTTATATTACTTAACTATTCTCTATCTGAAATACTCCACTTCTAAAATGTAAGTCCCCTTGTCCTACTAGGACAGTGTGGGGGTGGGTCAGTGTCACAGTTGAGATATTTGAGCTTTTTCAATGTTGCTGTTATATGTTTTTATATCCATAAAAAATGACGTGTGTAAAATTTAAATAAATCTAAGTGTTAGGTGAATTTGCAAGCATGTAAATTTTAATATAAATAAAAAATTATATCGTGAGATAAAATTTACCATTTTTTAAAATTTTTTTATTGTTATGTTAATCACCATACATTACATCATTAGTTTTTGATGTAGTGTTCCATGATTCATTGTTTGTGCATAACATCCAGTGCTCCATGCAGAACGTGCCCTCTTTAATACCCATCACCAGGCTAACACATCCTCCCACCCCCCTCACCTCTAGAACCCTCAGTTTGTTTTTCAGAGTCCATCATCTCTCATGCTTCGTCTCCCCCTCCGATTTCGCCCCCTTCATTCTTCCCCTCCTATCTTCTTCTTTTTTTTTTTCTTAACATATAATGTATTATTTGTTTCAGAGGTACAGATCTGTGATTCAACAGTCTTGCACGATTCAAGGCGCTCACCATAGCACATACCCTCTCCAGTGTCTATCACCCAGCCATCCCTGCCTCCCACCCCAACCCCCACTCCAGCAATCCTCAGTTTGTTTCCTGAGATTAAGAATTCCTCATATCAGTG
>NC_138381.1:50015189-50038693 GCF_054177405.1 Leptonychotes weddellii
ACGTCCCTCAGCGGAGCAGACTTTTAAAAGTTCCGATTTTGTGCTCCGTGGTTCTATCACTTGCCAGAAGCGGCCGACGGAGGCCCCTCCCCCGCCGTCTATCCTTCCGAATATCGCCTCGGATTCACTTCTCCGCACGTCCTACCTTCCAGAAAGTGGTCGCTTTTCTGATGAGAGAGTTGTTGCTCTTCTTTTCTTCAATCTCCTGTTGAGTTTGTAGGTGTTCAGAATGGTTTGATCCCTATCCAGCTGAATTCCCGAGAGGAGACGAAATCCAGGTCTCCTACTCCTCCGCCATCTTGCTCCGCCCCCGATAATAATTATTATTACAAAGAACATAAGTGCTCTTTGCCTTTCATGTGAATTTGAATTACTATCTAGGGTCACTTACTTTCAGTCTGAAAAAGTTCCTTTAGTATTTCTTGTAAGGAAGGTCTGCTAGCTATAAATCCTCTCAGTTTTTGTTTGCTTGGGAAAATATTTATTTTTGCCTTCATATTTGAATGATAGCTTTGCTGGATATAGGATTCTTGGTTGACATATTTGTTGTCTTTAGCACTTTGAATATGTTATAGTGACTTGTAGTCTCTCTTTTTTTTTCTGCTGAGAAGTCAGGTTTTAATCTTATAGGGGTTTTCTTGTAACTGACAAGATTTTTTCCTTTTATTCCTTTCCAGATTTTCTCCTTGTTTTGACTTTTAACATTTTTATGGTGATGTATCCATCTGTAGATCTCTTTAGGTTTAAACCATTTAGGTTTGTTGAGCTTCCCAGATGTATACTTTACCATTTTTCAATAAATCTGGGAAAATTTCAAACATTATTTCTTTGAATATTTTTGGAAACTTTCTCACTTTCTTCTCTCCTAATACTACCCTTACATATGTCCATGTGCTTAATGATGTCCCACATTTCTTTGAGGTTCTGTTCCCTTTTATTGTCTATTCTTTTTTCTCTTTTCTTTGGCTTGCATCATCTCCATCAACCTATTTTCAGTGCTTAATTCTTCTGCCAGTTCAAATCTACTGTTGGGTCTCTTTAGTGAACTTCATTTCAGTTATTGTAACTTTCAACTCCAGAATATTTATTTTTTAAATAATTTCTCTGTATTGATATCCATTATTTGATGTGATATTGTCACCAAATTTCCCTTTCTTCCTTACTTTTCTTTACTTCTCAATCATGCTTTCCTTTAGTCCTATAAACTAAACTCTAAAAGCTGGCTTGACAAACGAACTCAATTAAATGTGGCTGCCTTGAAACAACAGTGTCTGAGGTCAGTGTTTGATATTTGTCCTAATATGATGAAGCCTCCTCCCAGCTGTTCTGGTCCCTCGTTCTCTCCTGCACATTTGTGGCCTACAGTCTAGGCTGTATCTTTATTAAATCCATGAATCTCTCCCCAGTTGCCTTCTACCACAACATGCGCTATTCTTAAGAGCATCGTTAGACTTGAACTTCTCCACATTCTGTTGAACATCAAGTCAGCTCCTTTGGGAAAAGATTAGGAACTATCTATTTCACAGCATGTTTCTCCCCCCAGGCAAAATGTCTGAGCCAGGGCTCTGGTGCTGGATGTGGAAACAATGACAAGCTTCTCTGAGTGACACCCCTCTCTAGGAGGTGAGCACTCTGTGTGAGGGAGGGGAGCAGCACCTGAGGTCCTCTCAGTTTATATCTCACGTGTGATCCACCATCTCACAAGTCAGGGCAATGACAGTAAGGGCCACAGCATTCTCAGTGTGCCACACTCAGTGTGGAGCCTGCAGTCCACAATCAGGTGCTAGGTGGAAAAAGGGAGCTCTTACCTCTCATTCACTCACCTGGAACTTCACCTCAACAACAAGTAACTGGGGACTGATGAGAAGTGCTAAAGTCCTGCTCCTCCCAGAAAGAAAGCCCTCTGTTTGGGAGCCATGAAGAGCTGGGGGCCTGCATTTCTGAGCTGCAGCTATCTGGAGTGGAGTCTCCACCTTGCTGAGATGGGAGGGTTGAGAGAAGAAGGGAAGGGGTCTTGTTTCAAACACCACAGTCTTGAGTTTCTTACTGAATTTTCATGATTTTCTCAAATAGATGTTTCTTCATTTGCTGTTTGCCCATAGGACCATTTCCAGAGAATTTAAATGTTTTATAATGTTCATCAGTTTGTATAAGGAGCCAGTGAGCAGAGCAACTCATACTATCATGGCAGAGGTTCTGTCTCTAGTAGGTTATAGTTTATAAAGTAGTTCCACATATATTCTACATGTTATTGTTAACTACTCACATAGACTTTAATAACCATGTCACTTAGGTAGAGTTTATTTCACATTTCCAGTGTATAGTCAAAGAGTAGGAATTGTATGTCAGACACTGGAAATAAAAGATAAATATAATACAGTTCTTCCCTTTGAAGAATTTACATCTGCTAGGAGATATGGAGGATCTAAGCTATCCCAGAAATAAGAGTAGAATTTGAACACAAAGTTATTTGAATCTTAAACCCACTAGCCCATGATGCCTCCTATTGGGTCTTGGGGAAATTTATAAATATGAGGGAAATGCCTTTTTTTAATGCCCCCCTTTTTTTTTTGCCTTACCAAAGATTGAAGGTATGGAAATTACAGAAGACTAATTTGTTGGTTGGAGATACTTGGGTGAGACATGTGCTATGAAAAGCAAACTCTTTATTTTCACATCCAGAGGCTGATGCAAAGGCTGGTGTGTGTGCCAGGAGGGAAGCAGGCAGAGAAGGAGGCCGTGGAGGGCATGTGTCTATGGTTAGGCACACGTAGAGAGAAGTGGTAGGCATAGCGTTAACCAAAATCTAAGCATTCCTGTTAGATTAATGCCATGCCTCAAGGATGGGGAAGAAGGAATAGGAGAAGGAATAGGGACAGTTGGACACTTAATTTCTGGCTGTATTTTTTGTTGTTTGTTTGTTTTGTTTTGTTTTGCTAAAAAGGCCTATTTATTTGCAATACTGATTATAGTGTCTCGAAATAAATGAGAGAATGAGTGCCCTCTTCCACCTGACATATTGTAAGTTTTATGATATCAGTCATAATTTCAGCTTATAATAATATTAGGCATCTATAATTTTTGGTGGGCACTTGGTGGTCCAGGTGTTTGTTAGTGACAATGTCTTATCTTTCTGTTGCTATTTAAAATGCCTAGAAGAGAAAATTGTCATTTTGGAGAAAACAGTATTACCATAAGTCAAAGTAGGACTGTCAAAAGCAGATTATGCTGAGGCATTAAGAGCCTCATTTAAATGGGGAGAATCTATGCCTAGATGAGCGTATTTTGAAGAGCCAAGACCTCCAGTACTGAGAAGACTGGTTTGACTGCTTTGGAGTAACAGTGCATTTCCAGAAGGAAGGGAGCCTTCAGGAGATCAAGGCAACAGAATTGTGTCAGAGGCAAAAATAGGATGAGTCTGCAACCGTGGGGCCAGGACCAGGAAGTTTTGCATATTGTGGATCCAAAGCAACAGCAAGATCACCATGAGAAGATGTGATAGAGATAGAAGGTTTCTTCAATATTCAAGAGGAAGAAATAATTTAAAAGACAGTGACGGGATAAAGAAATGACTCAAGGAAAGATGATCTGCTGCAGAAATTACTGAGTTGCAAAGACATGATGAGCCCCCCCCCCCAGGCTTGCTTGAGCAAATGCTATAGCACAAGATGGCAGGGCCGCCTAAGAAGTATCAATATAAACTAAAGCAAGTTCTATACCCAAACCAGGAGAGCCCCAGTGCTTCTCACCAGGAGTTTTACCTCATTCATACTGAAGAAAAGAATTGGAAGTTGAAAAACGTTTTGGCCCTGGGGAAGAAGATCCAATGTTCGGACAACCATAACAAGAAGTCGGCCCAAGAGAAGGTAAATTAAAAAAGAAATGAAAGACCTAAGTGGAACACAGCAAATTTGTGATAAAAGAGAGCTGAGAGTTCCAAGGCAAGAACAGGTCCAAGGGAATTTAAGCATGGAATTCATGTTCTGGAAAAGGAAATGATGACAATAATGAACTCATGGTTGCAGGGAAATTTGGAAGAAGCCAGGGTGTTGCCAAAAGGCCATCAGTCTCAGAAAAAGTAAGACAGGGGACACAGCAAGCATAGGTGGAAGAGAGTTCTGACAGAGCAGGAACACAACTTGGTGCTCCAGGAGGAGCAGCCGCATCCTAACTTACATGAGGAGGAGGCCAGACCACAGATCTTTAGAGGACTTGCCTAGGAGTTGCTGACCAAGTACAAAAGATGCTCTGAAGTCGCAGCAGCAAAGCTCAACAGTCAGTTCAGCAGTCAAGCCAAGAAAAGGAAGCTTTATAAAGGCCCCAGCAGGAGGGTCTAGGGGACACAGGACCACGAATACTACGATAGGAACCTCAAAGGGAGATGTTCCCCAAAGCAAGGGAGGTGCAGCATGGGATGGAGCAAGGCCTACAAGGGTTGGAGCAGAAGGACCAAGGCCAAGAGTGCTGAGAGGGCAGCAGGCATGCCTACAGAAGGCATCTGGGGTCGCTTCAGGTTCCTAGGGCCTGGAAGGACCACTCCTGAGCATCCTCTGTCAAGAGGGTGAAGGCCATTTTGAAGGCCTTGAGGCAGCTTTAGTAATCTCAGAAAAGGTTCTTCTGGAATAGTATAGTTTCTGCAGAATCAAGAAAAACAAGAATCTGGTTCAAGAGTCAGTTAGGCAGAGACAAAATCCCCCAAACACAAGATCCCACAAGATCAAGGGCAGTTGAATCTCCAGACTTGACTAGTTCATAGGAATGTGACCTAAAGGAAGTGGAGCAAAACCGACGGTGGGATAACAAGATGGCAGCCTACAAGGAAGGAGCAGATGATAAGGAAAGCCCAGTGGAGATACCTCAGCAGACTAAAGCTGTTCCACATCCAGAGGCATACAGTAATAGGAAGTACTGTAAGTGCAGACAGTAACATGGCAAAAGAAAACCAAAATGACAAAAAGAAACAAGAAGGAGAGGCCTCAATTTAACTTGGAGCTATTCCAATAACCAAAGGTCAGGTAAGAGCATTTTGAAGCTTTTGTGGATTTTCTTTCAGAAAAGATGTGAATAGGTGTGAATTTTTCAATTTTGCCAAGTCCTCAATATACTCATTAAAAAAAGCTTCTTAACCCAGGTATCCAGTTTTATATCAAATAGCTTCTAAATTTGTTATCATTACCTATTTCTATCTCTCTTCCCTCTCTGCCCTCTTCTTCCTCTTTCTTTTCTCTCCTTTTTCTAGACACAATCTGCAGTTTGTGATTTAAAAAAGAATTGCCTTTTAGCCCCAACCAAACAGGGAAGAAGAAGGCAAAGCCACTATAATTTTAAATTTGATACCTTACCTGGGGAGACTTTGTCCCTTCATCCTGTTCACCAGGCTGAATATGTAATAAATCCACACAGTTCATAAGAAACTCGAGTTGAAAGAAAAGTTGCCTCTCCCTGAAATATTGGTGGCTCCACCCTATAGTTTGTGTCTGGACCTGTGAAGTGTCAGAGAAGTTAGCTTACCATGGCTTCATGGACGCTGGTAGAAGACACAAGACCAGGTCATGTCATGAAAGACTGTTTCTACTGACAACAGTCACGGTCACCCAAGGATCAGCATCTTTGCATTGGTTCCCAAGCCCCAATTTCTACAGGATGCTGAGAAGTGATCACATAGCACCAATACATGAAGTGGATTGTGACACAGGATTGTGTACAGGATTCTTGAGCTTGGGGAAACTTAATCTTTGATAAAGAGTAGTTAGCGTGTTTTTCCCCTGCTCCAAAGGGAACACCATCTTTATCTTCCGAGGCTTTAAGCCAACTTGCCCTGTGCTCCTGAAGGAGATGCTATCCCTTTGTTCCAGGTCGGTTCACTGTACAGACATCCTTGGAAAGACAGTCTGGAACAGAGGGTAGTCCATGCCTTGCTTGTAAGACATAAAGAATCCCAAGAGATCTGTGGAGAATTACTTCCTAACCATTTGTTTCCAAAAATGGAATGTAAAAATGTTTTAAATTTATATTGCATCTTCTCACAGAAATGATAATGGATAGAAAAGCCCCTAGTGGTTAGAATAATAGTCCCAACAATATTGAAGCATAGTCCCCTTGAACCCAGCCATTAAATGCAGGAAGGTTGCTTTAGGAAAATACCCAGAAGTAAACAAAACAGAACAAAACAAAACCAACTGGGATAGGGAGTGGTGATGTTGAAGAGTTAGAGAGGGAGCCCCAACTACTCTGCCCCACTGATTTTGTATTCATCATGGGCAGTACATAGTAAATAATAAATAAATGACTTACAGTATGCATAGCAAACAAAATGAGGTACCAGTAAGGAAAACGATTTCCCAGTGTTAGAGGTTTAAATTGGTCATCAGGTCTCATTTCTTATCCCAATAATTATAAATTATTACCACCCTTGCCACTTACGGGACACTTGTTACATACCAAGCAGTATGCTGAGGTATCCATAGCATGTATGCACTTAGATGTGTGTCTATATATGTGTATACATCCTACATATATATCCATACTACAAAAACATCTGTATTTGTATAAATTTAATTCTAACCTCAAGCCCACAAGGGAAGTATCATTGCCTCCATTATACAGATGAAATGACTGAGCCGGAAAGAAGTTGTTGGTTCTATATAACTCTGAGGTACACCTAGGATTTGAATTCAAGTTTGTTGGACTCTACAACCCATATTCTTAAGCCCTGCATCATTCTATCTTCCTGCCAAGAAGCTTGAACTTAGATACCCTCACCTTCTCTAGCCTTCCTTTATAATCATCATAATGACTTGTCCCTATAGAAACAATCCTTTCCGCTAACAAAAAATGCTGGAAACTACTAGATTTCTTCCCCTTCCTTTATGTCTCTCCTTTCTTGGGCATTTACTCGATCAGGACTTTATAGCAGGATCCATAGGTCCTTTAGAACAACCAGAGGTCCCCAGAAGAGCCCTCGTCAAGGGGACAAACCACATTCTCTCACACTGATCCCACTTCGCAACCTCTTTTTTTTTTTTTAAAGATTTTATTTGTTTATTTGACAGAGAGAGACACAGCGAGAGAGGGAACACGAGCAGGGGGAGTGGGAGAGGGAGAAGCAGGCTTCCTGCCGAGCAGGGAGCCCGATGCGGGGCTCGATCCCAGGACCCTGGGATCATGACCTGAGCCGAAGGCAGACGCTGAACTGGCTGAGCCACCCAGGCGCCCCGCGCAACCTCTTTTGATCCATCACACCCATGATATTTTGTAACAGGTATTTTGGCTGGACAGGATCATTGTTATAAGATATCTGATGAAACTCTCTGTGCAGACAGAGCTGAAATAGAGTTAAAAGAAACCTCTTCTCCCCATTACTCTGGGAGGCCAAGCATGCCAGATCTGAGGTTTATCAGGAGCTGGTACCCCTCACAGAGTGGCTGAATTTTCACAAAGGGCATCATGAGCAGGGAAATGAGGAGGCTTCAATTGGTTCCACGGACGAGAATGAGAGCAGAGGTGAATTCGCGTCCTGCTGGAACCTTTTGTACATCTCCTCACACTGAGATGGTGCCTCCATTGATAGTGACCATAGATTCTGAGCCAAAAGTCAGAATGTCGTGTCTGATGGACTTTTTTAGAATTGAATATTTACTTAAAAGGAAGTTTTATTAGTGATGGTTACAAAATCACTTTTACTGGGAAGAAAAACCTTGCGTGAGACAGGGATTGCTAATTCTGAAAGGATTATCTTTGAGTTTCCTGCTTCAGAATTCACCAGACTGCCTGTTAAAATGCAGATTCTTAGGTTCTGAATCAGAATATGCCAGAATATCTAGGATTCTGCCTTTTTACCACTAATTCAAGAGATTCTTTTGCATATGAAAGTTTGAGAAGTGCTGATTTAGGATAGTTTATTTTCAGATTTCTCACTGTAATTTAATGTGATATTTCAAGCTCTGTATTTGTATGTGCCAGTTTTGTGTAATAAAGAGAGATCCCCCCTCTAAGTGACTGTGAGTACCCAAGGGAGGGTGGATTAAAACTTATTCTACATAAGGCTATAATTATAAGCTAAATTATGTCCTTCTTAAACTCTTCTGTTTTCCTTCACCCAGCTCACACATACTTTCTGCCTATTCCAGCTCCATCCTGGCCAGCCCTGTGGAAATACAATAGATACTCCCAGTTCCAAAATCATTTAGCCATTTCTTATTACCTCCCTATGAAAGCCAAGTGTGCTGCCTTCCATATATTCACATGCCTCCTTGGGAGGGAGGGCTCAATAATGCAGTCATCTGAGGATTGGGCCCAATTTTCTGACCTGATCTTGAGCTTTCTTCCAAGGCCTTCTGGAGCCAGAGAGGGGTAAGACCCTCCACACCATCCATGGGCCTCTCTGACACAGGGTGGAAACTCCACAAAGACAATGTACTCTCAAGAGACTTCTACAACCAGGCATTTCTCACTGCCTGTGATGCAAAAGTTCTCATCACAGCCACTTGGCAATGTTATACTGAGTTGAGCCTCTGATAACATGAAAGCATTGCTGGATTCTTAATGAGTGGCCCAGACTTGAACCTTCTGATTCCCCATTGCATCACACTTTTTTTCCTATTTTCCCTCAGTTTTGAGGTATAACTGACAAATAAAAAATTGTATATATTTAAGGTGTACAATGTGATGTTTGATATAGGCATAAATTGTAAAACAGTTATCACAAATAAGCTAATTAACATGTCCATCACTTCACATAGTTATCTTTAAATGTCAATGTGACATACACAAAACTCTTCTGCTTTGTATTTTTATTTAGGAGTTTTTTGATGTACGTGACTGACATATTCTCTCTCTGATTTCAACCTTAATTTCTACAAGTAATGTTAGACTTGACACTTCCTTGGAGGTCAAGGTGGCTGGTGCAAAATCTAATCTAATGGACAGGCACATTAAATCTCAACAGATCCATTTCAGTATTCTTTCAGTGGAGGGGCATGGAGCCTAAGAGAAAGCGCTTAGCAATCTTTGAGAACAAAAAGGTTTATGCTGGAAATGTTGGAATGCCCTGTGATTATTCCAGGATCTCTTATTTATTACTACACACTCACCTGCCATCACAGTTGTCATGTTTTAAACAAATCTTGCATCTTCAGTAATGGAAGAGAGTATGGATGTGTCGGGACTTTCATTTTCATGATTGAATAGAAAAGTGAATAGTTTAATCCTATGTACTGCTTACTAAAATTGAATGGCAAGAGGCCATCCAAATTTAGGGAAAAGGTCTCTTGACTTGGCAAGAACAGAGAGTTTGACCTGAAGGAGGAAATCTGAGTTTTAAGAGAAGTTGAAAGAGAACCATTGGTTAGAACTCCTTGGGAAAGTGATATGCACAGAAGTGAAGTGGAGGTATGAGTTTGTTTGCTGCAGCTGCCATAACCATGCCATACACTTGGTGACTTAAACAACAGGATTTGTCTCACAGTTCTGGAGGCTGAAAGTCCAAGATGGAGGTATTGGCAGGTCCATGTAGTTCTTTGGCTGGCAGCAGCATAATTCAGATCTTTACACATGACATTCTCCTGTGTGCCTGTTTTTCTGTATTCAAGTTTCCCCTTTGTGGGAGGATGCCAGTCATATTGGATCAGAGATCCCACCCTCTTTCAGTATGACCTTATCTTAAGTAATGACATCTGTCATGACCCTTTTTCCAAATAGTCACATTCTGAGGTCCTGGGGGTTCAACATATGGATTTGGGCGAGGGGATACAATTCAACCTACCACAAGATACATGAGAATCTGTCAAATAGCCTCAGAAGAAAGGATGTGACTAGTACATCGACGTGAAAATTTCTTTTCATTTCTCCAGTGTTATCCCAAGGCCCATTTTCCTATCTCTTTGAGAAAAGAAGTATTTAATATTAGAGTAGAAAGGTCTTGACAGATTGCCTAATTTCCTACCTTATGGTGTAGAGGGGAAAACTGAAGTCTCCAGGGGTAAAACAATGTGCTCAGAATCAAACAGGATAGCACCAAATCCACCTCCTAGACTGTCCCTTCAGCGTACCAGGAGCTGGGATATTGTGAATGGCTTTGTCCTTGAGACCAAATATTGGCTATGATTCTCTGTGTGTTGAATGCAAGGGCCAATCCTCTCTGGAAGTGAATTTGGGCATCTTGCAAGTTGCCGCCTTCTGGTGTTTACTGTGTTGATTGTACAACTCTGAGGTCACAGACTGAAGTTTCCTGCTACAGCCTGGACAATGCTCTGTGCTTTATGCATTGCCCCTCTGCTTCTCCATCTCTCCTTTCACATGTTCCCTGTCCCACTGTCTCATTGACCAGCCCAGCTCCAATGTGGTGACTGAAAATGTGTTAACCTAACTGAATTGTTTCTTAGTAGGTGATAGGTAATATTTTAATGGTAATAAGCCAGTTCTCCACCCCCTCTCCCTTTTCTAGAAGTCTTTTGGGTTCTCTCTTTAGAGAACAAAATAAGACAAATCATTTCTGTGGTTCATTTTGGCCAAATTAAAGGGCTCAAAGGCATTAGGGAAAAGCAGATAGTCTTCATGGTTGCATCAAATTGCAGAGAGTTGGTTGCCATATTTTTTGTCTATTCTTAAAACTTTGTCATCTTGGGAGGTCTCTGGTGAACTTAACACATTGAGAAGTAAGGAGTTTCTATTGCAATTGGCATGCTTTCAGTGTCAGGACTTGTCTTGAGCTGTGTGGACAAACTCTATAGTATTTCTAATCACACTGAGGTATTTTTTTTCCCTCCTAAATTTCATCTTTTTAAGACTATTCAAAGATGAGCTTGAAACAATACTTTCATGTTGCTTTCGCTTTACTCCCTCTGTGCATAGGATTTCAAAAGGCTAAATATTGATCAGGCAACTATCCTGGATTGCCTCAGAAAATATCCATTTCCCTCAAAACAAGCTATTCCATTAGTTGCTTTTGAAAATGGATCAGTTTCACACTATCAAATTTATAATTGGAAAATGGCATGAGATTAATTATGGAAATGCTTTTCAACTTCAATAGCCAATTAACAGGCAACTGGATGAAGACCACAATAATTACATTGTTCTTCAAGCATTACACTAAAAGTCTTATTTTGGTATATTTAGACTTTTAAAAGATAATACGATTAACGTTATTTTTAAAGTGAATTTGACATTCAAGCAATGCATGAATTTACTTTGGATGTTGAATTATAAAGTAATGCCTATCAGATTAATATTGAAATTTTCTTTATAATCTAGGACCATCATCACAGACATTTTGCTGCATGAATTCCTGCCATGGTTGTTATCAGGTTCAGGTGTAAGAAGGAAGAAATACCAACTGCCATAAGCCCTATTAAAAATAGTTTTTCCTGATATCTCTGGGGGTTCTGGGCAAGTCTTCAAGATCTATCCTATTCCTTTATTTTTTAAAAAGACTTATTATGTATTTATTTGAGAGAGAGAGAGAGAGTGAATGAGAGGGAGAAGAAGAGAGAATCTGAAGCAGACTCCACACTGAGTTCATAGCAGGGCTCGATCCCAGGACCTAGAGATCATGACCTGAACCGAAATCAAGAGTCAGATGCTCAACCGACTGAACCACCCAGGTGCCCCTATCCTATTCCTTTAAATGAGAAATTGTTTTTCTTTGTTCTGACCAAACAGGGAGGTAAGGGCCAGCTCAGGCTCTTGAAGTTGGTACTGGAAATGTGTAATTTAAGTAAAGCTTATAATTTATTTTCATATTATAATTATATGCTGTCAAAGTCACAGATCCTAAGTGTACAGTTAGATGAGTTGTGACAAATGTACAAACAACATTCAAATCAAGACCTACACTTGCATCACCCTAGAAAATCATATGACATTTTATAATGGTATCTTGATAAGAGGTCTCTTTCTATGCAGACCACTTTGTCTCCTTCCTCTTTGGTGTTTGGGAGAACAGAAAAGGCAGAGGTAATTATTGATTTATGTACTCACTGTAGCCCTCTGATCCTGCAGACATTTTCTGGGGCAATGACTTTAGAGTCTAAGAAACCAGGTCCTAACTCTTGGCTCTGCCCCTACTTAGAGTTATTTAATGTCTGAGATTTAGCTCTCTTATCTGTAAGCTGAGGATGCTAAAACCAACCTCATAATGTTGTTATAAAGATTAACTAAAATACATAAAGCACTTGACATTCAGAACATGCTCAGCTGATGTCCCATTCATCCTTTCTGGTTAAAATCTTGGGCGCTGGATTTTTTCTCTTCCTCTCCTCCACTCCGAGCAAACAATCAAAAAGGCATATTCTTGTCTTTTAGGACACTGCATTTGAAGGAGATACTTTTCTAATCAGAAAAACTAATCCTTGCTAATACATTAGTAAACTTGAATAATTTAAAGCATTTCTTCTTCCAGGTAACATATTTACATTTTAATTTAAGCCTTTAGGAGATATCGTTTTAACCCAAATGAAGGACTAGGAGCTGAAAAAGTCAGGAGGTTGGGAAATGGTGTAGTATTGGAGGCCAGGCAGCTCCATTTCTCCAAATTTCAGATAGCCATCCATCTGCCTGTGTGCACAGCTGCCCATGTTAAATGTAGGTGATTTTTCTCAGGAAAAGATTGTGTGCACAGGTTGCAGGCAAATTTGGAACAAGATGCTTTAAATGGACTCATGCAGGCATTAAAATCAGTACCTAGAATCTGTGCTACATCAAGGAAGCCACCTTCACATGGTTGAAATGACAGTCGTTGCTTAGCAGAGGAGAAGAGATGGGGAGATCCATACCGTGGGGCATGCAGCAAGCAGTGGCCTCAGTGAGAACCACCATGTGGTTTCTACTGGAAGCACGGAATGTATCAGGGAAGGCAGCTGGTCAACAGCCCATTTAAAACTTCAGTTTAAATTCAGGGCCACCAATGAGTATCATCAAAACATCCCTGGTAAGCACTGTGGAGAGCTGCCCCTCTATATTTCCCTACCTTTCCAAGACCTGAGTAGATGGGTGCTGGCTATATATTTGCTCCTCCTCTCTCTTATGAAAAGTAGTTGCTGGCTTTAAGAACCTCCCCAAGCGTTAGAGACTCTTGGGAGTTCGACCTTCCTACCATGGAGTCAAAGCCATCTGTGCTGCTGGCTAGCCATTCATTTGAACCATTATTTTTCCAAAACAAACCAACACCCATTCACCTTTGCTTTCATCTTTTCTGGAAAACAATCATATTTGTTCTTGATCATATAAGATACTCTGTGACTGAAGCAAAGCAGATTTTTTTCTCTTTGTGTGACTTCATAGATTCTAGATAAAATTAGAACTTCAGGGACTCCTGTACAATCAGGATCCCAAAGCAGATGATACTTGGCACCATTACCAGCCCTTAGCTCAAGACCAATGATGATGAGGTCCAAAAGTGAGGACCCGTAGGCTGTCTACAGATTTTGTCACAACTGTGTTTTCCCAATTTCAATTGTTTCAATAAGTTGTTTGAGGAAATACCTACAAGCATAACTCTCTGCTCATCTTCTTTTTTTGGTGTGGCATTTGGAACTCATACTTAGGAATTCTCACACTCAGAGTAACTATCAGGGAGCTGTATGTATAGGATCATGGGCATGAAGGAAGTACAGCCTGAAAAGTAAAAAAAATTAGATACTTTGTATTATTAAATCTTTGGGTCCAAATTACATTCTTTAAGCCTAACATCAGTGAGTTGTCAATGGAATAGATGGGTAGAACCTTCAACATAGAGATATAGTTAATTAGACCAATGAATTAGGGGCCTAGGGGACAATACTCAGCAAAACATCATATTCCCTTGGTCATTAGTCTAGTTTACAAAGAGCTGTCCCTGTGAGGATTTCTTCATATTTTGTTACTATTCCTGTCATTTAGGATCAGTTGCCAATGTTAACTGTCATTAGCTTATTAGGTTAGGAGTACCCAGTTACCATAAAGAAAAATATATCAAAGTAGATTTTTTTCTTGCTTTTCTTGCTTAATGTGAATGAAGGTTAGTGGTGTTGAGAAGAGGAAGGATAGTGACCAATGAATTTGATGAATAAAAATGAAATGTTAATGACTAATCAGTAATCAATTTTGCAGTTTTTCTTTAATCATGTTGGAGCGATTATGGGAATGCAGTCTGTGTTGTGTATACGAGTTTAGAGATTTTAGCAATTCTCATTCTGAGATAAAACACCAAGAAAAAGTGGTGGCCATAAAATTCCTGAAGCTTCTATTTGAAACTAGCCGGCCATCCAGTGTGTCAGGGATAACCAGTTCTGTGGAACTATTCCTTTATAAGTTCTATACTCTTGGCTAATTTTATTAAGCCACCTTAGGTCTTTGGACTTTCTAAATGGGCTGTGGAAAAATTGATTGTCCAAAGAGTTCAACTCAGAGGCAAGCCTGAGGCCCGACGTTGATTCAGTGCTGGTACCCCAAACCTCTATAGGCCCTATTATGAAAGATCAATGGGAAGTGTTTTCCACCTATCTGTCCTTGCTTTCCACAGAATGAACTTTAAATCAAATTTTTAGCTTTATGTCACTTGAGAGAGTAGAGAGAAGGGCTTTCAGGTGGAAGAAGAGCTATGATTAAAGTTTGTGAAGGGTTGAGAACAGATATGTGGTAAATGCATTTTTTTAAATGGTGTCAAAGATTGAGAGTAGATAGCATTAGCCAACATGGAAAAGAAGGGGTATATGTTTGATAAGGAACAGTTTCCCTACCTCCATAAGTGAATTTGGTGGTCAAGTCTCTGTCAGTACAAAGCATCAGGGAAAAGAACAGAAGTGAGCCCAATACATTTAAAAAATAATAGATCAAATGCATTGCTACCTGCAGAGTCTACCAGAACAAGAAATAAAGAGCATCAAGCTTAGAAAAGGAACCTGGCCTCTTGATTGGGGTCAAAGGTCAAGACTTCTCTCTGAGAGACCAAAAGGCCTCTGTGGACATTGCAAGTCAAGGTCTTTTGTTATCATTCAGTGTTCATTGGGGTTCCCAGAGACTCTTGGGGTACTCCAGCGTCAAAGTAGCATGGGATGATCGAGCTTCTAGTACAAACTTTTCCATGCCTGGGGACCTAGGATGGAATGCTTTCTGATCTCTCAGTCTGTCCTTTGGTGGAGAAGTGGGCAGACTTGTGTCTGGACTCAAGACCTCCTTATCAACCTTCTGGTGTTTAGACTGGAGAGTGGGCTTTGCCAGGACTTCTTATGCTCATGACCCAAGTGTCTTCATTAAAATTCACAGAGATTAGCATTGGTGATGATCCTCTGAGCCTTTGGTGCAAGCCTGTGCTGATGAGTATGGGTCTGTAGGGGTGAGTTTTTCAACTTGGAAGGGCCATCGTGTTCTTTTACTCAGATACTTTTATTTCCATGGATTCACATGTAGAATGCCTTATTTCAGTCTTTAAATGCACATTTTAAAGGATCTAGGTAAAATTCTTCCAGAGGTTCGTGTGAAGTGGAATCTGAGCAGGTTCATGGTAGTGGTTTCTTCATGAACCCAGGGCAGAAGGCGAGCTGAGAAGCAGACTATGTGTACCATACAATGTGGATGGCCCAGAAGTGCCCAGCTGGGGAAGTACGTGGGCTGAAAAGCCATCCAGCTCTCAGCTGGCGGTGTCATATGCCAGGGTTGCATGCCCTGGAGAAAGGGGCATCTGTTTGCTCTTTGCCCACCCAAGGGGCACAGTTCAGTAAATGCATGGTACATGCAGGTAGAAGCCTGGCTGAGAAGCCCCTATTGTCACAGAAAAAGAAGGCACCTTCATTTAAAATAAAATGGAAGGAAGTGCAAATGTACCTCCATCCTCTGTGGGTTTATGAAATTAACTGGATAATTATGTATTCATTGATAAAGCATAAAGCCTTTGAGGGCCTACTGAGGGCCAACCATTGAACTAGGCACTTGGGAAAGCACGTGATCTTTGCTACTGCAGACAGCAGAGGGTAGGAAGGGCAGTCACATGAATAAAAGAAGTGGTGCCATATAATTAGTGTTGTAACAAAGTTTACAGAAGATACTAATGGAGCCCAGAGGGTTTAGAGACTCAGCAGCATAGCTAGGAGTGGGTGGAGAAAGGGCAGGTCTTCCTGCAAAGCCCTGTTCTGAGTCTTCAAATCAAGAATTATTACGTGAATGATAGTTCAAGACTCACCTACTTCTGGCGATCTTAATCCCCCTTTATTCCCTTCTCTTTGGATATTTTCCCCATACCCCAAGGACCAATGCCCCAACTAATGATCCTCTACAACCTCATGAAGCCCCATTGAGAGGTATCTGTTGTGGGTGCCAACCTTTCAGTGCCACTTAAGAGAGAGATAAGCTAATTGGACAAATGAGTCTATCCTAAGATATTAATGGGTGATTGTGTTTTATCCATTATGTCTCTGGGGCAACATGTATTTTAATAAGGCCCTCAAATCCTTAACCGAAGAGACTCACTAATGGGGCACTGGCAAGCTGACAGGGAAGGTGTTTGGGAGCAATTGGTTGTCTTGGATCATCTTAAATCATTGCACATATACAGATGCTTCCCCAATCAAATGAAATTATAAAAAGTTTATCCCAAGCCAGAAAAAAAAAGTTCCAATCTAAAACTACAGAGCTCATACATGCATTAGCATAGGTTTTTGATTCCTCAAAAGAATTACTGAGAAGGCCTTTGATGTATCAAATATTAAGCCTTTGATGTATCAAATGCTATATGTCTGAAGGGATTAGTTCTGATTAGAAAATTCTAGTCTCTGGTCTATCTCCCAGCCTTCAATGACTTGTGCAACCTTTCATTAACAGGCAAATGGTAGTTGGCTTGGCTTTGGGAAGGTGCTTGTGTTTTGTGGTGGCACAGTGTATGTCCATCCATCGAGGACACTTTGGTTCCCATCCTGCTGAGGGGACTTGGGAGGAGGTAGGAGGCATGTAGGAGGACCTGCTGATCTTGGGGACATTGTTCACAATGTCATGAGTGGGTATATTCATGCATTCCTAGGGATGAGCACTCCTTTATGAGTCTCCAGTACCTTAATGAACCTTTGTTTTCATTGTCCCCCATGGAGGAAGACAATCAGATTGTCTTCTGGTGTCCAATGATTCTCCTTTGTATGTGAATTTCCCCAGGGCCATTTTGGTGTTGAAACAGAGCAAAACTAAAGTAGAAGGACGTTTGCAAGGTACACTTCCCAATATGACATTATGAGGCAGGCAGTTTTCCCAACTGAGTGGTATGTGTGAAGTTTCCTGCAGAAGAACTGGAGATCCTGGGCAGGACTGCAGGGTAAGTCCTTGATACTGAGCTGTCATCTATATAAAATCAGTCTTGGTTCATCCATGATCTTAAACAACTTCACTTAAATATTTTTTGGTGTTGATGCCTTTAGGTAATAATTACTCTGGAGAAAAAAGGAAAGGTAACCTCATAGGGAACAGAAGGAAGTTGTGAATTTCCTGACTGTTCTGGGGAAGTATTCTATGAGATGCTGCTAATTATGTATCAGTGGTTCCCCTCTCCTCTTGTGGAAACCACTCTGGGTCATGGCTATCCATCAGAGCTTCCATCCATGGAGAAAGCAAAAGCCCGAGGAATTCTAGCTTTTGGCCACTGTCCCAGAAGCCTGCTACACACAGGCCTCTGCATAGCTCAGCTTGAAGTTGAAGGCCTTTTGCTAGTTGGTGCAATGACTCAAGTTTGACCCTCCCAGTGCTGCTTACTATTTTGAGAGTGAGCAATTACACAGTGTTCGGGTTTATGGCTCACCAGATAAACCTGGAATGGTTCATTTGCTTTCCCTAAATAACCACCTGCCCCAAAGAATAGGAAGTGATTTTCTTTTTCCCATAGGTGAATTTCAGGGTAGGTTTGTGCTGAGGTCCCAGGAAGCAGCTGCATTGGGTGCGATTAAAATATTCCTCAGAAATAAGTTAGAGTTCTGCTTGGTACTTTGGACTCCTCATCTGGATAGTGGAAATCTATCACAACCTTTAGAAGACTCCTATCATTTACTCCCCAGGTAGTCATGGACAAGACAGCTTATCATCCGTTGTCCAGCTAATTACTATGTTTCCATTAGCTGTACACCCACCTCTCATGTTTCCAGAAGGCATATTCTCAGGAGAGGCTGTGGCTCTAAAGTAGATGAGCAAAGAACATTTGCTTTTGGGGGTCCTCAGTTTACAACTGACTACAGCGCCTTCCCAGGCTGGGCTCTGGGTTCTAAGGCAGACACTCACAGGACTGAAGGAAGAGAGAAGATGATCTGTCACCCTCATAAGATTCTTGAAGTTATTTCTTCTTGCCCCTAAAGAATCGAAGATGGAACTTTCTTGTTAACCAGGAGGGCTAAGCCAACTTGGTGCAAGAGAAGAGGAAGGGTGAGATTCTGGCTCAAGTACAGTGTATGCCTGCTTCTCCCTGCCCCTCCTGGAACATAGGCCTTAGCTCCAGAGCTGGGCCTTGATTTCCCAGGGGCCCTCCCTGCCTTTCCCTCATTAGCACTCAAGGACATACTCAAAGGCAAGAGCTGCTGCAAGGTTTTGCCCTCATGTTTTGTCTTCAAAAGAATTAAAGATCATTTCTCTTGGCCCCCCTTCACATCTTCCCTCATTAGTGCTCACAGTTGCCTCTTCTATTAGTATATAATAAGTTTCTTCTTAGAGAAAAAAAATATAGTTCCAATTTTTGGTTTTCTAACTCACGAGATTAAAATTGCATGATGGAATGACTTTTAAAGGAAGTTGTAGTATTTCTAGCTTTCCACAATGGGCCTCAAATGGGCATTCCAGGAGGTGGTCGTGCAGAGCTCCCTGGAGGGTCATGAGGCACGTCTGCTTTTCTCAGAGGAACTGGCTTCTCCCCAGGGCAGGACAGTTTACCATTTTGGAGCCCTATTCCAAATGCTTTAGGAGGGTCTGTCACATCAAACTTCCAATGTCTTTACCCTATATGATCAGGAGTATCCAAGGCGTGGATATCTTTAAATTTTCTTTTCAAGTTGGTGTGTTGGTGTCTCCAAAGTCTACTCATTTATGAGTAGCATCACAAAGCAGTTCTCCACTTGCACCTTCCCCAACCCCATTAAGGAACACTACACTGTCACAAGTGGACACAAGCAGTCCTGTGAATGCCCTAAAGTCAAAGAACTAGGAAGAATCAACCAATGAGTCCCTTTGTCCCTAGTGCCTGACTGCTGCCCTTTCCCACCCCAAAATGGAACAGATAATAGTCCCATGTACTCTTGAATTGTTTTCACAGAATGCACTGCACTATCACTTCAGTTTTTGAATGCCAAGGCTGGTATCTGAATACTCCTGGTTCAATTGGTGTGTTCAGTAGGATATGAGCGTGGATTTGCCCCATTACTCCCTGGCATCCTTGAGCAAATCACTTAAACTCTCTGAGCCTTGTCCTCTTCCTCTGCCATGATATGTCCCATGATGGTTGTTGTGAAGATTACATCTGAATATTTCTAAAAGGCTCAACAGGCCCTTGGCCCACGGTGATGATGATGATAATTAACCTGAAGGGTCTCCACACTGTTCAGCTAGTAGAAGAGGGCCACACTTGCCTTCCCAGAAAAGTGCTAGTGATGGGAATGTGCCCAGGCTACAGAGTAGAGGGGGGCAAGAGAGGGTGGTTCCAGGCCTTAAGCAGATAGCTCTATTTTTTCCCCTTAGCCCTAAGATGTACCCATAATGAAAAGACCAAGATGCAAATCCCACTATCAAAAGGCCTTCTCAAAGTAGTGGAATCATGTGAAGAGCTTTTTTGAAATTGCTAGGGAGCAAAATAAAGGTTCCTTAATTTAAAAAAATAATCTTATGCAACTAAACAATGACCTAATTATCTTACAAATTCCCTAGACCTTGTCCAAGACAGTCAGACGCCAGCCGAAGAAACCGGGCTGTGCAGGAGGCCCTATGGCTGTGTTCCTCAGTGCTCGGGAGGACTTCCGGGCACCTGGGACCTCAGCTCCTGGGCCTCTCCAGGAGCTGTTGTCATGTGGGGCCACTAAGGTGCTCCTGTGCTCATGGCTGCAGCTGTCTCTACATATGCCGATGCTCTGGGGCTTGGAGAATGAAAAGTCCCAGAGGTGCCTTTTTTTGCAAACAGAACAGAGCTTAGTGTAGACAACTTCTGGCTTATTCAGACAGAGCCTGCCCTGGTGGTAACTCGGAGCAGGGAAACAAGAGGCATTCCCCTAATTTACCTTAGAGCAGACCCCTGGTTCCCACCAGACTGCTCAATCCTGCCATGCTGGCAGACATGCAGAGGCCCGGGCCCACCGGGGGCCTGCTCAATCCAGCTCTCGGGTTGGGGCCTTAAGTAATTCAGGTGAGCAGCCCAGGCTGGGAACCACAGGAATCAGCTCTAGGACTAGTAGTAATGATACCCCATTTTCAGCACGACGATGGGCCATTTCTACACCAAGCAAGTAGAGGATTGCTCCATTTCTTTTGCATTTCTGTCTTCTAAAGAACGAGTCCAGGGAGCACTACAACAGCTCAGAACCTGGGCATCATTTCCCGGGTGAGGAAGCTTTGCTCCCGTGACAGCCATGGCAGCAGAGAGTGAGTTTCTGGCTCTTTCACTTGGTGAAATACTGCAGTGAGCACATGTCTAATGAAGGAGGGGTCCTAACCTGGGCCACCCCCAGTGTACACCTTGAAATATCCAGAGAATGTGGCAGAGTTCAGTTGCATTTAGTGGGCCGTCATCAGTCGTGAGCTCACAGGGTCACCCGCATCACTGCAAAGCCAGCTGCCTGAATGAAAGGCTGCCAAGCCAGACCTGCCCAGTGAGCTAAACCCACAATCTCATTCTTCTCAAAAGCTGAGATGTCTCTCGCACTGGCTTACACGATACAACCTAACCATGCGAGCCCCTTAGGAACTCCTGTTTCCATAATGTCAATTTGCCTAGGAGGTTGGGTGTGCCAGACAAAATCTGTCTTTAATCACCAGATAATTCAGATGGGCAGATATAATTGTACAAAAATCATTTTCTTCTGGAAGTAGCTCATAAAGGGAAGTATTCTTGCTAAGGAACTATAAAACACTTGGCTAAAGTATAAACGAGATTCTACTCTGGATTTGTAGTGACCAATAACATTTTCTAACCTATAGTCCATATAGTAGTAATCTCTTAAATTTGAGCATTTGACCCAGAAGGGCCATGTGGTCAGTAGAAAGGAAATGAGTAGCAACTTCTATCTTCAAATGTGTGGAATCATACGTGTGGGCCTTAATATCATTCTGGTTCACCCTAATTTTCCCTCTGAGATGGTAAAAACTCCAAGAGTTTGTCAGTGATTAAAATGCAAGCACACAGGGCGCCTGGGTGGCTCAGTCCATTAAGCGTTTGCCTTCGGCTCAGGTCATGATCTTGGGGTCCTGGGATCAAGCCCTGAATAGGGCTCCCTGCTCAGCGGGGAGTCTGCTTCTCCCTCTGCCTCTCCCCCTATCCCCTGCTGGTGCACTCTCTCTCTCTCTCTCACTTTCTATCAAATAAATAAATAAAATCTTTAAAAAAATGCAAGCTGCACATGCGTGCATGCACACATCCTGTTTTCAGAGCCCTAGAATGGAGTGATTTTCCTGGGACACTACGAAGCTTTCAATCTGATGTCTGAACCTAATGAAGTGAAAATATTTGTCATCTATTGTGTATGAGTCAAGATAGGGTAGGCTAGTCTATGTGGTAGCAAACCCCTCAAATCTCAGTGGCTTAAACCACGAAGGTATATTTTTCAATCATCTCCCGAGTGAGGGGAAGAGAGCTCACTCATTATGGTTACAACAGCCAAGGCTGCTGGATGTGCCACCATCTTAACGTGGAGCATTTGCCACGGTGCTGGGATCTCACACCTTCTAGGTGTCAACTTGGAAGCAACACTCACCACTTCTGCTCTCATCCCACTAAAAAGAGCTGCACGTGGGCCCTGATTGCAAGTGGTCTAGGGATCCCAGTCCTCTGGTACTGAGGAGAGGAGCCTGATGTGGGAGCATGCTAATAAGGTCGGCCACATTAACAAGTTTTTTGGGGGCACCAGTTTTGTGCCAAGTACTGGACTGGTTGCCAAGACCATTAACAGAAGTTCTATGCTGGAGGATGCAGAAACTGGGGCAATAAGAGAGCATGGGAGGGGGAAAAGGGTGAGATGTGTAGGCAGATAAGTTACAACATGACAAGTGCCAAAAGGAAAGCATTACTTGAGTACAGTTGACTTCAGATACGGGAACAAACATGTTTGGGGGAACTGAGAAAGGTTAACAAAGTAGGTGACATTCAAGCTGGGTCTTGAATAAAGAATGTATATGGTCCTCATAGACACATTACACTGTGTCCTTTGATATAATTCCTTTGTCTTTGTGAATGTTCTACTGAGGTTACTTTTAGTTCTATAAGCTTCTTGATAAAGGTCCAGCATTCTCTGCTTTTTCAGGGCAAGAAATAGACTTCAACTTCCAAAGAATCCAGTAAGTAATACATGAGCACACTTACCTCATTAGTATGAGCTGGAGCCGCGCGACCCTGAAGGAGCTGGCCAGAGACCAGGCAGGTGCAAATGGAAAGTGCGCTAATGTGGCCATATTTTTAACGTAAAGTCAGAACAGAAGGACTTACAAGAATTTTTGTCTCCTTTGCGTGAAAAAGCCATCTGGGACATGTTGTTTAGATGCCCATAATTTTGGAATTTCTGAGATATTCCAGAAGTGTGTAGCAATATAGGAAAACAATGTTAACTAGAATGAGCCCAGAAAATCTAAGATTTGTTGCTGAAGCGAAAAATACAGTGTGACTTGCACCACATCCATTTGCTGAAAACTGTTTCCTACTCGGGACAGATAACACAGTTAACAATCACTGCAGCTTCATTTTCTCCTTCCTGCAAGAAGAAGGAAAATTCCTTTCTCCTGTTGTCTTAGTGAGAACCTCCACCCAAATTCAGGAAGGGTGATGATTTCAATGATGACAATTAATACCAACTAACAAGAATTTGCTATGTGCCAGGGGTTAATTCTAGGTGTGTATTGACTCATACTCAAACCCCTTTAGGTCGTAGGAATCACCAGTATCTTCAACTTAAAAGCTAAATTATAAATAGCTGTGAGTCACACACACTGCCAAGTAGTAAAACTAGAATTTGAACCTTGATTGTCTGGCTTCAAAGACTAAATTCTTAATCATTCCACCACAGCTTTTTTATAAAATTATTTTACCTCTAGAAAAGGTGACTGGCAATGCCTCCTCTCTTATTAAAAAAATAAATAACAGGCGGGTAAGGTTGGTTTGAAAATTACTAGGCTACAAATCTTTTCTTTGCCGGTTGCTAAATCCATGTAAGTCCTCTATTCATTAAAAATGATTTGTTGTTTCCTGCAATTAAGAATTCCTCATATCAATGAGATCATATGATACATGTCTTTCTCTGTTTGACTTATTTCACTCAACATAATACCCTCCAGTTCCATCCACGTCGTTGCAAATGGCAAGATCTCATTCCTTT
>NC_138381.1:50039193-50109691 GCF_054177405.1 Leptonychotes weddellii
AAAAAAAATGATTTGTTGTAATATTTGGCTATTTTCAAACATTACTCTTGCTCTTCAAGGGCTAGCACTCAGGTAGATTCAGACGCGTGATGGGGACAATTCGGTCGAAGGCCCTAGGGCACCGTGGTGAGGAAGCATGTACCAGATGTAAGCTCTTCCACCTGATACAGGGAAGGAAGGCAAAAGAAGGGATGCTAATGGCCTTTGATAAGATTGTCAGTTAGATTACCCATATTTTTGTCCCCAGTCTTCCGGAAGTCAGTTCCCTGAGCTATTTTAAAATGCCTCCTCATCTGGACCTGAAGTCAAAATTTAGCCATCTGTTCTACCTTACTCTTGAACTCTGGGATAACTACCTGAAAGTTGCTACTCATCACCTTTCCAGGATAATTTGTTTTCTTAAGTTACGTAAGGCTTTTTAAGAAGCCATTGACCTGCTGCCCATAGAAACGTCACAATGGTTAGGAAGGAGGCATTTTTCATAAGAACAACGTTTTTTGGGCTTTGTCCTGTCTACTTTTTAGAAACGCTTGCCTCCTGGATAGAACTGCTCTCTTCGAAACTAGAGGCCATTCTGGTGCCCCCCATCACTGTATTCATTTACCGTGGAATTTATTTCTGGGCCCGCTGCACCCGCTGCCTGCGCAGCCGATCTGTCGGCTCCCGCCGCATGGCCCCTGCGCAGAGGTGTACACGCTGCACCCAGCAGTGCGGCCCGCCTTCCCCCGAGTCCGGCCTCGCAAGAAAACCACCGAGGCGCTCCAAGCTGCCCTGCGCAGAAGCAGCTGCTGAGAAGCAAGGTGACTCCGGTGAACAGCAGTGCCGGCAATGGTGGATGCGAGCCGAGGGGGTATAAGGCAGGAATGCAGACGTGGGATACCCAGCCTGGCCCACCGGCCGTGGGGCAAAGCCTCTGCCTTGTCCACGTGGTGCACAGTCATTTTATGTGGCACTCCGTATGCAGGTGTGAGTTTCCAGTGTACAATCACTGAGGGGCCTTTTAATCCCTCAGGCTATTCTAGTACTCGATCATGTTGCCATCGCCTGGATGCTTGCAATAAAAGTGATGATCCAGCCCCACACCCCATTTCGGGAACTGTAAATCATTTGTTTACCAGAAGTCCTCGAGAAAGCTTTTCGTGAAATGAGCAGAGACGTCAGAGGCAACAAAGCCTTCAAGTCCCACCTGAAGGTCCTCAAGCTACGCAGAGCAGCTTCATGGAGAAGAGTGATAATTAGGCTGATTGAATCCTTATGACTGAGCCCCTTTTCGGCTGCTTTGATTTATTCTTCTGAGTATAAATGAGTTTTCAATGAGAATTACAGCATGGGTAATACGAGGAAGGCGTGCCAGGAGGGGCCATGATCTGAGATGCTGCTCCAAACAGCTATGGCGTTCCTTGAATTACTAGCCTCTGATATCCCTGCCCCGCTCTCCCTAAATCTGTGAGCCTGGATGGTTGAGATTAAGGAAGAAAACAGGGTGCGTGGAAAGCTCCCTGCTCTGTGGCAAGGAAAGCCCAGGTCTTGTCTTAGGCTCGAGCTTGAAGTACCAGCCTCACGCCATGTCTTGCCCACGATGACTTCTTATATGACCGAGGGTGCGATACGTATTTTTGAATGAAGCCTTCATATCCTCAAGCCATAGCCTCTTAAAAATGGGATCATCAACTTGTCTAGGTTTGGAAGTTCAACATCCAGGAATCCCCTCTGTCTAGGGCAAATTGGGGATGGTTAGCCCCCCTACTTAAAAGGCACTTAAAATGTGCTTCCCTAGGACCCAGTGTGATTCTGTATTTGTTTTATGGTCTAGATTTCTTGTTACATTAATATTCCCCAGTTAGTCATCTCCATTATCAGAATGACACCAGGGAACACATTTAGCTGAGGGGAGGGGAGGGTGTGCGGTGAGGGTGGGGTGAGGGACAGAGCAGGAAGATTAATGTCATACTGGAGTCAGACAGCAAGGCTTCTTTTACACCATAAATATTGTATGAAGTGCTGATGTAACCTTTACTGCAGCATGACATGGGATTTGGCTGTTTTTATGGCTCATGATTAAAGTAGGAAACAAGTCTCTGATTAGATTATTCTTCCCCCCCTCCCCCACAGACCTCTGTCCTTCACTTTTCCAAGAATGCTATTTTATTTATGAAATCAATCCAACTCACATACCGAAACTTGTGGATCACAGCTTAGAATATGTATAGTAAGACACATCCTGTTTCTTCTATATCTCAGATTATTCACAATCTAAGATATTGGCATTGATAAATGCCACAGGGAAAAAGAAAGAGTTGAAACTTGCAAATTCTACCTCCTTTTACAAAACACTATCTGATAAAATTCACTAAAATTCTGTCGAGGTTGCATAAGAAAATGGATGGGTTTTTAATGACTTCAGTTTGTTGCAATTGCAGATAGCTAAATACAGTCAGCTAAAAAGCAAATTGAGCTCTAAGGAACAGAATTCAATCTATTGGTTTTCTCCTTCTGATCTATCCTACTCCTTCTGATCTATCCAAATTTAATTATTTGTGAGACTTTTAAACTCACTTGACTCCCATGGAATTTATCCAAGTTGGAGGATGTTTGGTATTATATCTGTTGGTCCTGGTCCAGCAATTAGCAAGTCGGCTTTATTCAATCATAAAGAACTAACTGTATTTCAAATGCCTGTGTTCAGTGTTTAATGTCTTTAAATTATATCCATTTTAAAAATTCAGAACATTTAGTCTGCTTATTATGTGGAAGTGCAGTAGAACTATCAGATTCAAATTGAGGGAACTTTTTGGTCTTTTTTTGTCCTTTAAATGAATTTATTGGATGGGAATTTTTTAAATTCAGTTATGATGAGTAGGGCTCAAAATTAAAATGATCTATTATAAATAACGTCAGAGGGTGAGCCCTCATAAATCAGCAAGTCTGATGTTAAAAATAGGTCTAAAATACTGCTCTAGCTGATAGATGCCACCTACTGGTTGTAACTACTGTTTCATACCAAGTGGCCGTCCTTTCAATGCAGAGGGAGAATCAAGACACGTATCATTAAAATTCAAACAGTGTGATATGGCATTCATAGAGTTATTTTGTGCAAATCAATCACTGAATAAGCATAGCTATATTTTGAAGTTCAGATTGCATTTAGGAAAAAAAAAAAAAGCTACTGTGAACCTAAAGGCTTATGTAGATTTTCCTTGTATTTGTAAATTGTGGTCTCCCAGGAATATCTGTGTGGTGGGACCATCTGACTGCTATTGATTCTACAGCCTCGCCCTTTTCCAGATGCATTATCATGTCCAGGCATCTGGATATAGTTCTTTTGTCACTGTACCTCAAAACATTTCTCAAAAGCAGTCAGATCCCAGCCATTCTCCAAGCAAAATATGGCAGTGTGCCAACCAAAATGGCTCATGGGCTATTGATTAACACACACAGGTTCTATCTGCATTTTTGTATTTAAGAATGATTAGTACTGGTAGTCTTCATAAACAAAGTTAAATATATAAACCAATCTCATGCATGTCACATCTGGAAATTCTAGCATTTGAGTATGGAAACTCTGCTTGGGCTATAGGTAGGAATAATAAGTTACATTATGAATAAAGGGGTTAATGTTTCCTGGGTACCTTAGAGGGAAAAACACATATAGCAAAATTCTGCTAATGTTCTAGAATAGGCATTGGTAAAGTGCAGCCTGCAAACCAGATCCAACCTGTCCCCTGTTTTTGTAAATAAAGTTTTATTGGAACATGGCCATGCCCTTTTGTTTACACATTGTCTGAGATTCCTCACACACAGCAAGGCAGAGCTAAGTCACTGAAACAGACACCATATGACCTGAAAAGCCTAAAATATGTATTATCAGGCCATTTATTAAAACAGTTGTCAAAAAAATAAAAAATTAAAAAATTGAAAAAGTTGTCCACCTCTGTCCAGAAACTTACTCTTTATTTCATTAAGGCTATCTTCTTTTTTTTTTTTTAGATTTTATTTATTTATTTGAGAGAGAGAGAGAGTGAGAGAGAACATGAGAGGGGAGAGGGTCAGAGGGAGAAGCAGACGCCCCACTGAGCGGGGAGCCCGATGTGGGACTCCATCCTGGGACTCCAGGATCACGACCTGAGCTGAAGGCAGTCACTTAACCAACTGAGCCACCCAGGCACCGTCATTAAGGCTATCTTCTATTTAAAATTTTAAATCAGTGTCTTTGCTTCAATTGCCATAAACTTTGCAACAACCTTGTCTTGTCCATGAGAGGGCTCCACCAAGAGAGGGAGACCAGAGCCGCTCCTCCTTGACGTCTGCGTGGGCAGCCTTCCTGCTGGACTGGCCGGCGGCCTGCTCTTGGGCTCCCCATCAAAGACCATGGGTGCTCTCTAGGGCACAGTGCAAGGGAGGATTTGTTTCTGAACAGAGCAAAGGGGACTTCTCTGTCACCTTTTGGTTTCCAGTTGCTGAAATATACACAGGGGTGTCGGTCATAAAATTGAACTTAATATGTATTGAACTAGATCTACCTGAGAGGCTATGCAGCCATGTTTTGTAACAGGTTGGTGAATTATCAGCAGCTTTGAGTTGTGTACAGTAACCACTTACAACAAAATTTCACATGGTCCGGGGCGCCTGGGTGGCTTAGTTGGTGCGTTTGGCTCAGGTCATGATCTCAGGGTTTTGGAATCAAGCACCGCATCATCCATCATCAGGCTCCCTGCTCAGCGTGGAGTCTGCTTCTCTGTCTTCCTCTGCTCCTCCCATCACCACCCCGACTCATGCTCTCTCTCTCTCTCAAATAAATAAATAAAATCTTAAAAAGAAAAAGCAAAAAAACTTCACATGGTCCAAGGAGGAGCCAAAAGGGGAAGAAGTCAGAAATATCTCAAAAGCAAAAGCCTACTTACCTTAAAAAAAAAAAAAAAAAAAAAAAAGCTAATTGGCAATAATTTGGGAAAGTGATATTTTCACATACCATCGTACTGTAGAAAAGAGATCCGGGAAACCCCTGAAGGTGATTTTTCAAATGCCACATTTATTGATCTACTTGAGACCCCCGTTTTTGTTAAAACTACCTACATTGGTAATAACAACGGAAAAAATGGAATTTATATTATTTCTTTCTAGGTACTTTTGGAGGCCTCATCATTTATCCGCAAATATGCTCTATGGTAAAGAGAGGGAGAGCTATTATTTATCTCCAATTTCAAGAGGGAAAAAGAAGATTCAGAACAGGATATGTCAGAACCACACTGTGAGTTTAGGTGATCACTATTTACCAGCTGTGTGTGGTTGGGGTAAGTGATCTCTTGGGGTTAAAGATCTCTATGCCTCAAATTATCTCAGCTATAAAATGAATGCCATACCCTGCTCTTGGAATTGTCATAAGGACTATATGAGACAATGTATCTAAAACAACACAGCATCCCCTCTCATTTGTGCTCAGGAAAATGTGAGCTATGGTGTTAGTTATGGTATGTGCAGAAGAGTTACCATAGCAGGTTTGACTGCTGTCTGCAGACAAACCTGCTAGTAAGGCCGGCCATGGCCGGCATCTAGAATTGTGATCGGTAAACAGGTCCTACAGTGATATAAAACTTTTCTTAACTAATAAGGTGGCTCACTGGACCTCAGCTGTTGGTACAGTGTGGTTTTATGCAGGACACCTCCATTCCCTCTAGGAGTCTGGACTTTTGGATCATATTAAGCAGAGGGTGCATATGTGACAAGCTCCCACTCAAAATCTTGGACTTTTCTAATAGAACCATGCATTCTCCAATTTCCCTGGGCAAGAAACATCACACACTTGGTGCTGGAGAAAGAAGCATGCTAAAGTGTCCCCCTCGTGGGAGGGAGAAAAAACATGGAAGCCTGCATGGGGATTTCTCCCAACCACTGTCTCTTCTCTTACCATCTGGCTGTAAGTCATCTTAGCCATGGGAAAGCTATATGTAGATTCTCTTGAGCCCTTCTAGTAAGTCTCAAACATGGGAATGGTCCTAGGGACCTCCCAACACACAGTTTGGACAGCCCTGACTTATAATGGTTCCACATATGATTCTTTGACTCTGTGATGGTGTGAAATTGATGCACATTCAGTAAAAACTGTACTTCGAATTCAGAATTTTGATCTTTCCCCAGACCTGTGATCCTCTCTCCTGATGCTGGGCAGTTGGAGCGAACCACAGCCCCCAGTCAGCCATGCCATCACAAGGGTGGATAACCCATACACTGATGACCATTCTGTACCCATACAAGCTATTCTGGTTTTTACTTCCAGTGCAGTATTCAACCAATTACACGAGATGCACAACCCTTTATTATAAAACAGGCTTTGTGTTAGATGATTTTGCTGAACTGTAGGTTAATATAAGTATTTTGAGCACATTTAAGGTAAGCCAGGCTAAGCTATGATATTCTCTAGGCTAGGTATATTAAATGCATTTTCTACTTACAATATTAAGACATAAGTGAGTCAAGGAAAATCTGTATATAGCTTCTTTATATTTTAATGTTAATTCAGTTAGGCTCGCCCAGTAATTCCCAACCTTGGCTATGATTAGAATTGCCTGGGAAAGGGCGCCTGGGTGGCTCAGTTGGTTGGGCGACTGCCTTTGGCTCAGGTCATGATCCTGGAGTCCCCGGATCGAGTCCCGCATCGGGCTCCCTGCTCGGCGGGGAGTCTGCTTCTCCCTCTGACCCTCCCCCCTCTCCTGTGCTCTCTCTCATTCTCTCTCTCTCTCAAATAAATAAAATCTTTAAAAAGATAAAAATAAAAATAAAAAAATAAAATAAAAAAAAGAATTGCCTGGGAAATTACACACACATACCTCCAAGTGCCTGCTCCCTGCCACAGAACAATTCAGTCAGGGTTTCTGTTGTGTAGACGCAGGTGTCATTGGTATCTTTTAGTTCTGACATTTCCATCTGCTGTTGTTTTTTAATAGTTTCTATGTCTTTGTGGAAATTCTCCTTCTCTTTAGGCAGGTTGTCAACCTTTTCCACTAGATCCCTTGGCACGTTTTTTCTTTACTTTGAATTCCTTTTAGATTTACAGAAAAGTTGAACAATCCATACAGGGAGAACCTCCCCCTTGCTTTCCCTGATGTTCAGCAGCTTCCATAACCATCAGTAACTATCAAAACTAAGACATTAACATCGGCATATTACTGTTACCTAAACTACAGACTTTGTTTAGATATCACCAGATTTTTCCAGGAATGTTGTTTTTCTGTTGCAGGATCCAATCGAGGACCCCGCCTTGTATTTACTTGTCATGTTGCCTTAGACTTCTCCATCTGTGACAATTCCTGTATTTCCTTATCTTTCATGACCATGGCACTTTGGAAGAGTCCTGGTTTTTGTAGATTGTCCCTCAGTTTGGGTTTGTCAGATATTTTCCTCATGATTAGATTGAGGTTATGCACTTTTAGCAAACACTACAGAAGTGATGTACATTTCCCAGTGTATTAACGGGGATAGGTTTTAGATGACTGGTGATGTTAACCTCGATCACTTCATAAAGGTGGTGTCTTCTGGATTTCTCCATGGTGAAATCACTCTTTTTCTCTTTGTAGTTAGTAAATTTCCCAGGGAGAACATTTAGACTATATAGATATCCCCATTTTCCTCAAACTTGTGTCCACTAATTTTAACGATTGGTGGATCTTGCCTGCACCAATTCTAACTGTGGTGTTCAAAAGATAATTTTCTATTTCTTTCATTTCTTCAACAATTATTAATTAAAATTCCATAAGAAAGAGTTGTCTCTTCTCCCCCATTTTTTCATCCAATTTTTTATTATCTCAGTATGGACTTATGCATATTTATTTTATTCTATGAGTGATAATCTAATACCATCACTATTTTATTGCTCAAATTGTTGCAGCTTTGGCCTTCAGGAGCTCTGGCATGCTGGGGCCTATGCCTTTTGCCATATCCCCATCTTCTTTTGAGCACTTCTTTCCATAAGATGTTCCAGTTTGTTCTTGTATTTTCCCCACCCCATGCCTAGAATCAATCTGTTTTTCAAGGAACCCTGATTCTTTTTATTGGAGAATAGAATTAAAAAAACAAGATCTGGGCTCTGAGTGTGCTCATGGCTACCACGATGCCGTTGCTTCCAGTCCGTCAGTGGAGAGAGTTTGGAAACGTGTGTATGTGTACTAATCCAGGCATACACATCTCTCTCTATGAATTTCCATATCTATCAAATGCACAAACTCTCTCTCTCTCACACACACACACACACACACTCATACCCATGTCTCTAATTCCAGTCCAGTCCTCAGGGTTTATTCTCACCTCCCTCCTTTCCTCACTTGGAACATTTTTCTCTAACAATGAGAAACCGCTTATCTATAAGGTATTTTCTTATATTCAGCCCTAGTACACATATGAAGTAGTTGCAGAATCGCTAACCCTGTGAGAAGCAAATTTACTAAATCGAGTTCAGTGTTCGTGTGCAGTTCTTTGTGTCTTTATCCTTTGGTATCTCCATCACTTATTTTTAAGGCACCATCTTGTCATTCCAATGTGTGGACCATCTGGGGCTTCTTCTATTGATTCTTGGCGGTTTTTGCCCTAGGTCACATTTTCTTTTCCCTCTGTGCTTCTTACACTGTTGGCTTTTATTTGAACATTTTTTAATAAAGAATGGTAGAGATGGAAGTAATAACATTTACTCCATAAAAACGCACGTTCCTACTTGGGTCAGGCTGCTAGAGTGAGGGGAGGGGGCTGATCTGATCTGATCTGAACTGAACTTGGGCTGGATGTGAGCTTAGTAGCAGCTTTACTTGGACTCAGTTTACCACAAATCTGAAATGCTTTAAAGCAGGCTCAGGACTTGTTCTTCGGGAGGGCCTGGGATATAAGCACTGGTGAGATCCTGGATAGCTCTTTTGCTTGACTGCTGAGCCACCAGCTTTCTAGACTGTGGGAAACTTTTCGCTGTTTTCCATCCCAGCTGCTAGCTGCTCTGGATCCATGGGGAGGTTTTGTCCCCCCGCCCTGTCCCCTCACACACTTTCTGCACAGTTGGAGAATACTCCTGCCCTGCTGCCCAGCACTGCATTATAGTCTGTGGGGGCCTCAAATGCCTTGGAGGAGTTTCTCTCTGCATCACTGTCCTCCCATCTCCTTTGCTGGGCAGCTTTCACTTGCATTCAGGGGAGGCACGTCATGCCTTCAGGGAGATAGCTCTCAGATCTCTTGTACTGCCCAGCCTTTGATGGTGGTAGGCAGAATAATGGCGCCTCAAGACATCCATACCCTAATCCCCAGAAACTACAACTACATTAGATTTCATGGAAAGGGCGAATGAAAGTTGAAGATGGTTAAAGTTGCCAGATGACCTTAAGAAAGCAAGATTATTCTGAATTACCTGGGTAAGCACCATACCATCACAAGGGTCGTTAAAAATGGAAGAAGGAGGCAGAAAAGCGGAGTCTGAGCAGATGTGATGAGGGAAGCAGGGTCAGAGAGATACAATGCTGCTGGCTTTGAAGATAAAGGAAGGCGCCACCAGCCAAAAAATTCAGGCAGCCTCTCAAAGCTGGAAAAGGCAAGGGAATGGACTCCCCCCTAAAGCCTCTAAAACCAACACCTTGGTTTTAGCTCAGTGAGACTATGTCAGACTTCTGGACTACAGAACTGTAAGATAATAGATTTGTGTTGTTCTAAGCCAATAACTCTGTGGTAATGTGTTGCGTTAGCAACAGGAGACTGACGTACTACCCCCCACACATTCAGTGAAGACCTGTGGGAATGCATTACCCATGGGGAAGGTCTTGCTCTGTGGCCAGGGCCCTGAATTGGATCACGTCAACTAGCCCACTTGTGGCCATTTCATTAAGTAAGTTCATTAAGAGTTGGGCTGGTGTTATGGGCTGAATTGTGTCCTCACAAAATTCACAGGTTGACGTCCTAACTCCCAGTACCTCAAAAAGGTTTGGAGATATGGTCTTTAAAGAGGTAATTAAGGTAAAATGGTTCTTTAAGATGGGCCTTAATCCAATGACTGGTGTCCTAACAACAGGACAATATGTGGACGTGTGTCTGTGCACAGAGGAAAGACCATGTGAAGACAAAGGGAGGAGATAGCCATCTACTAGTCAAGGAGCGAAGCCTCAGGAAAAAATCAACCCTGCTGACATTGATCATAGACATCTTGCCTCCAGACCTGAGGAAATATGTCACTCAAGCCCCCCAGCTGTGGAGACTTGTTATGGCAGCACCCGCCGACTCATGCGGCTGCTCTGTCCTCATTCCTATTCACAGGGGCTTCTCCACAGGTGTAAGAGCACCCCCAACAAGGGCTCATCACTTCTGAAAGTTAGTGTCATGCCTTCAGTTCTCTGTTGGGTTTTTTTTTAAATGCTGAACTTGAATTTTGTAATTTATCCAGCTTCTTTTGTTTGTTGGATTGACTTTCTTCTGCACTGGATGTGGGAGTCTACAAGCATTGGTGGGTTTTTTTTTTTCTTTTTTTTTCTAGATTTCATTTGAGAGAGAGAGAGTGTGTGAGAGAGAGATCATGAGCAGGGGTGAGGGAAGGGTAGAGGGAGAAGCAGACTCCCTGCTGAACAGGGAGCCCAACGCGGGGCTCGATTCCAGGACCCTGGGATCATGACCTGAGCCGAAGGCAGACGCTTAACCGACTGAGGCACCCAGGCGCCCACACTGGTGTTTTTGAAAAGGGCTAATGTGCAGCCAAGATGGAAATCCTCTTGGGTAGACCTTATTCTTCAGGCTCTGCACTTTTCAAAAAATGAAGGCACTAAGCAACCTCAGGAGAAACATCAGGTCACAGCCCAGAAGCGATTTTTGCCTCAGCAGATGTCGAGACAAATGCTCTTCGACCCATAGACTAGGTAATTTTGGCTCCATTTTAGGCCACCAGTGAACACACAAGTTTTGTTTTTGTTTTCCAGTTAAGACCCAGCAGACTTTTACTAGAATGCCAGACTACTCAATAAACCATAAGCTTCTGGAAAGTAATTGCAGTTATGTGACAAGAAAGGATGCTAACCCAAATCTCGAATCTCTATGGAAGTTTCTAATGATAATATACTCTCTTGAACTATTTCAATCTTCCTTCTGGATTAATAGCTAGGAGTTCATATTACATTTACAAATAGCTAGGAGTTTTATATTACATTTCTTATTATCAAGATGTTCAAAATATTTTTGATGTTCTCTGCTACCTTTATGTGGAAAGCTTTTTTAAATTAATCAAAGTTTAACATTTGAATTTCATTTCATTGGTTTCCACTGCAGCAAAATTCTGCTTTAGAGACATCTCTCGGACACCTTTTAGATACTTCTGGGGCCTTTCACCCTCTGAAGATAAAAAATAGTTTTCTCACAATTCTCCTGGAACACATTGAATTTGGACATAGATTTATACATTTTTTTAAAAGATTATTTATTTATTTATTTATTTGACAGAGAGAGACAGAGCGAGAGAGAGAACACAAGCAGGGGGAGTGGCAGAGGGAGAAGCAGGCTTCCTGTTGAGCAGGGAGCCCGATGTGGGGCTCAATCCTAGGACCCTGGGATCATGACCTGAGCTGAAGGCAGATGCTTAATGACTGAGCCACCCAGGTGCCCCGATTTATACATTTTTAATAATTAGTTATTGAGGGCCTCCCTGTTTAAGAGATAGGACCAGCCATGCTCAGAAGCCTAAAATTCTCACGGAGGTCGTGAATGATTATAGTTATCACTAAGTTAGACTAACACATGAGCTTCCCAAACCAAGTGGCAAAGAGCAAAGTATTTAAGCACTGAAGAGGTATCAAGGTCATTGACATGAGATTGCTTAAATTCAGTTGTCCTATAGGAAGCTGTTGTCCTCGGAGGCAGAAGCAGTCTTCAAAGGCACATGCCCTAGCTTTGCATGCCCAGTGCTTCTCATTCGTAAGGTATTTCCCGAACTGTCGCATGCTTACCAAACCCTGGGAGCATGCAAAAGAAACATTCTCAGGGACCACATCTATATCACTTGCACCAGTGTGCATTCTCCCACTGGGAAGTTGGTGTGGGAAGTCAGAGTCTTCTCAGAAGGTATTTTGGCAAGCAGGAGTCAAAGCAGCAGTGGATCTTCGCAATTCCATAATTGAGCTGTGATTGTCCTCTGTGGCTTCTCCCAGTCTATCCGCCAGAGGGATGTGAAATGGCCTGCCTGCTCGGTCAGGCACTTTGACCTCTGGGCATTGGTAAAAGGGAACTGAAACCCTTGCCACATAGTGTCCCTTTCCTTTTTTTTTTTTTGTATTCTAAGAAGACTTTGGATGTTCTGTTGGTCTTTTAAGCTAGGATATATTTCCACTCCTTTTCTTTTTTTTAATTATTTTTTAAGATTTATTTATTTATTTGAGATACAGCGCACACGCAAGCAGGGGGAGGGGCAGAGGGAGAGGGAAAGAATCTCAAGCAGACTCACCGCTGAGCACAGAGCCCAAGACACGGGATTCGATCTCACGACCCTGAGACCATGACCTGACCCAAAATCAAGAGTCGGATGTTTAATTGACTGAGCCACCCAGGTGTCCCTTTTCATTCCTTTTCTCTTAAATCATATTTCTTTATAAAACTGCAGCGACTTTTATCCCAAATAGAGTTCCTCAATCTTTTTACCAAGCATTTAAAATTTCATGGGTTTACTGCTGAGAAAACTGACTTGCTTTCTTAGGTATGGATTTCCCTAGTTTTCCTTTCAGGGAAACCCTATGAACACATGTGGTGTGGAAGAGGGTATCACTCTCATGTGGTCGCCACTGTCACGACTATATGTATTATATAATTATATAGTAAAGTACCAGCAGCTAAGAGTTGGTGAGTTCTTGCCATGTGCCAGACTCAGAACCATGTTTCATACTTGGTATCTCATTTAACCCTCAAAAGAAAGCTAGGAGGCATAAGAACTATTATTATTCCCCATTTTATAGATGTAGTAACTGAGGTTTAGCAAGGTCTTGTCACCCATATTTTTAACTGCTCTAAGATACTTTCTCTACTCACTATGATGAGCTTGAGTGAGTCCATTAGCCCCAAATTTCAGAGTCAGACATTATTTTATGTGGTAGATAGGATATAGTCTAAATAGTTGTATAAAATGTAATACTTCTGGGGGCGCCTGGGTGGCTCAGTCGTTAAGCGCCTGCCTTTGGCTCAGGTCATGATCCCAGCGTTCTGGGATCGAGCCCCGCATCAGGCTCCCCGCTCGGCGGGAAGCCTGCCTCTCCCCCCTCCACTCCCCCTGCCTGTGCTCCTCTCTCACTGTGTCTCTCTCTGTCAAATAAATAAATAAAATCTTTAAAAAAAAATGTAATACTTCTGTAACACAAGGGCTTGGGTTGGACTTATACTTTGGTTTTAGAACTAACCATATATTTGAATATTTTTTGCATGGGTTTTCATATTACAGGGGCATGATTTAGCCTGTGGCATCTCCAACTTCACGAAGTAAGGAAACCTTGTTATAATAGAGTACATTTGTGTATATTACATGGAAAAGCTTCCTTGGAACTAAAAAGGATTTATAACCTCTCTGCTTAATCGGAATGAGGCTAAAGACAGTAACAGAGCTATCGTGTGCTGTAGATGATGGAGACTTTGAGCAAACGGCCTCTGCTCCCAGGAAATGTCTAACGCTGAAGGATAGATAGCCCCTTAATGAGGATATTTGCAGAAGGCTCACAGCCAAGAACCATGACAACATAGCCCATTGGAGACTCTTTTCCTCCTCTTACCACTCAGAATCTACCCATCAGACCAGTGGTTATGAAAGCAGTTAGTTAGCAGCACTGATTTACGCCAGGCTTCCACGAGTTCCTGGTTTCCTAGAAAATCAGAAATATGAACTTGGCAACATCTCTGTTCGAACACTGACTAATGAATCCTGTGTTCAGGCCTCAGATTTTGCTGGGAGAATGTCTGGAGTCCACGATCACGAGCTATATTCTAGCTCTCCATTTCTAAAAGGAGTATTTTCATATTCCTCTCTGGTTTTAAGTTCTATGTTTTTGTGTCATGTTTGAATTCCTCTGACATTTCTCCTATGTGAGGTCATTCGCCAGCTAACTAAAACCCCACCTAGACTTCTGGGTAGTACCTCATATTTTAGTGTTTTTTCTTTCATTAATATTCATATGTATAAGCGGGGAGGGGGGTAGTTTTGCCCCCCAAGGGATGTATGGCAATCTCTGGAGATACTCCTATTTGTCACAACAAAGAGGATAGGAGTACTACTAGCATCCAGTGGATGGAAGACAGGGATGCCGCTGAACATCTCAAAATGCACAGGATGCTCTCTCCCAAAAAAGAATTATTTGGCCTCAGATGTCAATGGTACCAAGATTGAGAAATGTTGGCTCAGGGAAAGCACTTCTAAAGCCATTAAGTTATTTAGTTATGCCTAATTTTAGTCTGTCTACAAAGAGATTTCATCATGCTTTAATATCCTTATTAATTAAATGATGCTTGTCTACTTTCTAATTACATCAAGTAACTTTTCCTATATTCCATGGCTATAGAAAGATTTGTTCAGATCTATAAAGAGAATATAAAGACAGTCTCTTTGGGATAGAAATTTTTAGTAAAACTGATCTGTGTTTCAGGCACAAGAGGGAGGAAACAGGAATCTGGATATGATTGCTGTGAATATTCCATATATCTGGTTCCTGAAAGCATAAAACTAGACCAGAGAACACCAACAAAGACAGATTATTTGGGAGATATAGATGCCAAAGTGCCCCTCAATCTGGCTCCAGAAGCCAGAGATGTCAGGAGGTGCTGCCGCTCTGTTTTTCGTGTAGCAGAGGATGATGAAAAGCTAAATGAAAATATTGCCACAGTTGAGTTTGAAAAGAAGGCAATTCATGAGTGAGATGTTAGTTTCAAGTGAGATCTTTACTACTGATGGAGAGACTTTGCTCCAAGCCAATATTCCAGAAGTACTGCCGGTTCAACCAAATGCAGTGAAGGAGGGAGGTGGGAGATCGGAGAAAGCAAAGCTGACAGATGGCAATTTGCGAAGAGTTGAATCAACATAAATTATATCTCATCAGTGAGTGGAGGAAAGGGAGGATGTGTTCCAATACTCAGCTAACCAGTGAGATGATAAGCATGCCAACACACAGCAAGCAAACCACTGGGCATCTTTTGGAGCTGGATGCAAATACAAAGGTGGAGAAATGCCCTATTGTTGGAAAGCCATCTGGATTACAAATTGTGGGTAGAAATCTATTTGAAACATTGCAATAAATGAAATTAATGAACATTTGGGATATTGGAAAGCATCAATCACAGACTATAGAAAACCAGAAGAAAAATATTGCTGATAATGGGATCTGATTAATATAGATGTAAGTTTCTACGTAATCTATATAATTAGATACTTGGAAGAAAGTACCTTAGACTCACCAGGTCAAAATCCACCTGTTTAATAGTGTTTGAAATAAATGTAAGTGTTATTTTCTGAGGCTGGGAAGAGTTCACTTAAACCACATATAAAATGTTTATCTAATCAGTTTTTTACCCTGCAGCCTTAAAATTTGCTTCTTAGAGATTATATAATTAAACATTAATAACTTTCCAAAATTTCGTAACTATAAAGGGAAATAGAAAAGCCAACCTTTCAGCCTTAATACATTATAATAATATACCATATAAAAATATAACATACATATAAATATATATATGAATGATTGAAGTCATGGTAATTGTAACTTTGGGGTAAGGTAAAAAGGATCTATGAATTCAAATAGGACATATCAAATGCATATGGAAAACATTTTTCACAAAATTCAAGCAAAGATTTTTCATTACTTTAGAAATCTATTCTAAGTTTTCTTTAGTGTACTGAAACTTACAAACCAGAACCTGGTCAAAATATCTAGACCAGCAGATGGCACTAATGGGAAAATCAACAGCTCCTGAAAAATGGGAAATTTTTCAAAGGCTTCAAATTATAGATTGAGAAAATTCCAAAGTGAATGTAAAATAGGTTTTAAAAATCTATTTTTCCATTATATAGGTAAAAGAAAAGGTACAGATTTTGGGAAAATGCAATAGAAGCATTATAATAGCTACTTTGTCTCTCATTTTGAATTATTACTGACTATTGTACAAATAGGGGTTGCAAATCTCGAAGACTGTTTCTAATCCCCAAACATATTCTCTGACATTTCCATTAAAACAATTATTTAGAAATGCTATCATGACAATTGTTCAACTTGGAAACACAGCAGGTGGCTTACTGCTCCTAAAAAACCGACAGCATATCAACGGGCTGCCTTTTGCAAGGAGCAGTTTGTGGTTCATGAAGATTTGGGTTGCCCTCCTGCACATTTTCACCACGTGAGGGTTTGGTATAGGACAAACACTTGCGGGGGCAGAAAACAGTATTCAATATTTAATGAAGTCATCCTCTGCTGATGTTTCATGTTGGCTCCACTTAGTAGAATGTCAGAGAGAAAATGTAGAGAGGCAAACGCATTAAAAATTATCAGACGTTCTCATAGCCTCTCCCTGTAGGTGTCTCTGAAGGGTAATTACCTTGAGCGCAAGATGGAAATAAAATGGGGAAAAAGACGTTTTGGTACCAAAGTACAAGAAATGATTTTGCTGTTGGCAGAAATCACAAGCTCCATTTTTTGCTACTTTCAGTTTTCGTTTTTCTTTTTTGCAAGACTTAGAGAGGAACAATAAGAGTCTTTAATAATTCATATCTGAGAGGAGGGAAAATAGAAGGGCACATCTTATGATGAGGACATCAAATGGATTACTTTTTCTAGCACCTCGAAAACACTACACACTGTCCTCATTCCTAGGAAAAAGGCACATTCTTTTCTGTCTTGGAAATTTCTGATACTGGAGGGTCTAAGATTCCTGGACAAGAGCCCCTCCAATTCCCAGTGGTGCCAGCTTCTTTGGAGTTTGGGCTTAAGATCGAGATATCACTTCGTTAGCTAGCAAGAGGAGAAAGGGGAAGGAAGAAAAGAGGAGGGAAATAAATTCGGAGAACCAGAGGTCCTTTTCCCCTGATGCTAAGTGTGTCTTCTGATAGGAACTGGCGGAGACCGTTGCCCCAGGATTGCAGTGACATTGGCAACCTTAGGAGAACACTGTTGAACAACTTCCAAGTGTGGGCGGCTCCCTCTGTACCGATTCTGTCATTTGAATCGCGATGGCAGCTGTGTCAAAACTAGATCCAGTTCCAGCTTTAAAAGTGCTGATTCAAAAACCTGTGCCAGAGCGACAATCAATGAAATCTGCCAGTTTCTCTGAATACTGTTTATGGAACGTCTCAACACGCGGGGCCTGGATTCCGCATCTCCCCATGGTATGAAAGCTGTGTTTTCCAAATCAATAATAATAATATTTATTAGACTTCCAACATCCAACAACATGGCGGACTAGACATTAGGAAGGGTCAGGGAGCTGATGTGGCTAGAATCGGAATAGATTATAACAAGCACACTTTTCCAAATGCTGCTGAGCTCCTAAACAAACAATGGGAGTTCTCAACAGCCAAAACAAGCAAACAAAACACATTCCCCAAACAAGAAAAACGTAACAGTGGGCTGAAAATGGACTTGAGCGATGGCAAACCCCCAAATCTGGGTTTTTCCTGGAGGCAAATGCCCCCACCAGCAGCAGATTTGGAATTTAAGCTTAGGACCCACAGTGGGTGGGATGGATACACTGCAGATGAATTCCCCATAGAAATATCCTTTGTGGAGGAAAGCAACCCAAGAACTCAGAACTCTCGTGGATTATGTTGCCAAAGATAATCAAATTAAATGTAAGTGAAATGTTAACCATCGTACGCCCAAGGAAACAAATCACCACCAGTAAGTTAGCAAAAATAATCAATCTAGACCACTCCACCTCCTGTACAAACACCTCAGATTATTGGAATGACCAGATTTAGAATAGGAAAGCACGATTACAATGAAATACAGAAATTAAAAAAAAACAAAACAGGAACAAAGGATTATCAAAAATACCATGCAGACAAAATGAAAAGTGTAATTCTTGAAATAATCTAAACAGCATATTTTACATAAATAAAGAATTAATGTATTTGAGGTTTTTTTTAAAAAAGGAAAATAATAGGGGCGCCTGGGTGGCTCAGTTGGTTAAGCAACTGCCTTCGGCTCAGGTCATGATCCTGGAGTCCCGGGATCGAGTCCCGCATCGGGCTCCCTGTTCAGCAGGGAGTCTGCTTCTCCCTCTGACCCTCCCCCCTCTCATGCTCTCTCTATCTCATTCTCTCTCTCAAATAAATAAATAAAAATTAAAAAAAAAAAGGAAAATAATAAACATCAAGATATCGAAGTTATCCAGCATATAGCCATAAGAAAAGAATTTTGGGTAAAAAAGATATTAATATATAGGAAAGGCAGAATTAAAAGGCCCAATATAAACTTAGTGAGTGAGAAGAAAATGAACAGAGCAGAGGAGATAGAGGGGAAAAACAATTTGCAGGAATCTTAACAGAAATAAGAGAAGCAAGAAGACTGGGGAATATCAAAATGCGGAAAGCAGATGACCACCAATGCAGCACTGTGTGCTCCACAAATTTTTCTTTTAAAAACTAGGGTGAGATAAAGACATTTTCATATATGCAAAACCAGAGTTTACGAACAGCAGAACTTTGTCAAATGGCTTCCTGAAAAGATGTACTTCAGGAAGGAAAATGATCTCAGAAAGAAGGTCTGAGATTAAGTAAGACATGGTTAGTAAAAAATGGGTAAGCATACAAGTCATTTTAATTGAATATTTTCTGTGGGAAAGTAAAATACCTTAATGATGGAGTTAAACAATGAGCTGAAATACTGATTTTTAAAATGCCATATAATTTGGAGAGAAATCATTGGATTTGGTCTCCGAAGACCCTCTTGCTCTTCAGGGGGAAGGTTAAGACGGTGGTATGTGGTCACATTTTGAGGGTAAGCCCTAAAAGAATGGAAATCATGGACCACAAATCAGGATAAGGAAAAAAGAAAAAAGTAAAAACAAGATAATTCTAAAAGAAGAAAAAGGCAAAACAGGTGAAAAAAGAGTAGTAGAAGAAGCAGGACAAATAGAAGGCACACAAAGCCAAGAAACTGGGGAAAGTGGAGGATTTCTATTTCTGGCGAGTGAAAGACCTGGCACCTGGGAGGATATGGCTAGTTAATATCTGATAAAAGAGTTCAACCAAGAATTATCACTGGCGGTAGAGGTTAGCTTCAAAATGACAAAAAGCGTGATTCAGAAGGAAGATAGGAAATTCTACAACTGTAAGAGTAGAGTTTAATTTTTTAAAAAAATAGAACCTCAAGGAGAAAACACACCTGTAGGAGATTTTAACGCATCCCTCTCAGAAATTCATAGTTCAAGCAGACAAAACCGAGTAACAATATAGAAGGTTTCAACAGCACAGTTAACGAGTTTCGATATGTGCAGTGTTGCATACAACAATTAAAGAATGCACGTTCTTCCAAACACATGAGAACATTCTCAAAAATTGATCATTTTTGAGGCCAGAAAGGTAGTCTCAGAAAGAGAGGAAAGCTGTCACAGAAACCACATCCTGGAACCAAAGGGCAACTAAGAATAAAAATGAAACTAAAAGAATTCAGTGTTGGCAAGTCTTTCAAACTTCTAAACAACTCATGAGTCAAAGGAGAAGCAAAAATATTGTGTCAAAAATTGTGAAATGCTAATGGTACTTATAGGGAAAATTGTGACCTTTAATGCTTCCATTTAAAAGAAAAAGGGTCAAAGTAAGGCACTAAGCATCCAACATAGGAAATAACAAACAAACAAAAAAGAGCCAGCAAATAAATCCCAAAGGACGTAGAATAAAGGAAGGTAATCATAGAGATAAAAGGCACCACTAATGAATTAGAAGACAGACATAAAAGAGAAAATTAATGTCATGAGTAGGTTCTTTGAAAGAGGTGAATTAAACAGACACACCTCTGAAAACATTAATCAAGAACAGAGAGGAAAGACAAGGAAGGGATAGTAGTAGGAAAAAACTTGACTGGAGGTGCTTTAGGATTTAACAGGTGAGAATGTACTATGTCCAGTTGGAAGCCCATTAATATGAAAATTTAGATGCAACAGATTTTCTTTTTTTCTTTTTAAGTTTTTATTTAAATTCCAGTTAGCTAACATACAGTGTTACATTAGTTTCAGGTATACAATATAGTGATTCAACACTTCCATATATATCACCCGGTGCTCATCACAAGTGCCCTCCTTAATCCCCATTAACGATTTAACCCATCCCCCACCCACCTCCCCTCTGGTGACCATCAGTTTGTTCTCTATAGTTAAGAGTCTGTTTCAGGGTTCCTGGGTGGCTCAGTCGTTAAGTGTCTGCCTTTGGCTCAGGTCAGGATCCCAGGTGCTGGGATCGAGCCCTGAGTCGGGCTCCCTGCTCCGTGGGAAGCCTGCTTCTCCCTCTCCCACTCCCCCACTGTGTTCCCTCGCTGGCTGTGTCTCTCTCTGTCTAATAAATAAATAAACTCTTAAAAAAAAAAAAAGAGTCTGTTTCTTGGTTTGTCTCTCTCTCTCTTTTTCCCCTATGATCATTTGTTTTGTTTCTTAAGTTCCACATATGAGCGAGTTCATATGGTATTTATCTTTCTCTGGCTGACTTCACTTAGCATGATACTCTCTAGCTCCACCTCATTGCAAATGGTGAGATTCCATTCTTTTTTATGGTTGAGTAATATTGCAATGGATTAGTTTTTAAAATACAAATTTAACCACACTGACTCTAGAAGAAATAGAAAATCTGAATATTCTTATAATCACTAATGAAATTGAATCAGTAGACAGAAATCTTGAGACAAAGAAACTTCCGGGCCCATCTGACATTACGGGTAAGTTCAAGGAACAATTCACTGGAAACTTACATAAACTCTTCCAGTAAATAAAGGCTAGTATAATCTTGATACCGAAACCTAATGACAAGAAAGGTAGGGAAAAAAGGTTTATAAATCCTAAACAAAATTTTAGCAAACTGAATCAAGCAGTGAATAAAATAAATATTGTCTCATGCCTGCATGGATTTATCACAGGAATACAAGGTTGCTTTAACATTAGGAAAACAATTCATTGAAATCATGGCATTAGCAGTTTAAAGGGAGAGAATCCTCTCACCACCTCAAATGGTAGGGAAAAAGCAGCCAATAAAACTCCCTTTCCATGAGGAAAAGTTCTGCAAATGTTTCATCACCTGATAAAGGACATTTTTTAAAAAACCTATAGAAAAAAAAAAGAAGAAAAAAACTTACAGGAAACATCATTCTTAATAATGACATAATGAAAATATTCTTTATAATTAATAACAAAACAAAGATGCCTTCAATTGTTTACTACACTTTCTACAGAACAGTCCAGTGAATACAATGAGGCAAGTAGGAAAAGAAAATGTATATTTTAAGAAAGAAAAATATGAACTCATTATTGACAGATGAGAGCACTCTCAAAGAAAATCTGAAAGTACCTACAGAAAAGGTTGAAATTCGTAGGTTTAGGAAGGTTGCTGGATACAAAGTCAATATATGAACATAAATCACATTTTATATACAAGCAACAATTGAAATGAAATTTCAATTTAGAAAATGAAATTTTTTAAAATGCTGCTTATAAGACTAAAATTAAAATATTTTGCATTACATCTAATAAGATGTGTAAGCAGTGTGTAGGAAAAATGGTAAAACTTTATTGAAAAATGTTAAAGCCCACCTACTAAATAGAAAGCTTTTTCAGATGAGTGGAGAAAGGATGGGCTATTCGATAAGTAGTGTTAGGACAACTGGCCATCCACACTGACAAAAGATGAACTGGGATCCCTGCTTTCCCAAACACAAAATAATTTCCACATGTGCATTAAAGACGAAATGTACAAGTTAAGACTATATACTGTTGAGAAGATGCTATGGGAAAACATTTTTGTGGCTTTGGGTAGGAAATGATTTCTTATACAAGATGCACACTATACAGAAAAGATTGACAAATTTGAGTCTATTAAAATTAGGAACTTATGTTTATTATAAAAGGACACCAAAAAGGAATGAAAATACCACACTGTAAAAATAATTTTGCCACACACACACTAGACAAAGAAATGATTATCCAGAATGTTTAACTCCTGCCTAAATAGATGGGCTACAGACAATGAACCAGCATTTCACAGAAAAGAAAACACAAAAGATCACTGACAAATGACAAGATATTCAACCTTATTATTAATCAGGAAACTTGGAATTAATATCTCAATATTTTATCTCTCATCCTTCAGAGTGCCAAAAAAATTACAATCCAAATATCAAGTACTTTGAGGATTTGTAGCAGAAGGGAACTTTCATCAATTGTAACAGGAATGTACATTTGTATAAACATTTGGGAAACAGTTTGGCATTGCCTGGGAAAGCAATATATGCACGCATATGGGGCAGTGATCCTCCTAAAAATCCTGCACGTGCTCACTGTGAGACACACTTGTAGGAGCGCTGATAATACCAGCCTAAGTGAATGAATGCATGTATGAATTATGCACAAATGAATATTAGAGGTAATGCGAGTGTCCATCAACACAAGAGATAGATACATTTTGGTGTACTGTAGTCACAAGATGGACTATGCATACACACATGGCCAGCACACACACAAAAAATGCTCAACACCACTCAGCATCAGGGACATACAAATCAAAACCTCAATGAGATACCACCTCACACCAGTCAGAACAGCTAAGATTAACAAGTCAGGAAACGACAAATGTTGGCGAGGATGCAGAGAAAGGGAAACCTTCCTACACCGTTGGTGGGAATGCAAGCTGGTGCAGCCACTCTGGAAAAGTATGGGGGTCCCTCAAAAAGTTAAAAATAGAGCTACCCTACCATCCAGGAATTGCACTACTAAGTATTTATCCAAAGGATACAAACAGTGATTCAAACCCAATCCTCCTCCCACAGGACTATGTTGCCCCTCCTAAGACACAGGCTGGCCCATCACAGCATTGCTGGCGGAGAGGGGAGAGGGAGTAACAGAGGGGACTACTTGCAACAGGATTTTTTTTTTTTTTTCCGGAAATGCTCGGCTGCATGCCTTCCATACCTATGGTGGCATGGGGAGAATTTAGACCAACTGCTGACAGAATCTCTGGGTTTGACAGAAGGAGTGAGGGATGGACATAAAAATGAAAAATATTGAAAGGGAGAGAATGGGTCCTGCAGCCAAGGGAGAGTCCTAGACCAAGAGGAGTGGGGTAGAGGGGATGAGGGTGGAGGCAGTGTCCCCCCAATAGAAATTTCCCCAGGTTGCTTTTCCTAACCCAGAGGATCTCTAAATTTTTGGTGTCAGGAAACTTTTCTTAAAATTACTGAGACCCTAAAAAGCTTGTGTGTAAGTGTGTGTGTGTGTGTGCGTGCACACATGTGTGTGTGCATGCATGTGTAATCACGCTATATTAGAAATTAAAGCTGAGAAAGTTTTTTAACACAAGAATACACAAGCGCACATTTCCTTTAGCCTTCTGCTGAAAGTGTAGTACTGCATTTTTGGAGAAAAGTTTTATAAGAGTTGTAAAACCATTAAAATACTTACCTTTTGATCCATGGATTCATCCAGGGATTTAGTATAAGGGGTAAGGAAACAATCTATCACTGCGTGTGTGTGTGTGTTACACAGTATAATTTGTGACCCCCAAAGGAAACCACAAATATGACAAGAGGAAGGGACAGAAAGATTTAATATCTAATACCTGGCACTATAAAGTAAAATGTTTATTCTGATTCTGGGTTCCACCACTTAGAGAAATTGTCAAACCTCTATAACATTAATAGCATCATCTATAAAATGGGAATAGATAGAGTACCCTCTTCATAGGGGCGTCGTGAATATAAAATGAGATTATCCATTTCAAGTACTTAGTTCCTGGCATACAGTAAGTACTCCATAAATGTTAAATCTTTTCCCTACTACTGCCTGTGAAATTAGAATCAAATAAATTGCATATTAATATAGAATTTATTTGCATCAAAATGCATTCATCATATACTAGTAAAAGGTTAACAAGACAACATACACAGCCTAGTTCTATTTTTGTGAAGAACAAAATTTTCAAAGAAATTCTATGACTATATACGCAAGTTGTTAACATGGATTAGTGCAGGTTATTTGTGTATTTTTTTCCTTCTGTGTATTTGTGTTTTCTAATTTTTCAATGGGTAGGACCATCTTGATAAAATTTGTTTTCCTTAGAACTGTAGAGTGTCCTGGCCGCCACCAGAGGGCGCCGGTGCTTACGAGTTTCTTCTGGCGCTAATGCGAAGGCTGGAACCCACGTGGGCTGAAGAAGGCAAGAGCCTCAACCCCAGAAGACAATGAAGTAGTAGTTTCCTTCCAAAATACAGATACTTGCACATTAGGAGCTACTAATGCCAGGATCCCATCCCAAACATTTTTTAATCAGACTCTCTGGGGGTGAGTCCAGACATCAGCTATTTGGGAAAAAAAAAAAAAAATTCCCAGATGATTCTAATGAGCAGCCAGGGTGGCAAATCCCTGATGCATAAGGAAACTGAAGGCGACCTGATCCCAGGTGCCATGCAGGATTGGGAGGAGAAACGCTTGTAGTTCTCATTCCCTCAAAGACCTGGTCCCCCTGCCACAGTGGGCCCTCATCTGCCCTGACCCCTACACATCAGTGGGCCTCCTTCCCTCCTTTCCCACCCCTGCCTCACCTACTCTGGAAACACATAGGCTGAAAAAGGAGCACAGGCAGGGGTGGAGCTGAGGGGGCTGATGTCCCCCTCCCCCACTCCCACCAGACCACAGTCAATCCTGCTCCCTTCAGATGCTCCCCACGATGAAGTCTTCCAAACACAAAGGCTTCCTTCTTCCTCACCTGTCCCAAGCCCTGGAAGATGCTGTTTTCACGACGGAGAACCTTACCTACAGATGCCTTGGCAGGACCCTGTCAACCAGCCCTTTTTCTATGTCGCAGAGAACAGTATCCAGAGGTTGAGGGGGAGGGAACCCTGCAATCTGATTTCTTGTGCTACACAGTGTGGGACCAGCTGTCTGGCTCAGAGAACTCGGCTGCTCAGGAAGCAGGCAATGGGGGAGAAGGAAGGTTGAGAACAGAGGGGAGCTTCATCAGCTCCGTAAGCTGTAATCCTCTGCCTAACAAAGTACAGCAGACCAGTCTTTGATTCACAATCATGGTCATGCTGCATTCCAGCCAGTCCATGGTATTTGCTCAGGTTTCCTGGTTACCTGGATGTGAGTGACGGCAGAGGATAATCCTCCTAAGGAAAGCCAGCCCCTCGTTCTCCCACTGCTTGTGAATAGAACCACAATCTCTTCTGGGGTTTTCCAGAGGACCACATGTGGAATGCAAGAAGCATGTGACAGCATAATGGTTTAACTGGGATTCTCATTTCTGCATTGTTTGTTTCCCTATCCTCTTCTCTTCCCCTCAACATATTTCAATTGCTACTGACTTCCAATGAAGACTAAGAAGGGAAAGCAGGGCCCAGTGGTAGTCAGAACGCTTTCACCAGTAAAGGGAGGTTTTCCCAGAAATCCCCACAGACTTTCATTGGTCTGGTTGTGTGGATAGAAGCAAAGGATCAATAGCTGGAGGCGACCACTTCTGACTGGCCTGTTAGAAAGATGTGATGGACCATGGCTTTGGGGAATGCTGGGGAAAGTCAGCTCTCTCCACACCAGAATCCTCTCTCATTGAGGTCATTTCGGTGACCTGTTGCTGCCTAGCTTAACAGCCCAAACCTGAGTGACTTAAAACACTGTTTGTGGTTTCTCACCACGCTGTGGAGTAGCTGGGGTGTTTGTAGGTTGGCCTTGTGGGTGTAGCTGAACAGCTGGGTCTTTCTGTTGACTTATTTTCGTCTTACTCTTCTTTCAGGCTTGATGAGCTCAGGGAACACAGACTAAAACCTCTTGACCCTTCGGCTCCGGAGTTGGAACATCATTTCGCCTGCATTCAATTAGTGCAGGCAAGCCGCAGGTGGGGAAAGGGACTCCATCTCTTGATGGAAGAAGTGGCAAAACCTCTGTGGCTGTATTTAACGTATCACAGCATTTCTTATCGTGGGCCCTGATTGACATTTTGAGCCAATTAACTCTTTGTTGAGTGGAGTGGAGTTGGGGAGGGATGGCCTGTGCATTAGAGGATGTTTGGCAACATTGCTGGCCTCTACCCACTAGAGAGGCCAGTAGCTCATCCACACATGGCAGCTGTCACAACCAAAAATATCCCCAGACACAGCCAAATGTCCCCCGAGGGGGGCCAAATCACCCCTAACAGAGAACCACTGATCTACTGCAAGTGTTGATTTAAAAAAAAAAAAAATGTCTCCGGTTCTTGGTATCAGCACCTACGATTTTAGAGCAAGGTAGACTCACATCCACTTGTAGAATTGAATACCTGCATCTGGACTAACTCATGTGGCCAGAACAGCAAGTTCATATGCCAGGTTGTGGCTGGGCTCGGTGACCCCTCTCCTGAGCAGTATCAGGTGCACCATCTACGCGGACGCCCCAAAGCAGTAGGAAGCAATCAGCTTTTCTTTTTCTCATTCCCTCACCTGCCTCAGACTTTATGGGGCCCAGGCGGGCTAGTGGTGGCCACTTCAGAAGGGAAGGGAAGAGAGGTGAGGCATATGGACGGCAATGCAAAAGGCATGTTACACTTTGTTGGGATTTCAATTACTTAGATTTTGTTCTCACATAACGATCTACCACCTGGGATGTTCCTAAATTGCCCTGTTTGGAGTCGTATTTGTGGAGAAGCATTCCTTATGGCTGCCCTTTATTATTCAACATACATTTCTTCCCAAACCATTTTTTTTAAAGATTTATTTATTTATTTGAGAGAGAGAGGGACAGAGAGAGAGCGCAAGCCGGGGGAGGGGCAGAGGAAGAGGAAGAAGCAGACTCCCCACTGAGCAGAAAGCCCTATATGGGGTTTGATCCCACAACCCCAAGACCATGACCCGAACCAAAATCAAGAGTCAGACAGCTAATTGATGGAGCCACTCAGGCGCCCCCCAAATGACTTTTAATTTCCAGGTTTTACTTATACTTCATTGTTCCTTTCCCCCAAATACCTGAGGTTCGGTAACCATTATAAAATAACAGGAAATCGTAATATCCCCAAAGGCCAGATGCATTTCTGGCTTAAAAATGGCATATATGCCTGTGCTATAACAATCCAGTGTTTTTCCAGCTCCTCGGGGCTGATTGTGATGATGATAATCTTGGCTGAGAGGTGTTGCTGACACCATTATTTCATGAGAGAGGTCTTAAAGATACTGGGTCCTTCGGCATCTTTATGTTCAGAAAGCATTCTATTTTGTTGTTTCAGTTCTTTGATGTTGCCAGGAATCATTGAACTGTGAGAGACTGAGAGGAAATTCATATTCCACAGGAAAAAAATATGTTTGCTCCATCAAGGAGAAACAAAACAAAACAAAAAAAATTGAGGTGGAACTTTCTGCTTACGGAATTGAACCCATGGAGAGGCCAGGAGTGAAAACCAGGACCAAGACTCTGCTTTGTCCCACAGCCAAGCCCATCCCCTGCTTCTGTCTTTAATAAAGGGCCCCAACGTGGATTTACTGAAGGAGAAGCCGAGCTGGGGAGCGGGGGCCAGGCTGCCTGAGTTATCTGCCACACGAGCATGATCACAGTGCTACCTTCCCAGGTCTGATGAACTTCTCCCAACTTTTAATTGGAACCTACACATGAAAAAGAGAGACTCTTGTGACGGTCTATAAATAATCACAACACAGCAGAAATGTAGCAGCTATAGAAAGAGCTACAGCAAATAGGAGCTTCCTTTTGCAAGCTGCAAAGTCTTTTTTCTTTTCTCTTTTCTCTTCACCCCTCCTCAGCTCCTTCCGTTGGTTCATCACCCTGCCTCCTTTGACCTAGGATTATCTCCTAATCTAGGTTTGCAACCCTGGCAGTGCAGTATCTGATTACTTCTGTTGTTCTTTGGGACCGGGCTAGTATTGACCTTGGCTTTCAAAGGTTCTGGCGTATATGATTTAAAAGTTCATTTTCAATCATGTATTGCTTTAGGTTCTTAAGCTCCATGGGACAGGAGCACCCTCGAGTACTGAACTCCCCAAACAGGTGTTCTTTAGCTTCACACAGGTGGTGGAATGTTCCTACACATTGTTCACCCCAACGGTAAACTCTGGAAATCAGGGTCACGCTTGCTCTTTGATATATATGTGCAATGGGAAAGGGGTGAAGCCTGGCTCTTCAAAAGTCACATACCTCTTATAGTACTTGGAGAATCTGAGAATCTAGTTCCAAGGAGGATATGTTTATTGAAAATAATTTAACATTTGAAGATGTCCCGGGAGACATGGAGCCCTAAACTTTAAGCAAGGCATGGGCTTCAGTGTTGAACTCCTTGCTTTTCGAATGGGGAGAGAGTCTAACCTTTGGTCACTTGAGGCCATTTCACCAGAAGGCAACGGTCTCCAAAGGCCATGAAGAATCTGTATGCAAATCCCTGTTTCCGGCTCTGTTTTCAAGGGATTCCCAAGGCCAGGAGAGTCACCCTGCCAACGAAGAGCCTCCCTACAGCATAAGATAGAGAAAGCATTTAGACTGACACCCAGACAGCTTCCTGGGTGATAAGTGACTGACAGCAGGCCTTTTGCATCCTATCCCCTGGAAGAAGCAGTTTCCTGGTGAAACAAAACTTCCCGGCAGTAAGCAGGTATGGGGGTTTACATTCTGTTCTTGGAGCAATGAGAGGCGTAAGGCAAGGTGCTTTTGCATTGTGTAGTGGAGGCTCAAATGAAGGGCACAGAAAACAGACAAGAGCTGGATGCTATTTCTGAATGATGATGAAAAGAATCCAGAGAGAAAAAAAATGTACTTAGTCCAACAGTGTAGAGATTCACCTGTTTTTATTAGGTTGTGCTTGTACTGGAGCTTTACTGCACAGAATTTCAAATGTATATATGTAAGTATAACTAGACTTACGTAAACTGGAAAATCTGTTTCCCACTGAATTACATGAGATCAATCATTTGCAATCTTTTAATCGTCTTTCTAAAGCCCTGAGTTAAAGAGCTCCTTCAGGTATTGTTATAAATGCGTGACAGGACAGGGAACATTTCAGTGTCCGGAGTGACAAAGTTAAGAGCAGGTGTCATGGAAGGCACTTATTCCTGAGTGTTATGGGCTGAAAGGTATTCTCCTGAATTCATTAGTTGAAGCCCTAACCCCTCGGACCTCAAAATATGACTGTGTTTGGAGATTGGTCTTCTAAAGAGATGGTTAAGTTAAAACCAGACCAGTAGGGTGAGCCCTCATGCAACCTGACGAGTGTCCTTAGAAGAAGAGGAAATTTGGACACAGACACAGGTGGAAGACCATGTGGAAGCTCAGGGAGAACATGGCATCTAAAGCCAGAGAAGCCTCCAAAGAAACCAAGCCCCTGGACACCTTAACCTTGGACTTCCAGCCTCCAGAACGGGGGAAAAGCCAGTTTTGCTGTTGAAGTCATCCAGTCTTTGGTTTTTGTGATGGCCACGCTAGCAAACTCATACACTGGAAATGGTCTCCTCTACATTTTCATATTCAGAGTAATGGAAGCAAGTCATCACAGGGCCTGTGATGAGGCTGTGCGTCCTAACCTTGAAGCAAGAAGGCAGGCATGAACTTCACCATCCTGAAATCCCTGCAGCATCCCAGCCATTCTGGTGAGTCTGGGTTTCCCTTGAATCCTTGTGATGGGAATAACAAGGAACCTTGGAATTCTGGGGATTCTGATTAACAGTCTCCCCCCCACCGCAAACTTTTCCTTCCCCTGTCCTTCATAACTGCCTTCTACCCCCTGAGAAGGTATACACGTTCTGTTTTGTCTTTCATCTTGTGGTCTCCTCAGTAGACTGTTTTTTTATCCACATACATTCTCTTGTCTGAGCCTCCTTAGAACCAAAGGGTAATGTATTTGAAAGGTGCTTGAACAGGCTTGATGGTAGAGTCTGGGGCAGTGGTTCCCAACCTTGAGCATGCTGAATCAGCTGGGGGGCTTGGTAAACTTGTTAACACACAGATTGCTGGGTCGACCTCCTGAGTTTCTGCTGAGTTGGTCGTTCTAGGGTGGGGCCTGAGAATTCGCAGCTCTAACAAATTCTCAGTTGATGCTGCTGCGCCAGGGCCCCTATCTGGGGACTGGAACGAAAGGAAAGAGATCATTAGTCCTTACTTCTCTGGCTCCAGCCCTAGCCACCCTTGCTCAACACAGCAGATAGGATAGTCTTTTTTTTTTTAATGTGTGTTGAGGAAGATGCTGTCATCAAGGGTGTCTGTAAAGGGTGTGTGCTGTGATTACGTTTCCTCAAATGAAGTTGCTGAGAAGCCCAGCCATATCCAAGATGCAGATATTCTAAAATTCCATTTAGCTTGAGCTTTTCTTTGAGGTCAGTGAGCAACAAATGTGTAACTTGAGTCTTCTTTATTTATTTATGTTTCTTTATGAGCAAGCATAAGTAAGAATTAAGGGAACGAAGGTGTGTACCTATTACAGTGATTGATAAGCTAATGATGATAATTAAATTTATGTAAGGCACTTATTCTTCAAATTAGAAACATTTATATGGGGCCACTGAGACAGAGGAAGTGACAGGAAAATTGAAGGGACTGTTCCAACTATTCTGTAAGTGTTTTATCAGTTGCTAACCAAGTGCCCATTGATTGTGATTTGAAAGTTTTGTGTGTGTGCATGTGAAAAGACTTAATATATTAGTGAAAACCTATGTTATAAGAATCAGTGGTATCCATTTGTCAAAAATTCTTGTTAATTGGGAGTTGAGTCTACTCACTGACTGCACCACCCTCTTGCCCTCCTGACATTGACGTGTGAGGGCAGCAGAGGACAGAGAGAGGCCCACTGACCCTTGTGATCAGAAACTCTGTGCCTTCCTATATTCGTTTAAGTTCTTCTGGCCGACTCTAGCTAACAAGTAAAAACAAAACAAAACAAAAATGGGAGATGAAGGAAAGGGGAACGGGAATAACCCCGTTATGTCTAATCCAAACCAAACAGGCTTATCACCACAAAAGCTGGGGCAGCCCAATGAACTTCAGTGACTGGACCATTTGGGGGACCCTCTGTTTGTTGTATTGCTGATCACATAATGGGACCCAATCTCAAGAAACACTAGGCTCTGATTCTCCCTTTTCCACATTTTAAATTCATGACAGAGAAAGTATGACTGGCAAGCTCAGGGCAGGTGACTAGCCCTGGAACAATTAGCTATGGCCAGGAGATTAAAGTCATGTCGCATAGGGGTGGACACTGGGGCCTCCTGTTATTGTGGTGTCCCTTTGGAGGAAGGACTCATTGTAAGTCAGGCAACTATCCCCTGCTGTATTTACCACACACCGTTTTCATGTTCCATCCCAAGACTTCCCAAGTAATCTTTGATGAATTACACATCCATTCTACTTCTTTACCTTTCTTAAGGTAATGTCCTAGAGTCAATGTCCTAGAGCCAATGTCCTATGCTTCAAGTTTACAACCTTTTTCTCCTATTCACTCATAACCACCATTCCTAATGCTCACTACTTACATGAATGTATCTGGATTAATTTATACTGAGGAGTGAATGACATTGCCTCCTATTTTTTTTATTACTTTTTAAAACTGGTAAAACATACATAACATAAAATTTACCATATTAGTCACTTAATTCTGTACAATTCTTTGACATAAAATACATTCATATTGTTGTGCACCCATCACCAGTGTCCAGTTTCAGGATTTTTTATCTTCCTCAATTAAAACTCTGTTACCTGTAACTTCCCATTGCCTCCTCTCCCCAGCCCCTGGTAACGTCTAATCTGCTTTCTGCATCTATAAATTTGACTACTCTAGGTACCTCATATAAGTGGAATCATACATCATTTGTCTTTTTGTGACTGGCTTATTTACTTAGCACAATGTCCTCGAGGTTCATCCATGTTTAGCAAAGGTCAGAATTTCCTTCCTTTTTAAGGCTGAATGATATTCTATTATATGTATAGACCACATTTTGTTTATCTGTTTATCTGTTGATGGACACTTGTGTTGCTCCCACCTTTTGGCTATTGTGAATAGTGCTGCTATGAACATGGGTAGAAGTTTAATATATTTTTTAAGTGTGTCATGTTAATTAGTCAAAGAAAATCTCTACTTAGGAAATTTTAGGACAAATGGAGGGAAGGAAATGAAATAATTAAACATTCCCTTGCTGTCAAATAATACTAGTCTCTATTCCATCTCTTAGATGGGGGATTCCACATATCCTTGTTTCTATACTTTTCACTTGACAAAATACAAGGTAACACGGCTTTTACTGTAGTTGACTTTGTTTTGTCTCACTACAGTTATGGCACGAGGGAGAAAAAAATATAAATAGATCAAGATACCTAGTAATAATTTCATCTAATATTTGTAATTGCCATCTGAAAATACATCACACCTTCCTTACTACATTAATCTTATTCATCCAACTCCTCCATTCTTGCATGTTAACCAAATGCTTTGGGAATTTAAAAAATATTACTAGGGATTTTCTTTTAAAGAGATATTTTTAAACCATTCACTGACTCATTTTATGTGTTATGTTTGATAACACAAAAAGAGATAATTCTTGCCAGTGCCTTCAAGATTGCTCTTGAAAACGTGGACTATTTCTTCAACTGGAAAAGGCAACAAAACTACATGTGTCCTAAGACAAGAAGAGGTAAATATCAACTTGTTACAAATTCTAAAATTCAGTGGTTTGAAGTAAGGACAATCTTTATGGTCACAAATTAATACTGTGTCACTTCTGTAGAAGTGGAATTATATTTTAGAATCCTCTCCCATGTACGGGTCCAGGTTACAGTAGCCTAAAGACCAGTGCACAGAAGGTAGAAGGAAAGTATCCATCATTACTCTTGGAAGGTCATTGAAGATATGGTAACAGACAGATGTAGCGGTGCCATCAGGCTCTGGGGTTTGTCCTTGATTTCCTCTACTCCGTGTTCAGCTCTTCTTCCCAGCTGCTGACCCTGTTTTCCAACAGTGGCCCCAGGTGGTTGGTGGCAGACCCACACAAGCAGTAACTATAAAGAGGTCACAGCTTTCCATAGACTGTCCCAAGAGCCATCCCTTCTCATTACCATTATGGCAGGTGAACATGCTTGGCTTCTCAGATTGACGGGGGCTTGCAACAGTCCGAGGAGGTGTAACATGACTGCCTGCCTCTCTGTTGGCCACTCTGTGTTCAGAAGCAGCAATCAGTGATCAGAACATAGATCTCTGATAATCAGAGGAGCTCACCACGGCTCCTGCAAGCTCTTTGCAAGCTGCTCCAGGAATATGGGCACTGATGCATGGGGGTGGGAAATGGGTAGAGGCAATTGATCACAGGTGATTACAAGTAATAATTTAAGTAACTATTTTGACATTGAATGCTGTGGACTACCAGTGCTCCCTCTACTTCTGGAAACATGTCATGTATGCCTTTAAATCTCATCAAGCCAGAGAACTTATTCCAGATTCTCATCCTTTAGATTCTCTTCCCCCCAAAACCACTTCCTGTGCTGATAATCATCAATCAGTGTTCAATGAGAGAAGCAGAACTTATAGAACAAGATATTTATGTAGAAAGTAGATTATACACAATTGTGGGAGGAGCTGGGGGGAGTGAAGTCTTGCGAGGTAATTTAGCAGATCAGAGAAGTCACCAACCAGTAAATTTGAGAAGCCAAGCATGAATTTATCCCACTTACAATAATGGATAAAACAACCAGATAGAAGATAAGTAAGGAAATAGCGGACCCAAACAGCGTAATAGACCAACTAGATCGGACAGACACATACAGAACAATCAATAGAAACAGAATACATATTCTTCTCAGGTGATATGGAAAGTTTTCAAGGATAGACCATATGTTAAGCCATAAATTAAGTCTCAATATACTTTATTTTTTAATATATTTTAAAAGATATCATATATACATATATACAATAGATATCACACAAAGAATCTTTTCTGACCATGATTGGATGAAGTTAGAAATCAATAACAAAAAGAAAACTGGAAAATTCAACTAAACTATAGAAATTAAACAACACACTTTTAAACAAACAATAGATCAAAAAAGAAATTACAGGGGAAATTAGAAAATACTTACAGACAAATGAAAACAAAAACACAACATTTCAAAACGTATGTGACATGGTGAAAGTGGTGCTAAAAGGGAAATTTATAGCTATAAACACGAACATTAAAAAAGAAGAAAAATCTCAAATCAACAACCTAACCTTACAACTTAAGGAACTAGAAAAAGAAAAACAAATTAAACTCAAAGCTACAGAAGGAAGGAAATTATAAGGATTAGAGCAGAGATAAATGAAGTAGGGAATTAAAAAACAAAAGAAAGACAATTAATGAAACCAGAAGTTCGTTCCTTGAAAAGATCAGCAAAATAGACAAATATTTAGCTAGATGGACTAAGATAAAAAGAGGGAAGATTCCAATTACTAAAATAAAAAATGGAAGTAGGAACATTAGTACAGATTCTACAGACCTAAAAAAAGGATTATAAGGGATCCTAAAAAGGAGTCGTATGAAAAATTATATACCAATAAGTTGGATAACCTAGATGAAATGGACAATTTCTAGTAACACAAAACCTACGAAGACTAAATCATGAAGAAATAGATATTTAAATACGCCTAAATCAGTCATCAAAAATCTCCCAACAACAACAACAAAAAAATCCCTGAAGCTGATGGCTTGCACCGGTGAATCCTACCAAACATCTAAAGAACAAGTACCAATCCTTCTCAAACTTTCCTAAGACAACTGAAGAATAGAAAACTTCCTCACTCATTCTATGAGGTCATTATTACTATGTTTCTGACAGGCTGCAAACTTGGGTTCTGCTGAATCTAAAGATTTTAGTTCCCAAGGAAGGAATGCTTTCAACAAAGGACACAGTTTTGGTTCCAGTCAACTGGAACTTAAGATTGCCATGTGGTCTCTTGGGCGCTTTGTGCCAGTGAACCTACAGACGAAGGAGGGAGTTACTCTGTTAGGTGATGCTGTTAATTCTGTCAAGGAGAAATTTGCTATTACACAATGCCAGCAAAGAGGTTATCTGGAACACAGGAGATCCTGATGGTGCCTGTTTGAATTCTCATATCCTGTCATGAAAAATGACAACAACCTGACATAGGCAGGAATGCCCCTGGCACAGAACTTTCAGGAATGAAGGTTTGGGTCACCCACCAGGAAGGGAATCCCAACCAGCCAATGTGCTTGCTGAAGGTGAAGGAAATATGAAATATAAACACCTTTTTTCCATTTTTTCCTCACTCCAGCTCTTCATTGTCTAACTTAAGATAGCTTAACAGGGGTTAACTTTGGCATATATCAATATTTAAGTTACAGGATCACAGAGGGTTGGATGTGACTTATAAGAAAAATGAACATCACTCAAAGAACACACTGAATTTATGATCTTTTTTTAGAGAGAATTAGTGTGTTTTCAGTTGTGTGAGAGATCATTGTATCATGTTGGGTAGAAACATGATTTTCTTATGTCTTTATTTGGAAGTTAAATATGGCTAAAGGGGTGTATATGGATGCCAAGTTGCTGACAGATGGACACTGATTTTTTTTTTTTTGAACTGTGTCAACTTAGTTAAGCTGCATCTACTTTTCTCAGCATATATTAGCCTGTATGGTTCTGAATTAGAGTTGGCCAAAAGACCAATTTGCAGAAGGAAGAAGCAAAGCAGCAGTCATTACTCTTGGAAGATTAGATGGGGCCACAGCAGACATAGAGGGCCAGTGGGATCGAGCTTGCCTTTGCTCTCCTCTGCTCCACGAACTGATGACTATTTGAAATAACAGCAGCGCTAGGGCCACCCCCAGATGCTTGATGGTGGACCCAAGGAGGTGGGACTACACAGGAGCACAGCTCCTCAAAGCAATCCCAGGAGTCTTCCATTTGGAGTCCCATTTTGGTGGTTGGACATGCTTGGCTTCCCAGGCTGGTGGCTCCTTCTCTGATACTCCAATTTCCTTCCTGGAACTTCACTTTGCCCAGCCCCTCCTACAACGTGGTAAGTCTTTTTCCTGTAGTAGTTCCCTTGCTCCATAATTCATAGTGCTCCTCCTTTCTGATTGAATTCTGACAGGTTCAAAATTCTGTACCAAACCAGATGAAGACATTTCTGAGTAGTGCATATTTGAGAGAAGTGCCTTTTCCAGGAAATCTAGCTAATGCTCATGATTATGGTACCGTATTGGTCAGTAATAATAGTAATAGTGGGCATTTGTTGAGCATCTACTATGTGCTAGACACAGGGCCTTATATACCTTAGGTTATTTACTCTTCATACAAACCTTCTGAGGTAGGTACAATTATCATCCTATTTTGCAGGTGAAAAATGTTTAGGGCTAGCTCAGAGCTGAAAGTGCATGTTCTTAACTACTATATATAAAATTCCTCTCCATTTGTCACACATAAAAATTATTCCTTTGCATATCAGTATCCTTCACTAGAGTATGATATTTCAAGGTCAAGAAGTATATCATTTTATTATCTTCATTGTTAAATACAAGGTCTGAAAATTAGGAAGGTTTATGATAAATGTTTGCTAAATAAATGGACAAATAAAAGGAACTGGGTGGAAGATGTGGACAGCATTAATACTCTGGTCAAGAAAAATTGGCAGGGAACCTTGCAATGGACATTTGTTCACATTTCTAGGATGTGAGCCCAGCTACATAAAAGAATTCAGAAAGAATAGAATGAGATTATGCTATTGATGGAAATAATGGGGATAGAAATATTTATTATCTGGATTATCGCACATTTTAACCAGGGGGAGAGGGCGACTAGGAACGGCATTCATTTTATAGAAAAAAGCATGTGCCTTGAACAGGACATTTATTTTTACTTTAAGGAGTACATACCTCTACTCAACAGTAGGGGGAGCAAGATGCAGGGAAATCTAAAATTTTAGACCGCTAACCATAAAAAGCGTGAAGATATCTGAGTCATCTAGGGATAAAAGCATGAGAAAGTGATTTTACACAAAACAGTCTGAAAATGGGGTCTTGATATATTTTAAATACTGACTTGTGTTTAAAATGGTTTGAAATTGCTCGCCAGAGCTCTGGCGTTGCAGCCCACAGTTCAAGGAAGATTTGGCCATGATCAATGGAGGCGTTCAAATAAGGATAACACAGAATAGGTTGTTCTTAATCTAAATTAACTGATTAACTCTTTAACAGTGGTAAAATTCCCAACATGTTTTTGCTAATTAGGCCCAACCTTGAGCCCTTTATTCTGTCTATGGAAAACCAAAATTGGAGTGAAAAATACTATTTAAGTGAGCTTCCCTAGGCATAATAGAGTGTGAGATAAAATCTGCATTGTTATTGCTATATTTTGCTTGTTTTGTGAGCAAGGATTATATTCTGCTTTGAAATTCAAGAAGACATTCCTAGTCTAGTTCTATGAAGTCTAAACTAGAGAGAATCTAGTTCACTTCAAGTGTATGATATCACCACAAATGAATGTTTATGGTGTTACCCTTTGAGAAGAGTTCTTTGAACACTCTCCATGGCAAATTTGCCCTTACAAATACCCACAGCTGGCATCAGAACAAATGTAAACTCTTTTAAAATTATTTTGACCATATCTGAATTTTCTAATTAGAGTCTTGAAAAAAAAATCCTATATACAAACTGAGCAACGTAGTTGCACAATGAATTATTCCCATTTTAAGTTTGCAAATTTCGTCTGAAACCAATTCCAGTGCCTGTACAATTGACATTTGTTTGGTTCGCTTCACGTTCAGGATTTTTTTCTACTCTTATGAAGCCCACTTGGCAAGGCGCGGAGCTCTCAAGCAACTAGGTCTTCACTTATGCTCATAATATTGAAGATAGAGGGCATAATGAGAATGTAAACTATTCCGTATGAAAACCAAAATATAGTATAAAAACCGACCACAGTATTGTTCACTGAGTCTTGTGTATCTACTTTGCTAGTACAAATATGAGCCTGGTCTATAACAGAATTCTGTGACAAAGAAATCAAGTTTGAGTATTTGTTGATTGTTTAAGGTTGCAGTCTGTGTCAGAGAACTATGATCTGCTTGAAGCCAGGGTTTTCTTACTGTGCTGTGCTCTCCTACCATGTGATTTTTCACAGACCTCAAAGTAAGGCAGTGAGTTGCACAGATGACTTCGCTTTATGCTGCCCCGAGTTTACTGGGATGGACATGTGCACACATGGAGATCTCCTTCAGTCTGTAACTTTTGCAGCTCAAAATCCCAGGTATCCTTCCACTTAATGCTTCCATGTTCAATCCCAGTTTTCATTTCAACAGCCTGCTTCCCAAATCTGTAATTCCAGGCCAAGATCCAGAAATCAATCTCAGGTATTCATATCAGTTTTAAGACATTACGGTAAAAATGTTCTAGAGTTTGAGGTTCTCTGGCTCATCTTCTCAACAATCTCTCCTTCCTGTCTTTAAGACTTTATGGAATGCTTATGAATCAAAAGATCCAGTGGCTGGATTATCCATTCTGACACCCAACTAATATCTTATTGCTGTCCTTCCATGAATGAAGTGTGCTAAAACGATATGGGGATTGCCATTAAAGTTGTTCTTCCTAACATGTGTAATTGAAATCAGAGAAGAATGAGGTGGGCCTGTGACACTTCTAGGACCTCTTCATTTTCAGTGGCTAGAAAAGGTTCTGCATTCAACCACCAGCTCCAGGGGTTACAATCCACAATAGCCTTTTAGAATTGGAGCTTACAATTTCCTTGCAAATGACTGTGGAAGCATGGCTAAATAATTATACATCTCAACCATTGTGTAAACCAGTTTAATTAACATTTTCCAGGCATGTCACATTTATACAATCACTAAATAATTTTCTAAAATTATGTTGCATTAGAAATTGCTACACATCAACTTGGATTATTTTTACTCATGGCTCTAATCATGCCTGAAATACGTTGTTGTCTCTTTTTTCTTTTTGTATCACTTTATTTATTTATTTTACTAGTAGTCAGTACTTCCATTGGAGATGATTCATACTTACAGGCTAGCCAGATGCTCTGTTCAATTTATTTGTGTTATGTTTAATTGCCATTGACTTCATCAAAACTGGCATCTTTCTTTAAAAGCAGTTATAGCATTATTAAATTTCCTTTTCATTCACTTTGTATTAAAGAAATCTTGGAACACATTCACTCCCGTATCCCAACTTAGAATACACCATAAAAATAAAAGAAAGTTTTTTAGCGTCCAACATTTGTGGGATTTAAGAAGAGAGGAGGTTGCAAACATGCACTTTCAGTGTGGTTTGGCCTTTGGTAGCACGTTTCAAGAAGATATGGTCCAGTTTACTCTCTATTTGAGAAGATATAAAAAATTAGGTGCGAACAATTACTATATTATTAGTAAAGTACTCAAATTACTTTTTGGTCTCCTTTAAGCCCATTGTTATTATTATTATTACTACTGCTATTATTATTATAAATGCATTCTTTTTTTTTTTTTCTGAAGTACTAATCCCAAGCAAGCAAGACTAATAAATCAAGAAATGTTCTCAGGCATGAAACTGAAATGAAATTAGGAATACAAATGGAAGAAATTGTACAATCAAATGTGTAAGCACTGAGGTAATATTTTGTGCTCCAAACACATTGAGATGGGTGGTTATACAAGCAGAAGGATTAGCAGTTAGGTCACCAAATTAGTCTTCTGAATTTTCTTGCTCTATCAAGAATTCACTTTGCTTCCTGACATCATTTACCATGCTGTATTAACCATAGTACTTTATCTATCAGTATTTCCAAATTATAAGCCTCTTACCCATAAATATATCTCTATGAAGAATTTATTTAGTGGCTCTGACAATGAAACTGCAACTGATAATATCTGTTGAACTTTATGTGCAACAGAAAGTGCTTTTGAAAAATTCTCACTTTCGTAGATTAGAAAAAAGAATAAACACGTTTTATATTTTTGCCTTCACTGTTTTAAGCACTAAAAAGATTTTGGAGAAAACAAATGTGGGGAATTCCAAAAAACAGAAGAATACTATTTTTTTACTTTAATAGAATATTTGTATTGAAAAGTAGATTTTTCGAGGCAGGGGATCTGTCTTTTAGTTGGCAGCTTTGTAGGTAAAGAAATATGAGGCTGCACTTAAGTAGAGCCAAACCATTATTCTGGCTGAGTCTGGTTTCAGTAACTACCCCCAAATCATTGCCTGTTTAGAAATTAGAAAGCATGGTGTTTTTGGTCCCAATCCATAAAGAATACTTGTATATCTCTTGTACACATTTGCAACAGAACAACTAGGCCTGAAATAATCTTCACTTTTGCCAGGAACATGGGTGTGAGAAAAAAATCCAAATGGGATGCTTTATTAACAAAGATAAATTATTTTTGATCTTATATAAATAATGTTGCAAACTGACATAGAAATACATTCAGTTATCATGTCTAGATTCTGTAAAAGTGCCTTATAGCCTGCCAAAATATCCTCAAGGTGATGCTGTTTCCAATCCTCACAGCACATGGATCAATGCAACATTATCCAGCATACCAGAAACATACAAAGCATTGACAAGTGGTAGATTCCCCACCCAGGTTTAGCCCTTTATACCACATCTAGAGAAATGGTTTCCAGCACTTGAACATTTAAATTAAATTATTTTAAAGCAGTATATAATTCGGCAAAAATCATTCTTACTCATGAAGACAGTTTAGGTCCAATGAGAATATGGTTTGTTCTGATACCTTTCAGTAAAGAATTCTTGCTCATTGAAGCCAGCTCCAAATGGGGAATAATTAAATATCTAATGGTAAAAAATACACATTTTGAGCATTTTAATGCCCAAATCACTTTCATCTTAATATATGTTTCTACTACTTATAAAAGGAGATAGATGGATAGGGTTTTTGTTGTTTTATGGGTTTTTTTTTTTTTCAAAGTAAACATGTCACTCTGAAATTGTGGGGATTCTAGGGAGAAGTCACGTATAAGTTGTCTTATGAAAATCTAGCTTGCTGAATTGTGTTTTGCATCCATGTAGTTGCTCATGCTGATTCCACTGTTTGACGCACCTTTCCCACCTTCTTGCACCTGGCTGATATTTTCTGCATTTCTCAAGATTCAGCTGCAGGGCCCACATCATGATACTCGTGATACTTACATTATATTGAAATTATTGGTTGTGTGCCTGTGTCAAGAAGATCTGCAAGATCCTGTGGTCTGGAATGGTGTCTTAAAGTTTCATCCTTTCCACCCGGCACGGTGCCTACCTGACTTACGATGGGCAGTTAAAAATGTATCTTGAAAAAGAGATAGAACAATTTAACCCAAAAGGAATTGTGTATTTCACCAAAAGGGCAGCTGCTTCAGACAAAGCTGTTTACTCCTAAAGGTGAAATGATTTTCTTTTAAGTTATGTCTATGAAAAATGGAGTAATAAGGCAATTAGTACATAAAACAAAGCAATGGCCAGAGACCTACACTAAGACAAAATATTTTTTGACCTGCCTTGCTTCAATTGACCTAATACACCAGTTATAACTGATAACTGGCATATTTTCTTTCTTTGAAAGTATAGACATAGCTTAAAGGTACTCAAATTTCTCAACGCAAAAGCAATTCTTTGTGAATTTGCCGGTGAGTTTCCTCTCCATTATTGAACATAATTAGATGTTTAGCAATTCTTAGAATCAAGTGGATTTGTGTCAACAACACAGTGTTATGTTGAATTTCTTAAATATTAAAAAATATACAACTTAATGTCCAGCCATGCATTTGCTGAAAGAATATTTTCTAAGGAATAAAAGTTACCATAATGTTTCATTTTAAGACACTTATCTACAAACAAATGATCTCCAAACCAAATGACCACGTGCTCATTTGTGAAACAAAAAAAAAAAGCGTTGTGACTTTAATCTAACTTTATCTTTTGTTTTTTTTCCACAGGATTCTCTTTTTCTTCCATCTCTGGGTCTGCTCCCCATTTTCCTCCCTTGTGTTTGACAGCCAACCTTCTTGCCCTTAGTGGGCAAGGTCTGAAGCAAAGGTCAAGCTACACAGGTTATTGAGACAGGGACATGTTTCGTGATATTCCAGGTGAATCTGCATAAGCTTTTTTAAAATCTTTTTGCTGGCAACATCATGAGCAGAAGAAACTCCGTACTTTTAGCAATGAATGAGCCAACCATCCTGTTTGTCCACCAGGGCCATATCACAGGCTAGCATGATGGATGGGGTGAGGGTTGGGAGTCAGTTGAAAGTTGAATAAATATATATTTTCAGATGGTAGTAACCCCCGGCTAAGGGGTGAAGGAGGAATTCCCAGGATGGCAGGCATTTATAACTCCTACTGTGGCTCATGCCCATATATAGACCCACCACCAGCCCAGTGTTTTCCTGACCTCATAAAGAAATAGATGTCACATATAATAAGGAGCTCATCCGGTTTTGGAGACTGGCAGGCAGTCTTTGACTAAAGTTGTTAATGCACATGGACCCCCCAATTTGTAGTGACTTAATATAAAACACATATAATTTGCACCTCCATTTAAAGACACTCATTCTTTTTTGAAGGAAAAAACCTCAAAGATGATTTCCCAAGGATAAAAAAAAAAAAAAAAAGTCTCCAAATGCTTTTCAGAGTTAGTCATTCAAAAACTTAGTCTAAATATTCACCCAATGATTTTTAGACAAAAAAATAAAAAGTAAATAGTCTGGGTCTATAGAAAACAAACTCCACAAATATCCATCCTATTCTTTATTTGACTATAAAATTATTTATGTCTCTTGACAAAATCCTATTTTGTCTCTTGACAAAAATGCTATTTTGACCAAATATGAATTCATAGATTTAGTTTGTTCTAATTTTATGTTGCTGGAGGGCTTTTTTTTTTTTTTAAAGTTCCTAAATTCAAAGAGGAAATTTTCAAAACTCCGTCTTTAAAAAGAACCCAAAATGACTAAAGAGAAAACTAGTATGAAAAAAAAACAACTTTTGTCTAAAAATGTAAATGGATCAACAGGCACTTGCCCCGTGTATGTCTTCCCTGGAGCCTTTCTTTCAGGCCACGCCTCTGACAGAAAGGGCCTGGACCACAGGGCTAGCCTGGCCTTCCTGATGCAACCAGCCTCCGTTGTGGAAAAGGAATACCCGTGACCTAATATAGCCATGGAAGCAGTTTGCGGCCACATTTGTAATTATATGATATTATGACAATGGGACCATGAGGGCCCATACCTAGCTCTCAGTAGTTTTACTTGCTATTGAGGACATTGCAGGGGCCTAGATCCTCATTTCTTAAGGTCTAATTTTTTCTTTCTAATATACTCAAACTATAAAGACTTCTCAGTACAGTAAGTTTATGGTTGTCCCTAGCAACTGAGTAGTAAATTTAGCCTACTAATTAATTTTCTGTATTTTGCCTTAATAATAACAGTTAACATTGACTGAAGGCTTATTTGTGCCAGGAGTGGTTCTAAGTTCTTTGAGTCTATTAGTTTATTTAGCCCTCATTTAAATAATTAATTCCATGAGTCAGTTGCTCTTGATTATCTCTATTTAACAGATGTGGAAACCCAGGTAAAGTGTTCTGTGCCTCTCCAAGTCATGCTTTGAGCCACTCTGCTGTGTTGCCTTATACTTTAGATTTTTAAACCTGAAATTATTCTGTTCGTAAAAAGGAAGGTCATACAACCTGGTTTTAACAGCTTAATTCTATTTTAAATAAAACTTTTCATGACACTCTCCACGTGCCAAGCCTATCATAAATGCTCTACACAGAGAGTAATTCATTGAATCTTTGGTCAGGTCCTGAGAGGGAGGGAGCATTATTATTCCCATTGTATGGAAAAGAAAATTGAGACACAGAGAGGCTAAGTAGCTTGCCCATTGTCACCCAGCTAGTTCATACAGGGTAAGGAAAACTGGGTGGTGGGGGAGGGGAGATGCATGTGCCAACTGTTGAGATTATTTTAGCTTTCTAGTCCTACCACTGCTATTTGCCTTTGAACAAATTGTGCCATCTTTCTGATTCTTAGCAAACCCCATTTATAAATAACGCGGGTAGGGATTCCATGATCTCTAAGATCCCTTCAAATAGTCCTATTGATTTGGGTACAACAAACCTTGCCAAGTCACATAGAGAAAAACCTTGTTTATGCCAGCCTGAAGACTTAAACACAGATTCCAACTTTTAAACTAGCTGTGCATCCTAACACTTCTCTGCAAGTCTCTAAGAACAGTCTTCAGGAAAGGATCTAGCAGGAAGCGAAGAAGGTAGAAAATATTCTGATGGTCTCCAGAAATGCCAATTTTGGTTCTGCATCTGCCAACAGGTCCAGATAATCCTCAAAACTCTGTATAAATCCTGGCCCACTATGCAAGATAATGGAGAAGAGAAACTAGGGAAATTAGAAATTTGAGGGAAGTATGATAAAATAATAGAGACCAATGAAATTTAACACTACCTGGAGGTATCATTACACTTGCTTGTGACTCTTACTAATGGAAACTCACTTTTGCTATACAGAAGAGCCAAATAAATTAATCCACAGCTTTAAGTGAGTTAATAGCTTAATGTAGATCCAATGTGGAAATAAATTAGGTCCTTTTAAATTGATTACAGAATGTCACACTAAATGGTAGATTACAAAGTATACTCACTTTGCAGTTGTATGTACAAATATGATTATATCCAGGACAAAACAAGTACCCTGAAATGAAGTGAAGCTTCTAGAGCTGAAGGCAATCAGAGAGATTATAACGTCCACCAGAGGCCCAGAGGGATAAGTGATTTGCCTAAGGTTATACAGATAGTAAGTGGATATTCCAGGTTTTACCCAGGCTTTCTTGAGCTCAAGTTGAAGGAAGGCTTATTCTTCTGCAGTGTGCATGCAGACAACTTATTATAATGATAATAATAATTACAATAACCATTTACCCAGTACACTGAGCCAGGTACTCTGCTCCCCTCTGTACATATAACCCCTTGCCCACCTGCTCGTATCTCTCTGAGGTCTGTCTAGTTATCCCCATTTTATAGATCGAATGACTGAGACAGCATTTGTGACTGTTCAAAGTTATACAGCTAGCAAATGCTGAGAGCTGGGGGTCTAGTCTCACTCCTGAATCTGTACTCTTTCCCCTAGACCCATTGCTTCACCCATGGGGACTAACATAACCACATCTTTGGCTCATTTTCCTTTAAAATCAGTATTTGAGGGCGCCTGGGTGGCTCAGTTGTTAAGCGTCTGCCTTCGGCTCAGGTCATGATCCCAGGGTCCTGGGATCGGGTCCCACATCGGGCTCCCTGCTCAGCGGGAAGCCTGCTTCTCCCTCTCTCACTCCCCCTGCTTGTGTTCCTGCTCTCGCTATCTCTCTCTCTGTCAAATAAATAAATAAAATCTTTAAAAAATAAATAAAATAAAATAAAATCAGTATTTGAGCCTCCTACAATGATAGTCTCATGCCCAAATGGTCAAAAGAAAGTAATACCACTCCTGACTTCTAAGTCCTCACATTCAAAAGAAGAGGGCATCAGAAAGGTACATCGTTTACTGTTCTTGAAGAGTAATTAATAATTGACTTTTAATAAAACCAAGTGTAAACAATGTACCAAATTATTAAAACATTACCTTTTTAGCCTACGTAGGCCATGGATTCAAGATCATGAACTTAAAATCAAAACCAAGTAAGTCAAATCCAAGAGGATGAAAAGGGGCCATTAAGCCTGGTGCTCTGTAAATTAATACTTTGAGGTAAACTTAGAAGTATTATAGAAAATTACTATTTATTTAATGTTTCATTCTATTTGAAAGAGAAACTCCCAAATGTTCAATACTACCCTATATTTAAAAGTTAAAAATATACTGGAAATGGATGGAGTCACGATAGCACTGAGCACTTTGGGGGAGGATAGCTACAATCATAGTACAGTGTCATAGCAAAATATTTTAGATTTACCAGCTGAACTGTTAAATGTTTAATGTGTATTAGAAGCATTAGTTCCAAGGCAAAATGAAGCGATATTATGTTTAACTGTTTGTTTGGAAACTTCTTTTATTAAAAAAGATTTTAATAATGCTATATGCAATACAGGTGTGATAATACTCAATAAAGTATTGTGTAACTTGATATAGTGAACTTAGGAATGTAACAATCCATGTAGATGATGCCCATCCCCTCCTCCATTAGATCCCCTAGTAGCAAAATGTAAATACCCTTTTAAAAAATAAAGAGGCCTTTGAGCTGTTGGAGCAGAGTAGGGCAGGGCAAGGAAAGTGCTCTTTCCTGACATACTCTTTGCTTCTGGCTTTGACTTCATTTAGTAAGGTCAGTTCTCAAAGAACTTCGACAAACCCTTCTATGCTCCACAAAAGCACAGGAGAAGGAAAGCTTGTCATTCACAAGCAGCTATGGACAAAACCAGCAGCAGAGAACAGGGTTAGGGAAATGAGGGGGAGAAAAAAGTTGGAGTAAAGTGCACAGTTAATGTCAAAAAAATATATTATTTTGATCCTAAGAAAATTAAGAGAATTTTATCTAATGAATTAGATTGCTGACCTTTTAATACATTTGGTTTTCATGGAACATACAATCACCATCGGACATAAAAGACTAGTTTGCTTTTAAAAAAAAATTGCTTGGAGTTATCTACAGGAATCTTGTGAACGCAATTCAAGGATAACATTCTGCAGCTCTTTGGGTATTGGATGATTTCCTCCGGTAAGTCCACAAGGAAATAGGGAAATGTTAAATTCACCGATTCAAATGGGCATTTCCCCAAATCTCTGACTCTTTTGCCCCCTCTCGCTCCTTCTTTTCCTAAATGCCAGTACTTTCCAGTTCTCCATCCTCTACCCCTATTGCGTGAGACCGGGAAATCATGAAGAGTTTCTCCTTGTTTGTAAACTGCCTCTGCACCAGCTGAGGTGGCCGGGCCGCGGGTGGTGACCCTTGGCTGGGATCCTCCGGGGGGCTCTGCTGCCCCCCCGGGGCCGTGGCGGCCTCACAGTCTGGCCTTTCACGGGCTACTGTTTCCACAACCGACTCCAAAGAGGTGCCAGCCTCCCGCAGCGGGGTGTAGCCCTTATTGCAGCAGGATGGGTCATTCGACTGGGAGCTCGGCGAGTCCGGCCTGGCTGGGGGTGAGTCCTCCAGCCGCAGGGGCGGGGAGGGGGAGGCAGCTTTGGCCAGAAGGCTCGAGTCCAGCTCCGCGCTGCGCGGAGAGGGTGGGGGCTCGGGGGACGGTGGCGCCCGGTAGTCCGGGAGCCCGCTGGTGCTGCGGCGCCGCAGGGCCGCGTACCTGCCGGTCCTGGGCAGGCGGCCACCCTGCCCCCTGGCGGTGCGCGCCGCCGCTGCGCCCTCGGGCTCCTCCAGCTCGCGGGGCGCCCAGCGCGAGCCGCCCGGGGCACCGCGGAGGTCGGTCAAGCTCAGGTCGAGCTCGCCCCGCGGGATCTCCCGGGAGCCACGTTCCCCAGGCGGCCTCTGCCAGCTGCAGCTCGCGCCCTCCGCGTCCCCATCCCCGTCCCCGTCGCGGTCCCCTTGCAAGGGTAGTAGCGCGAAGGCGCTCAGCGAGGAGCCCACGAGGGAGCTGGCGGTGCTCTGGCGCCCCCAGCTCTCGGGTGGGCTGCAGGGCGCCGGGCTGCTGCTGCTGCTGGCGACCGCGGTGGTGGCGGCGGCGGCAGCGGCCACAGCGGCGGCGGCAGCGGCGGCGGCCCGGCGACGGCTGGCCACGCCCGAGCGCTCGCGGTAGATGCTGTACACGGCCTCCGCCAGCTTCGGGGGCTCCCGCGAGCAGCGCGGGGACGAGACCAGGTCGGGCGGGGACGCGGCGCCCTTGGCCCTGCCGCCGCCCCCGCCCAGCACGGCGGGGTGGGGCCACGAGCCCCTGGCCAGCACCGCCGCCCCGAAGGCGTCCCCCGCGCTGCCGCCGCAGCTCCCGGGCTTCAGCTCCAGGCCCCGCGACTGCACGTAGCTGAGGAAGCCGTTGAGCGGCGGGGCTCCGGGGGGCGCCGAGGCGGGGGCGGAAGACGAGGAGGCGGCGGCGGCCGCCGCAGCCGCTGCAGCCGCCAGGTCTTTGGCGCGGAGGCTGTGCACGTCGATGACGGTGGAGTAGAGGTCCCGCAGGTTGATGATCTTGGTCTTCTTGTCTCGGTTCTCGTGGAGCACCGCGTTGGCGCAGATGAAGAGGAAGATGCCGATGCCCATGATGAGGGGCCCGAAGACCTTGAGTTTGTCAGAGTGCAGGTATCCGGAGAAGATGCGGAAGAAGAAACCCACAGACGTGGAAGAGGACGAAGGGCCGGCGGGCCGCGCTGGAGGTGTGCTCCGGGGCGCGCCCATCAAACTAGAGTTGACACCCCCCGGAGTCCCCAGGTGGCTCCTGGACCGGTTTTTGCTGCCACTGCCGCCGCTATTGGCCGTGGTCGGGACGCGGTGGCCGCTGCCTGCGGCCGGCAGCTGCTTACCCCCTTCCCTGTTGGTCCCGTTGGCCTTGGGCCAGTAGCCCACCACCGCCATGGCTATGCCCACCAGCAGCACCAGGATCCCGCAGAGGGCAATGAGCCCCGAGATGGAGCACAGCTTTAGCTTGCCTTTCACCACCACTACATCGTTCTTGCGCCTTTTCTTGGCTTTCCGCTTGCGCTTGGGGACCTGGGTTGGGGGGCGGAGGGGATCCTGCTTTCTGGCGGAAATCCTCAGGAGGCCACCGGTGGCGATCATGGTGAGCCGGTGCCGTGCGGGGCTAGTCTCTGTGGCAGAGGCTTGTGTAAGTGGGGGCGCCGGCTGCCCACTAGCTGCTCCGCCACCTCCTCCTGCTGCAAAGCAGAGGAAGACAGTCAGAGGGTACAGGCTTGGCTGCAGCAACATCCCACGCTTCCAGGTCCCACCACATGTGTACCCCCCACCCCGGGGCTACCCACTAAGCGAGGTGCCGCCGGATGTAGGGGCCAGGGGGTGGGGTAGATGGATTAGGGCTTGAGAAACGCTGTTGCAGTCATTGATAGGTGATAAAACAATTTGAGAGAACGCCTTCTCCCCCCGCCCCAACCCCCTTCCCACACACTCTGTAGGTGATATTCCAGCATCGCTCATTTCAAACCTTCCCAGCTGGCAGCTGAAGGAGTGCTGACCGTTAGTAGGAACCAAATGTGGGGACTCAAAGTGGTGGTTGAGGATTTCCCTGGCAAAAGCCTTTCCCTTTGTCCTATGGGAATCAGAAGATTGCCCAAGGGAGCTGTACAGGAGGTTCAAGTCTCTAAGCAGAGGAATTTGTCAATGTTTAGTCACTAAAACAGTCACAAAAGTTACTATTTTATAAAGACAAAAGCAATTTTCATCACTGGATGAAAAATAAAGGTCACATACTGGCAGGCAGACGGCTTATTTACTGCAGAAAATTAATAGGGAGTTCATTTCGGGGAGAACACCAGAACTACGTCAGTCTTCTGACAATAAATCCCTTCACAAAGTTGTCTCTGACCTATTACTGTCCCTGCAGCTAAAGGCAAGCAGCATTTTCCTCATCTCTTCTTGCAACATCTGGACAGCTTCTTGGGGTGGAATATTTAGTTTTAGGTAACTGGTTATGTAACTGAGCTCTTCCTTCTGGCCTCCTCTCCTCCCTCAGAGGAACTCCCTTAAAGGTATCCTGCTAAATCTCATCAGGGACTTTGAGAAGTCCCCTAGAATCTCTAGGAGAAAGATTTTTTTTTTTCCTACTGTGGGAAAATTACAATCTTAAAAAGAAAAAAAAAAAGACCAACCACTCTGCCATAATAGCTTTCTGACCCCTTATTAATGTGCCAACAGCACTGTTCAGAATCCTAATATTCAAATGAGAAGGCAATTAACTAGGTATAGCAGTCCACATAATAATGATGATTTGTAGAATGACATCTCCCCTAAGTGAGAGCTTGTTTTCTTCATCTTTCTCTCATGAGGTCATTTTTAAGAAGGGAAGGTGGCAACAATCAATGCACTATCCTATAGGAAGTTTAGTAGTTTATAATAAAGCCTGGTAGGTAAATGCACAGATGTGTCTTTGTGGATATCTGTGAGCTTCTAAAAATTTCAATCCTCCTGGATCCCCAGAGTAAAACATTTTCTGTTCCATTGGTTGTGTTCCCTCCTATAATAGAGATGCTAAAATTAAGGGCATTGTATGAATTTGAAAGGTTCAGATATCACTCAGAAGCCTTTTGGTATTTTATCCTTTATGAAATAATTCATGTTTTAGAATAAATTACCCTTTGAAAATGTGGGATTACTTAGGAAGAATTTTGCTTTTAATTGGTGCCTGGGTAAAGAGCTTTGGCCCTTGATCCCCTCCATTATATCAATACAGGCAGAATCTTTTCTCCACTGGTGGAAAAGCAGTGGAAAAGCAAACCGTAATCAGCTCTTTACAATGTTTGCAAATCAATGTCTCCTTGGAACTTAGTTGGTTTTCAGTAGAGAGAAATACTAGGTAGGTTAGAGAGGAGTTAGTAGAGAGAATACATCTAGAAGCCTTTAAAATTTTGTTTTAAGAAGAGGCTGCACCAGTAAGTACAAACAGATTGTAAAAAAAAAAAAAAAAAGAGTAGCTACTGTTCATCTGTCACCCCCCAAAATAAGCACATTTATTGTGTAGTTGTAACATAGACACTGCTGTTTTAAGTGATCCCTAGACTGCAGCATCTTTAATGCAATAATCTGGAGATCTGCAGTTATTTTAAGGATTCAGGATCCAGACATTTTAGAAAGAAACCCAGACTCAGTTGGCAGGGTGGCTCTCCCAGAAGAGAGAAGGGCTAACATTTTGTTGGGCACTGATAAGGTGCTCCACGATGCCGAGCATCTTTGGGAAAGAAGGTACCCACATGCATTTCTCCTTAGTAAGGCAGCTTTGGCTCTTGGCAGACAGAATGTAAGGAAAATTGGAATGGATTTCAACAATCGTTTACAGATCTTTAAAATTAGTTTAATAGCTAGTAATTAACTCCCTAGTTTATTATTCCTTCAGCTCCCTTGAAGGCTGAACTCCTTTATAATGTATTGCCATCTGACGTGAAATACTGACAAAAGTCAGATGGTAAGGAAGACCCACCTTCGAGGCTTTTCTTCATACATAATGAAGGGAAACAAACTTAGCAGTCGAGGTTGGCTGACCTCGCAATTTACTGCCTGATTCTGGTCTTTCCGCGGTTAAGGAATGGAGGATGGGGAAGCAAAGGAGGGATGTCTAAAAATACAACTGCTTCCAAGAGAGACATTCAAGTTCTCGGCTCAAGATGGATTAAGCCCCTCTCGGCGTCTGAGGCTCCCAGCCCATAGGCTGGGAGCGCCCTGCCCTGCCGGGGCTCAATCCAGATCCTCGACCCGCACTCCCTAATGGGCAGGACAGCGAACCCCTTGCCCTGCTATTTGGTCTGCTTATTTATGTTGGAGTCACATGAGTGCAGCCGCTGGGAGTCCACCTCTAGAAAGAACACAGGCAGGAGCGAAGTGAGGGCAATCCTGAGCTCGCTTTTTCTGGGCAGCGCATCCCGTGCAGCCCGCCCAGGAAAACGACTCTCCCGGAACAGCAGCCCGGGGCACCGGGGCTCCGGGCCGCAGGGGTGGGGAAGGGCAGCTCGGGGGCCGAGGGACTCACAGAATTGCTCAAAATGGCAGCACTATAACCAAACAATATCGCTCACTTACCCGGGAAGGCTGGGGCAGCTCCGGGCCGGCGAACGGGCGCTCGGGCGACACAAAGGAACCATGGAGAAACTTTTTCAGCCCGAGCCGACGGCGAGGCGCAGATACAGAGCCTCGGGGCCCACCAGCCGAGCGCGGCTCAGCAGCCCAGCGGGGGCGAGCGCCCGCCCCAGGTTCGCAGCCCCCTCCGCTGCCGTGGCGGGAGCCATTTCCAAGAGTTTCCAAGAAGTGTCAGGTCTTCCGCAGCCCGCATCCTGCCTCGGAGCCGTCCTCCCCCCCCGCCGCTCCTCCTGCGCCTCCCCGCGAGCCCTGCCGCGGCGCTCCCGGGCGGGCCCCAGCGCCTCTTTTGTGTGGCTGCGGCGCGCCGGGCTCCGCCGAGTGGAGTTGAGCCCGCGGCGGCGGCGGCGGCGGCTGGCGCGGCTCTGGGCGGCCGGACTCGCGGCTGTTGCTAAGAGACTGGAGCCATGACACAGGGAAATTGCGGCAGGATGGCAGTCGGTACCCGGCCCGACTCTGCTGCTCGGGGGCCCACGGGCCCACCCGCCCCCCGCCTCCTCCCAGGCACTGCTCCACCCCCCCCCCCGACTCCGCGCCGGCCTCCCCGCGCTCCCCCCACTTCCTCCGCAGCCCGCCGCCGGTGCCTTCGGGGGGAACCGCTTCCCAGAGGACCAGGAGGCGCGAGGGGAGGCGGAGTGTGGCGGAGCGGGGTGGGGGGGTGGGGGGTGAAGACCGCGAGGGGCGCGAGGTGAGGGGCGTGGGGCGGGGGACGCCGGCGGGGAGCGCTGGGAGCGCGCCACCTTGGCCTCTGCCTTCCCCGCCCCCGGGGCGCCCCGGACCACCGCCCGCCTTGGCTGGGAGCTTTGTTCTTTTCCCTCCAACTAACTACCTGTCTGAGCAGCGGGCCGGAGGGCGCCCAAAGGAAGGGCCGTCACTCCCGGAGGGTCTCTTCGCCAGCGTCCGAAGGGCGCTCTGGGGCGCGAGAGGGGGTTAGTGTCCGCGTCTCCCGCCCTCCCGCCCTCCTTTCCTCCCTCTTCCCTCTCCTCTTTTGTTGCCTCCACTCTCGGACACGACAGCCTGGGCTGTTTCTCCCCCTCCCACTTGGGAGTTTGCGGTGTGGACGTACAGCGAGCACAGTAAGTTGTCCCCCAGCGAACTCGGGCCGGCTGAGTGGAGGCGCCCCCGCCGCGCTGAGCGCACCGCGGGCCCCGGGGCAGCCAGTGTGTGATGCCCTCGCGCCCCAGCGGAGCCGGGCTTTGTGACCGGCCTCCTCGGGACCGCCGCGTCTCCCCGGCACTCGGGGCAGCTGGGGCTCAGCGGAGATTAGAATCGGTTCCGGGGCGCTTCCTTGGGCAGCCCCTCTTGCTCCCACCCCGTGCGGTAATCAGCAAGCATTAAAAGGAAAAGTATAATTCTCCGGGAATCGGGTTAGGATCAAAGACGGGGAGGTGGGGGTAGGGAGGATGTCCAAAGTCCCTACGTCATTTTAAAAATGCGAGAGGTAGAGAGAGAGAGATAGCCTGTTTCCTAGCTCATCCCTGTCCTCTCAACTGTAAAGTAAAAATGACAGGGAAAAGAGAATTTCAAAGTGGAATTTCCCCACGGAGTATTGAGAAAGTAAGAAAGATTTTAATTATCTACTGAAGTGAGGCAGCCAGGATTCAGGAAGAAAGCAAGAGAAGAGCAGACGAAACAAGCGCTGTCTGAACTTTGGGGTGCAGACAGAAATCTTATGATGGTGGGGTGGAGTGGGTGTTGTCTATGCTGAGTTTTGCTGTTTAAGGATCCACAGAATCCCCACAGGAGGGCTTTGCTGGCCACAGTTCCAGTTACAAGATTGTTCCTCCCTAACACACACATCCTTCACTTGTGTTTAAAGCTCAAGCATACACTTTTCAAAAAGAACAATAAGGACACAAACATTTACAGATGCAGTGATATAAATGTGGGCCATGTTATATGAGGTGGGGTTGGAGATGGTGGGGAGATGGGAGGGGATGAAGGAGAAATGTTTCCTAAAAGGAAACTCTGCACCTGCCTGTTTGCAAAGTGACCCCTGTCACCCTTTTCAAGCAAATAGTGAATCTGGGTGATGATCAGGGTGTTCAGAACCCACCTCTTTCCACTTCTCTATTCCTGCTCAGATTATGAATGCTAGAAAACAAGCCATTTAAAGGGAAAGTTTTAAATTCCACATCAGATTATTTCCTTTTAGAGAAATCACTGCAAAGGAGAAATAACTAGGTCTAGCTGTCATCTGTAAAGGTTTTTGGCTCCAAACTTCCAGATTTCTTGAATCTCAATAATAATCTGGTGTTTTGTACAGAGACCGGATCTGAGATCTCATTTCTTTACACAGCTGGCTGCCAGGGGCCATGGGTGGTACCTCCTCTCCTTTGTGGGCCTCTGTTTGCCAATCTGTATAAAGAGAATAATATTGCAGAACTTCATTAGGATTTTAGAGGGATTAAGTCATTAACAGTTTCTAATTTCTGCATAAATTATATTCATTGTTTGCACATTTAAAACTCACTTGAGGGATCTGGAGAAGAAAAGAATCCTTTTCTAGATAAACAGGGCTTGGACATAGCTAGTTTTTTTGTTTTTTGTTTTTTTGATGTTGATGACTACAATAAGATTTATGGTTTATTACTTAGAGGCTTCCTTCCAAACTGAGCTCTTTGGAACTCTGAGCTGTTCTATTTAACCTGAGTGTTACCACCTTCAGTAATTTTCTCTGTTTTTAGCTCAGGGTATCAGAGGAAATCAGACAGATCCCATCTGTTTCCAGAGGAGTCCTTTATCCTCTCTGTAATAATAGAGTATCAACATACATTCCTAGGGGTTTCTGAGTTACGTAGAGTTATTTTATTTGCCCCCCCCCCCGAGTTATTTTCCTTCTGATTCCACTGGCCATTTCAGTTGGGATGATTTCTGGGATTGTGGGATACTAAGTCCCTGCTAAGGACCAAAGGGCTAAGACTACCTAATCGTGATCATTCATTAGTGTCTCAAGAACTTGGAGCTCAGGACAACATTTGGAACATGTTGTAGTCAGAGAGCAATGAAGGCTTGGGGAAAAAAAAGAAGAGGAAAAAGATGAGCTTCATTTAGTTGGATTAAACTGTGACCTGAAACCTTTCATTTGCTCTTTCTTAAAAACAATCCTTATGTAATTTTTTTCAGTTTCATAAATTATTCACAACTCATTTGCTTCCCCTGATCATTTCATCAATGTGGCCTGGCTCCCCGGCCTGGGCTCCCAGCACTGCCGAGGGGGAGCCGCTGGCCGGCCATGGGTCCACTGAGACCCCTCTGGGTCTCCAGGAGCCTGCAGGTGGAAAGGGTTGGCTTACCTCAACAGTTCAGCAATGCCAACCTCTCTGCAAGCCCCACTGTCACAGATTGCTTGGGCTACAGAACCAGAGGTAGTTTAGTTTAGTGGGTTCTGGAACCCAGTTTGTATCCTCCACTAACTAACTACTTCATTTAAGTAAGTAAATGACTTAATCTTGCCTGCCTCAGTTTCCTCATCTGTAATTGGGACAATGACACTAATCCCTACCTCATGGCATTCTTGTGAGGATAAACAAAGTTCCTGTAAATTAATGCCTAGCACGCGGTAAAGGCTCATTAAATTTAGCTTTCAACCTTGTTAGTCTTAAGATCCTCTCCCAGCTTGTTTTCATCACTCTCCCATCCTATTCCTATTCATCAGGATCCACTTGGGACCGTACTCGCACTTAATCTCTCTGGAATGGGGTTATGGAATCAGCTGCTGTGATTGAACTTTGCTGCCGGTCCGCGTGGTGGAGGCCCGGTGCCACTCACCAAAGCCCACTGTCCAGGAGGATGAAAACACCCTCCCCATCGCTGCTTTCCTCACTGTGCAGTTGGCCAGGGCCCTTTCATCTCACTCTGCTGGAGAACCCCGCTATCAAACTCGTCACTCTGCAGTCAAATTTGAAAGTCTGTGAAAACGCAATCAAGAGAACATCCTTCAGCCTGAAGGTTTGAGGCTCTCCCAGAAAGGACTCTGAAGCCATTTTTTCGACAACAGAAGAAGGAACCTGTTTATCCCAAGGTTGAACACAGGACATAAAATTCCTCCTTTCCTCGTGGCTTCATACCCTGCCAGGAAGAAGCAACATGACAGGAAAAAGCATGACCAAAAAAAGCAATAAACTAGGCAATAGATTTCGCAAATAAAAACATTGCATGGGACATAAACCCAAAAACGATTTGTTGTTGATCTGAAATTCAGATGTAACTGGGCCTCCTGTCTTACCTGCAACTCCAACACAACATCCCTTGGTAGCCTCACAGATGTTTCCATGGCACATGTGAAGGAGGAAAGAGCCTGAAAGAAAATGTGAGCTGCAACAGTACATTAAAGCCTCACCAGATTTCCTTTGGAACAGGAGAGGCAGAAAAACATCGAGCAGAGCCTGGATGGATCAAGAGCACTTGGAAGTGTAAGGGCAGCTTTTCCACAGCCAGGCTGCTCTTGGCCTGGGGTTTTCTCACAGTTCGAGATTCCACGGTTCCTGTTTCTAGCCCTTGCGCATGGAAACCCGCCCTGCCAGAGGGACGGGCGCTTGCCTCCCCATCCACTCCCTGGAGGCCCACAGGTGAACCTCTGAGACACAGAACTCAGCAGCACTTTCAAGAACTTCAGTTTGGAAACAGGGTAAACTCATGCTAGCGTCAAGGTCATGATCAAGCCTGTTTCTTGTGTTTCTGAAAGGTGTCAAAGAGTTCAAGCCCAAAAGCTATCACTACACAGGAAAGAAAATGATGAAAAGTCTACAGAGCATTCAGTAGAACCCATCAGATGGGGGACTCTCCCTCCGTCCCGGATAGGTGGCCATGTGGCAAGAGCAGCCTACACTCTGCCTTCAGCCTCGATCATTCTTAACATTACAGATCACCAGGCTCTTGATTAGAGACCAACTGGGGTTGTTTTCTCTAATAACTGGGTTCATTTTTGTACATTCCATTTTCCCCTACAGCCTGCATTTTCTACCATTTTCCATGTACACTATCAAAGCTAGAGTGTGTGTCTTATAAAATAATTGAGGTCGGAGATGAGAAACTGGGGTGTGTTGGCAGGCCTGAGAGCAGATCAAAGATGAGCTAGGAAAGGGCTTTGCAGAGGGGGCTCCATCCGTGGAATAGCCAAGGACAGCTGATGGCTAAATTTGCCCTACGTTCCCCAAAGTTATCCTAAATGTCCACACTCAGGTCGCTCCTCTTATTTCTTATCATCTACAAGCACTATGGAGAGACGGACTTGTCCTACTGAGAACTAATAGGAACTCACATGTCTGATCTCCTTTCAGAATTAATTGTGATGTGAGCTGCTGTGGGTACCCAGCAGGAAAGAAGAAACACAGACAAGGAAGTGGTTTTCAAAAATAAAGAAACATTAGAGTCCAAGATCAGTGCTCAGGTGACACGTCTCTGATTCATCCACAAAGCATTTTCTGAAACACTGCTTGTGTGCCCAGCTCTTGGATTCCTGCGTTTATTTACTTAACAGGTATTTCTTGAGCACCTACTATGTTTAGTTACCATTCTAGGCACAGGGGATAGAGTGGGGAGCAGTGTGAACAAAGCCCCTCTCTCTTAGAGGGGGGTGGGCAGAAAATGAGCAAATACACATACAAGGGAGACAAGTTCAAAATTTGGTGAGTGTTACAAAGAAATTCAAAGCAGGTGCTGTGACTGGTCAGAAGGAGCTGGAAGAGAGTCATTTAGACTGTGTATTCAGGGAAGGCCACCAAGGAGTGACATGTACACTGAGGACTGGAGGCTGAAAAAAAAAAGCTGACCATTTGAAAGTAGGGGACGTGGCCTTACTAGCCTATAATTCAGTTAGATTTCATCCAAAATTATCAGTGAGCAACACTAGGCAAGAGAGAGTAAATCTCTAATGCTAGAAGACTTTAGAAGAAAATGATCACTGGGGAGAAAAAAAAAAAGAAGAGTTAAGGAATACTTAACAGATGTGGATCCCACCCTGGACCTGGAAGAGATTTGGATTAAGTGGCTACATGGAGTGAAGGCACGGAGTTGGACAGGTGAGCAGTAATGGACATGACCTCTCTGGGAGTAGGGGCCAAGAATGCCATTGGTGGACCTGCCATGATGCTTTCAACAGGAAGGGGCCTCCAGGTACTCAGGGCTCTTGCTCCTCAATGTGTGGTCTGTGGACCAGCAGCAACAGCATCACCTGGAAGCCTGCTAGAAATGCAAAATCTTGGGCTCCGTCCCAAACCTGCTGAATCAGAATCTGAATTTTAACCAGATGCCCAGATGATCTGTGTGCACAGCAAACTTTGAAACCCTGTGCTAGTTCAGACCTCTCATTTTAGGGATGAGGGACCAGAATTTACCCCATCCCCATCTTTGCATGATGTGTGCATGCATGCGTGACATGGAGAGAATTCTGCTTTTAACTGTTAGTTTCAGTAATGAACCCAGAGGTGTATAACATCTGTGCCCAAATATGCATTTCTTACATAGGGCAACCAGCCTGGTTTTTAGCTCAAATAGAAGAAGCAAGTTAAAACTTGGTCACTTTGCATGTTTATGTATCTATGGAAAAAACCAGTTTGGTGGATTTGAGTCCCGAATCCAGCTTTCTAGAAGATCAGATGACTCCGTTCTTGGATTACCCTTTGGATTAAGGCCACTTATACTGAAGTAACTTGGCCCCTTCTAGCCATGTGATATTGAGCAAGTTACTTAAGCATCTGGATGTAGTTGTATTGTCTATAAAGGGTGATTTATAACTCCTCTCTTTTAAGGTTGTCGTGAGGAAGAAATGAGGTCATCAGTGGCAGCTTGGAAGAGTAGTTGTGGGGAAGAGGTGCCCTGGTCCCCCATTACCTCTCCCTCCCCAAAAAGTACCCCTAAATGAACATATAGCAGCAACAACTCAGTACTTGCTATGTCAGTGTTCCCCATCACACCATATCACTGGCCCTGAGCACGTGCCGTAGAGAAATCTTGGAGCCACCACCATAGGTGTTTCTTGGGGTACAGGCAGCGAGGCCTGCGCAGCGGTATTCACATGTTAGTGGTTGTGGTGATGATGGTGCATAGTGATAGAGTGCTCATCATGTGTTGGGTACTGGAGATGCAGCGGAGGGTAAAGGCTACCTATGAAGTTCGGGTCAGATCCAAAAGACAGGGAGATGTTCCTCAAATCGCTTTGTAGTTCCGCCTGAGTCCCAGGCAGGTGGCAGTGGCTTCTTGGCCTCCGCTCTGTCACCCCCTTACCTTCGGAGCTTCAGCACCCCTAGGGTAACTGTGTTTTGAAGTCAGCTTGAGTTTCCTCAGTCTCCCAACTGTGCCACTGCGACCATCATGCGAGTCCCACAATTTGTGCCACTATTAGGAATTCAGGCGGTGGGCCTCCCTGAGCTCCCCAGTGTTTTGGCATCCCCACTGCTGAGTTACTGAACAGGGAATCTTTATGTTTGGGGCTCAAGATCAGCAGGAACCAAAGGGCCACATGGAGAATTAAATTTCACATTTGAAGAGGGTGCCACCCAATTATTCTTTTATTACACATGCTGTTCACATGAACCCATAGTAACATCTACAGTGCATTTTTATTCTTTGAGGGTAGAAAGTCATAACAAGAATAGAAAATTGAATCGCCCAAATTACCATCACAAAGCATATATATGTCTAATACATAAAACCAATAAATCAGCACTGATGGCATATTTGTACCCAATGAAACTCTTCTGATCCAGTGAGAACCACAAAAGATATGTTAAATGATTAAAATGGGCTCAAAGTAATATTGATAAAAGTTTTCTTTCTGAAGAATGAAAGTAACACCACAGTTTTTACACTAAGCTTAGTTCTGAATTTCTGTAAAATCTAAGTGATAACAATTTAAGCTGGCTTCTTTATACTGAAGAAGATTGAAGGATTATTGCCTCAGAAAAAAATCACACATATTTTCTCTGTCAAGAAAGATGCCAACATCACTTCTTGACAGGCAAGGTAAAGTGATTACACAGCTTTTTATAGAGGTAAAATATTCGTATGGTATTTTGGAAAATGATATGTAGAAAAAGCAGAGATAATATTTCAGAATATACCCGGTTTTTATTATTCTCCAAAGCCACTTGCTCCAAAGATCAGGGTTTGGCTACAGAAAGGTCTGTGGCGTTCTGTGTATTTACAGTAAATCGTGAGAGCTTAATGTATTCATCTCACAAAAGCAAAGAAGCTGTGTCCCACATTTCCTTCAAATTCCTCCCAATCACTTAAAACTTCTGGCTTTGATGACATCAATATTAATGAAATGATAGAAGATTTTGATACCAATCAGTGTTCTGGCTCCATTTTCTCCCCCATGCCCCAGGAAACGATGTTTCCCCCATTTACAGAGAGAAATATATTATGATCAAGACTGAGAATCTGCGACCCAAGGGAGGGGAATTAGAAGAGATGGTAATTTGCAGCCGTCGCTGTAAGAGCTTGTACATTAGAACATAGATTTAATGGCTTGCTTTAGAAGTCTTAGAACTCAGAGGCTATCTGCCAGTTCCCCCTGTAAGCAGTGAACGGATTTCTGCAGGAGTATCTGCTAAAGCAGGGGGCACCTGGTGGGAGCAGGGGTCGGGGCGGGGTCACGAGTCCAGCTTCTCAGCTGGGAGGAAGTTAAAAGGCTCCAGGACTTCATCAGTGGCACCAGCTCTTTGATTATCTGGGCCCGTCTCCCCTAGCATGTGGAGACATCCAAAGTCACTGTAGTCTTCCAACTCTGAGCAAGATGGTTTCTAAACCACCTCAAAATGGTCATTTTCATACCCTTTTCCTGGGTGATGCTTTGCCTCACAAGGTGAGGTGGAGACTGGAAATGTCCTATTTATACAAAGGATGTAGAAAGTCAACTAGATAATTTGATTCCTTCTTTGCTTTTGCAGCCATAAAAATCTCAAGGGCATATTGCATAACCTCTTGGACACAATACATATTAATGCACTATTTAAATGATGCATAATGTTGAAGAGTTGCTATTGAATGATGTGATTTGAAGAAAGTACTAGATGGCTTTTAAAGATTCCTCCCTGTCTTCCAATCCCTCATACTCTTGCTTAAAGCTGTGGAAGCTGGAGACAGGTCCTTTATGTAATGTCAGTAGAGGCCACTGCACTTTCTACTTCTCTGTGTAACCTAAAAACATCGGTTTGTACAAAACACACTAAAAATTCCAATGTTCCGAAACATAGAGAAGCTACTGAGTTTGGCTTTATACCACCCTGGATTTGGCCTTCGCTTGGATGAGTGACCGTCCAACTCCTTCAGGAGGTGGGACACTTGAAAACCTCAGGGCTCTTTTGGGGACATTTTGAGATAATGAACTTAAAATAAATTTATGATTTGGGATTGAATCACAATCATCTAACATAGATTCCCACATAGGAATATAGTAAGCAGCAAATATTTTAAGGAATGCTTATGGAAGAAAACCTTAAAAGTAGGAACTCTTGTGTGATCACATCCTAAAAATTGGACAAAAAGCACAGTCATTTACCTGAGCCAGGGGACAACTTGACCTAGTTATGGAACAACAGTATTCTCCAAGAATATACTTTTGAAAAGATGGTCTTAGCTACTGTGATGGTTAGATAACTAAAGATCTTTGTCTTTGGCCTTCTTGGGGTCTTGGGGGGTTTTGTTTGATTGTTTTTTGGTTTTTGGTTTTTGTTTGCTTTTGCCACTTAACATATTGACCTTCAGGATCACACAGCAAACACCTACCTGCTTTCTTATTCTCTCTCTCTGTTCTGGCCTCTTTCAGCAAAGCTGCTTTTCAGGTTTCCCTGGTTCATTAACTACCTTGTTTCTCTGGACAATACCCCAGAGGTATTAGTTGGCACTTTCCCCCAGTTGAACCTCGTATTTTTCACCCTAGGACATTTTCTTTATCCAAGCAAATCTTTTGCTATTGGTCTCTATCCTTATGGGCGTCTAGAATGCTTGCTTTGTTTATCTCACCACTAGCTAGGGTACTGTTTACTCCCTTCTCCTGACCATTAGTGAACTCACAGAAGATTCAGGACCACCAGGGGAATTTCTTCTCTGGTTATTTGTATTCAGAGCCTCACTATTCTCAGAGGGAGAAGTACCTAGAGACCAATATTCTTTTAAGACAGAGCAAGAGTTCAACCCACTTTGAATCCTTTTTTGAAGAAACATTCACATGAAATATTTCTCGATGTAAATCAGGTAATAAACTCAGGTTGCATTCAAACACTCCTCTGCATTTCCATCTCAGGTGTTGTATCACGAGTGTTGATTCTGTAGATTATTTAACACTTTCTTCTCACAGCATTTCTGTACAAGGTTAATGTTCATGGACTAGGTGTTTGCAAAATCCTCTTGGCGGTTTTCCTGGTGGGTCCTTCTCCCACCCCCACTCTCCTAGGATTTTCAGGCAGAAGGATCGTGAGCCCTGTGCCTCTAGAGGGAAGCTCTTCTTCCTTTGCTGGAAACCCTTCCTTGTCTGTACAGCCTCTCTGGGCTTTCCTTGCCATCAGCTCAGCAGGGCTCAGGGATGCCATCTGCCTTCTTCTATAAGTAGCCACCATCATCCCTCTTCTCTCCTCCTTGGGATATTGCTGTCCCCAAACTCATGCTCAGAGGGGGATGTTTCTTCCTGACTATCACCTTTCTCACTCGCTCTAAACAAATGTACCAGCATTTTTTTTAGTTTTGCTGTCAATCACATGGCCCAATAGCCAGCATAATATAAATAATACACCCGAGGAATTTACAGGGATTCCAGGATCTTACAAACTGATGAGATTGTAAATGGAAGTCCCATTGGTTTTGTCACAGGTTATTTTATTTCTGAGAGTGTGGCTCACCCATCCTCCCCTCCTGCCCTACCACCAGCAAGACTGCACTGATCCATTATTCTTCATCAGGGGCCTTTTCCCAGCACTGTAGGCCTGACAGCTTAGGAGGAAACCTCAGGCACAGACTAGTCTAAAAATTGTGGGTCATTTGCATCTCAAATGTCTTCTCCATTGGAAAGGTGGCCTGGCCTCTGCCTGGAACACTAACTACCACGCCAACCCCCCCCCCCCCGCCCCGCCCCGGCCACTTCCCAGTCTTGCTTACTAATTACGGTAACTCGAGCTACCATCCTATCAGCTGGACAATTGTCCCTTCATTTGTCTAGAAAGTAAGCTCAATGAGAGCAGCTACTTGATCCTGTTCGCTGCTGCATCCCAAACACCAAAGAAAGTGACTGGCAATTACATGTCATGCATCTTCCATGTAAAGACAGTGAATGGATTTGTGGATGAAAATTAATTAGAAATATTAGACAGCATCCCATTAATCAAGGAGCCTATATAAGTGGAAGAATTGGAAGGAGGTTCTATCATTTGAATAAATGTAGTAACACCATTTTTATGGAAGTAATGACAAAGATTTGCAAAGATTTGTATTGCAAAGATGTCAATTATTTCCTTAGCTTAATACAATTCCAATAAAAATCTGACTAGAGTTCTCTTTTTTACCCTATGGACATTATTCTAGAGATTTACCCAAGAGACTTGAAAATACATTTCTGCATAAAACTTGTACATGAATATTTATAGCAGCATTACTCATAATGGCTAAAAAGTGGAAACAACTCAATGCCCATCAGCTTGTGAATGGGTAACCAAAATGTGCATCCATACAAGAAAATACTATCGAGCAAAAAAAGGAATGAAAAGGGACGCCTGGGTGGCTCAGTCAGTTAAGCATCCAACTCTTGGTTTCGGCTTAGGTCATGATCTCAGGGTCTTGAGATGGAGCCCACCTCAGGCTTTGCACTCAGTGGGGAGTCTGCTTGAGATTCTCTCTCTCTCTCTCTCTGCCTCTGCCCCTCCCCCCCAATACATAAATGAATCTTTTAAAAAAAGGAATGAAGAACTGACATGGTACAAGGTGGACAATCCTGAAAACATTATACTCAGTGAAAGAAACCAGGTGCAAGAAATCACATATTTGAATCTATCACTCCATTTGTATGAAAAGTCTAGAGAAGATAAATCTACAGAACCAGAAAGTAGAGCTCTGGTTGTCTGGGGCTGTGGTGAGATTGAGGAGTGATTATAAAAGGGCACAATCTTTTTATCTTTTTGGGGTGATAAAAATGTTCTAAAATGAGACTGTGGTGATGGTTGTACAACTCTGTAAATACACTACAAAAAAAACCTGAATAAATAGTATACCAAAAAGGGATGAATTATATGTTATGTAAATTATATCTCCATAAAGCAACATAGAACACTCTAAAGTATTTATGTAAGAATAGGGAGGTATGAGGAGCCAAAGCACTTCTGACCAAAAAGTGGTGACAAGACAAAAATCATTTCTCTTGGGAAAAGTCTTAGGGAATTTCTGGATTAAAGAGTATACACAACAGGAATAATAACAATAATTGAATAAACTAAAAATTTATATATTTGTATTGAGAATAAACAAATAAACCTGGGTCAGAACTTCACACCTTAAATAAGATGTAACCTAAAATATATTAGATTTTAAAGTAAAATGTAAAATTATAAAATGTTTAGGAGAAAACTCTGTGGGACAGATTTGGACATGGTAAAGAGTTCTTGCACACGCACAATCCATATAAGAAAAAGTCAATAAACTTGACCTTGTCAAAATTAATTTTTTTTTTTGCTCTGTGGAAAACTGGCTCATTAAGAAGATAAAAAGATAAGCTACAGGCTGGAAGAAAATATCTGTAAATCACATGTCCTGACAAAAGACTCATGTCTATGATACATAAAGAACCCTTCATTTTCAACAGTTTAAAAAAACCCAAACAATCCAATCAGAAAATGGGCAATAGACATGAATAGACATTTTGCTAAAGAGTATGTATGGATGACAAATAAGCCTATGAAAAGATGTTCAACATCACTAGTCATTAGGAAAATGCAAATTAAGATTGTGATGAGCTTCCACTACATTTCTCCCAAAAGAGCTGAAATTAAAAAAAAAAAAAATAGTCACAATATCAAGTGCCTATGACGTTGAGGAGAAACAGGGTCTCTCATGCATTGCAGCTGGGTATGTAAGTGGTATAATCACTCAGAGTAATTTAGCTGCTTTTAAGAAAAATTAACATACCCTTGTTATATGACCTAGCATTCACATGTCTGGGCATTATCCTGAAGAACTGAAAATTTATATTAACACAAAATCCTATACACAACTGTGTATAGCAGCTTTTATATGTAAGGCCAAAATTTGGAAACAACCAAAATATCCCTCAATAAGTAGTTAACTAATAAATAGTTAAGTTCCACTACCTCCCTATCATGGAAGCCAACTCAACAATAAAAAAAGAACAAACTATTGATAGATGCAACAACTTGAATGACTCTCAAGTGCATTGGGCTGAATGAAAAAAGCCAGTCTGAAAGGGTTCATATCGTATAATTCCATTTCTATAACATTTTCTAAATGCCAAAATTGTAGAAATGGAGAACAGATTACTGGTTTTCAGAAGCTAGAGATGTTGGTCAGGGGTCAGGCAGGTGGGGAAGAAGGGAGCTGGGGGTAACTATAAAGTAGTAGAACAAGGGAGATCTTTGTGGTGATAGAATAGTTTTTCAACTTGATTGCAGCGGTTGATTACAGGAATCTGCACATCCATGGTGGTTATAGACATCTACACATGTGATAAAATGGCACAGAATTACATACACATGTTATACCAATGTCAGTTTCCTGGTTTTGATCTTGTACTATAGTCATGTAAGATGCAACCACTAGGAAACACTGGGTGAAAGGTACATGGAAATTCTCTGTAACTTAACTTAACCTCTTTGCAACTTAATGAATCTATAACTATTTAAAAATAAAAAGTTAAAAAATTGGTAAAGAAAAAATAGCTATGCAGACCCAAATGTATTATAAAGTCATAATAATGAGTAAATTATTAAAGTTCTAATAATTAAAAGAGAATAGATAAATTAAATATATACATGCACATAGATGGGTAAAGCAATGAAAGAGATTTTTTATATGTCCACGGTGATACTTCTGGTCAGCAGGTCAAGATTTTTAACAAATCCTATGAAGTTCGCTATTCAGTTCAAAAAAAAAGTTAGGTTCCTGCTTTTCACTACATTCCAGAATGAATTCCAGGTGGATTAAAGATTTAAAAGTAAAAAAATTAGACTGTTAAAAAATTAAAGAAAATGTGAGTGAATATATATCTGATCCCAGGATAGTAAGAATCTTTCCAATCAGGAATCAAAGACCAAAATCATAAAGAAAAAAATTGATAGTTTGCACTCATAAAATTTAATATTTTAGTTAATATCAAAAAGAAAATTAAAAAATAAAGACAAAACAAGGAATAATTTTTCAATGTAGGCACCAAAAAGTTAATATCCTTAATATATAAAAATGTTTCCAATACCTAAAAAAAAAGATCTTAATTAGAAATAATGGATAAAAGGAAAAAAACAAGGCAATTCATAAGATAAGAAATCCAAATGGCGAATAGGCAAAAATCGATGAATTTCACCAATAATGAGAAAAACCAGACTTATGAACAACAATTGCATTTTGATACAATTTTTCACCTCCTAATATGGCAAAAAAGAAAAAAACCCTCTTTTCTAAAACATAGCATTCACTGTTGCTCAGAAATAGGAAAACATATTTGCAATGTAATGTAAGTTTTAAAATGTGTCTACTCTTTGAGCAATTCCACCATTGGGATTTAACCTACTGCTAATGATAATGATGACAAAAAATTAACATCAACAACAATAGCTAATAAACGTAGCACTTAGTTTATGCCAGGCATTTTTCTAAGCACCATGCAGGTATTAACTCATATAATCCTCACAACAGTTCTAAGGTAGGTTTTGCGGTTGAGAAAACTGAAGTTCATAAAGGTTAAGTCATTTACTCAAGGTCACGCAGGTAATGATTGCTGAAGCCAGGATTTGAACACAGTGGTCAAGCCTCAGAGAACATGCTGTTAACTATTACACTATACTTTCTCTCTTCCTATAAAAATAGCGATATTTAGGGACGTCTGAGTGGCTCAGTCAGTTAAGCCTCTGCCTTGAGCTCAGGTCATGATCTCAGGGTCCTGGGATCGAGCCCCACATTGGGCTCCCTGCTCAGCGGGGACCCTGCTTCTCCCTGTCCCTCTGCCTGCAGCTCTCCCTGCTTGTGCTCTCTCTCTCTCTGACAAAATAAATAAAATCTTTTTAAAAAAATAAAGATATTTGCAAAATTTTGTGCATGGGTGTTCATCGCTGTTTTCTTTGTAATGGTGGAAACTAACATCAGTTAAGAAAAGTAGAGAACTGGTTCAATAATTCAGGGGCTCTTCATCCACTGTACTGAAAATCAGCACCCAGTAAAGATGCTGTCGAGTTAGGGTTAGCAAACTTTTTCTGTGCAAGCAGCCACTGGCAGTATGGGAGCAAATGAGTGTAGCTGTACTTCAGTGAGACTTTGCTTGCAAAACTAGGCAGTGAGTGGGATGGCTTTACCCTGGAATGGCATAGATTGCTGATCCCTGCTGTATAGTAACTGCATCAGATTTTGACATGAAATATTCATGATATAGTAAGTGAAAACTGCAGACCAGAATTGTTTCAAGTCCACGTAACCATGTTTTTAAAGTTCAAATACAAATGATTTTGGAATTTGATAATATGTGACAGATACTGCTGTTTGGCTACCTAGAAGTTGTTGCTAACCTCCTTCTCCTTGCTGTTTTCTCTAGAGGCCGGGAAAACAGATAGGCATCGCATCCTGCTTTGCAGCTCCGCGCGGCTGTGTGGCCCAGTTCTGGCCTACATGATTTAAGCAGAAGTCTACAAAGGATGGTTCATGAGAAAACTTTTAACGTTATTGATGAAAAAGCACCTATAAGCCTAGGGATGATATCCAACTTGCTCAGGGCAGTAGAACACAAAGAAAAGCCTGAGTCCTTGGTGCATCTCTGAGCCAATGCCTCATTCCTGCCCTGCCGATTTCTTGTATGTGAGAAACAAAAACCCCTGATATGATTAAGCCATTATTGGTTGGGTGTTTTGTAATGTGCATCCATATGCATTCCTTAACTCATACGAAATGGAAAGGAAATTCTACATTAACAAGGTTGCCTCAGACAAGCCCTGACTTCTGAGAACTTTAGTTTTCCATTTTATGGAGCCCAGAATCAAGGAGAGTGTGGAAAAACAGGTCAAAATTGCAGACTCTTATCTCTTGGGTGATGGGATTCCAGGAGTAATTTTTTTTCATTTCTTTTCTTTTTGTGTATTTTTATTTTTTGTCAATCATTTCCAAAGTGACCATGGGTACTTCTTGTAATTACAGTAAAAAGGAAAATATTAATAACAGCCCTTGTGAAAGAATTCTTGAACAAATGATGATAGGAGATGCCAAGCCCATTTACAAATGAAGAAATGGACATGATTATAGAAATGGAGAAGAGATTCGTGATTTCCAGGGGTCAGAGATGGTGTGCAGAGGGGTGGGTGTGGCCACAAAGCAGTTGCACAAAGGAACTTTCTGGTGATGGTGGAGTGAAGCATGTTGATTGTAGTGGTGGTTCCGTGAAACTACACATTTGATGAAATTGCGTATAGAAACACACACACACACACACAAGTGTATATAGAACTGGTAAACTGAGTAAGCTCTGTGCATTGAACCAATGTTAGTTTCCTGGTTTTGATATCGTGATATAGTGATGCAGTTTTTAACAATGGGGGAGGATGGGGGAAGCACTCATGGGATCTGCTGTCTATACATTGTTTTGCAACTTCCTGTGCATTTGTAATTATTTCAGAATAAAAAGGTTTTTAACCACCGCTTCCCCACCCTCCCCCCAAAAAAAAGAAAGAAAAGAAAAGAAGAAGAAATGGAGGCACAGGGAATTTTGTAGTTCAGCCAAAGTCATTTTAGGATTCTGAAGCTGGGGAGGAGGCAAAGCTTACTTATCCTGTGCCTAGAACTTCTAGAAAAGAAGTAAGTTCTAGCAAAAGCATTTTTCTAGAAGTAAGTTCTAACCAGTGCCTCTATCCTTACTTGAAATCATGTTAAGAAGCAAAATAAGACAAGATCATTACTTATGGGTCACCGGTCACCGCTCTGTTTACCTGAGGCTCGGGGCTAGGATGTTCTCAAGGACCACTTAGCACCTGATGGAACTGGCCTCAACTGGTTAACATCTAAAAGCCACCTGGATTATTTATGGAAATAAACTGAAGTATTTTGCCTTTTAAAATTCCTGGCTTCATAACAAAAGACTAGAAGGGAAAAATATACATCACTGTACAAATAATCTAAGTACCAGCACAGCATGAAGTGGGGATTAGGAATAAAAATTGACAGTATCATCTATCAAGGTAAAAGTTTTTGAGACAGTTGGGGATTCACCCCTGTACACATTTTATCTTTATTTTTTAAAATATTATATAGTTCTCTTGATTCTATGGAGTTCTTCACAAGGTTTGCTTTCTTCTAATCAGTAATGTTTTTTCTTGTTATTTCCTTCTTCATTTCAGTGCTAGTTAAAACAAATTGTCCCCTTAGGTCTTAGATTTTTAAAGTAGATGCTGAGCAACATATTTGCCTAGGGATATATCTTCTAAACTCTCCCTCATCTTCTTCATTTCTATCTTCTTTTAAAAGTGCCTTCAATCCATCCACCAACATAGCTGCGTGCATCGTTGGGTGTATGTGTCTTTCCTTTGCATCTATTGAACTGAAGCTCAGCCTGAGTGAGTAGGATTCCTGACAAGGAACAGGATGCTTAGCTCCCTCAGAGTTGAATTCCTTGCTTGTCCCAGGCAAATGTTTAAAAGTAGGAGAACACAGGGTTCCCCTCAAACATCTACAGCCTTCCTGGCTTTACCCCCATAATTGTAAAACAGGAAACTTAAAATCCCACCTCTTGTCCACTTGGGTCTGGCTCTTTATGACTTCCTAGTCATCCACTTAATTTGATCAATTAATGGGAAATATCTGGAAGCCGCTTCTAGAAGACTTACCAAAAGCCCTTCTGGAGACAATATCCCTTCCTCTTCTTTTGATGTCTAACCCCAAAGTGACTCCACTGATCTGAATTTCAGATACTGGATGAAGGTAGGATCAGGCCAGTGGGGAACTTATTTAAAATGTCTGCAGAGCTATCCTGTCCAACGGGTCTAAAGAGCTATTTGAATTTCTAGCAGAAATTTCCCAATGCCTCAAAAGTGCCAGATGGACAATGAAGCGGTCTGTTTTGCCACAGGAGAGATACTGCAGGAATAATAGGTTCTCTGTACTCTTCGTCAGCATAAACATCAGCTTGTCAGTTTGTTAGGACAATAATATCTGATAATAATTCTCAGCATTTGTCAACTCCAGAGACCTTCGCAAATCCATTTATTTTCAAGAAAATCCTGTCAGTGCAGTTTGATCAAGTCCATTGTACGCATGGAGAAACTGAGGCAGTCTATTAGAGAAGATAAGTCAGAGTGAGAATTAATCCAGGGGACAGTCTCTGTAATTCTTCCCTCTGACTTTGCTACAGAGATATTATTTTGGATTGTGTGAAATGGTTACAACACTGAGACTACCAATTCAATCAAGAAACAGCATCTATACT
>NC_138381.1:50110191-50125582 GCF_054177405.1 Leptonychotes weddellii
GTTTTCTAATCCAGTAGGTATGGAGTCGAGCCTTATGATTTGCATTTTTAACAAGTTCTTAGGGCTAGTCCAGGAGCTAGATCCGTGCCGCAACCTGTGTTTGTAAGCTCAGCAAGCCGGTCATGGTTCTTACAGAGAAACCCTTGAGTCTATGATAGGGAACACTTGCTTTGAACCCCAAGGAAGTAAAATGTCCCCCCCACAAAGAGAATTACATTCTTCTCATTAGCAGATCTGTATTACAAAAAATGATTCTCATTATACTTTGATTTTCATCAATAAAACTGTGGAATGTTGATTTCCTCTCTTGTTATGTAAGTACCCACATAATATCCTCGCTTTTGCTTCTTGGCCACAAAGCTTAACAATATTTACTCTCTGGCCCTTTACAGAAAAAAAAATTGCAGACCCCTGGTCTCACAGATGCTGTTGATCCGGGCTGACTCTGAGAATCACAGCTCTAAACTGCTTTCGTTAAATACCCCTCCTGCTCCCACGCTCCTCAGGCCTAATGCTTCACTGAAGGCCAGGAAGCTGTGGAGTCCAACAGAATGCAGCCGATGCCTGAGAATTTTGCAGGGAGTATAGAGGAAAGAGATTTGAAAGTGTCTGAGAGTCAGCCCCAGCACATTTTAAGGGGGATGACAGTTGCTTTGGATGTCATTCCACCTAAGTTTTTGTCTCTCTGCCCTCCTGAGAGCTCTGGACTTTGGGGGTTCTCTGACTGTCCCCAGCTTCTGCTGTCCACACACCTTCCCTCCACAGCACATCCGCAGCTACAATCAGCTCCCGGCTTCCAAGGTGGGTAAGTAATCTGAAGAGGAAATCTTTGGAATTTGCAAGTCTGTGACTGAATTCAAATATATGTGGTATATATGCTTGTTTCCTCTGTCATTTAACATAGAATTGTATGTTGCAATATTATCTAGAAATTAGTACATGGAAAAAAAAGTCACTTTTTAAAAAATCTGGACCTTTTTTTTGCCCTCACCCTCCAATTGTGCTGTCAATAGCAGCTTCTCTGTATTAGAAACTGCTGAAGGTAAAGTTTTCTGCAGTAGCTTGTCCTAAAGAAGGAGTCCCACCTGACTTCTGCCTGCTAATGAAAATTGGAATTCTCTTGGAGGCAAGCTCTGTCATCTTGACTCGTCCAGCCAGGGGATGAGTCAGCTCGGGTCTTCTCCCTGCTTCTTCCTTGAGCTCAGACTGTAAGAAAACCCTGAGGGAAGCAGAGCAATCTTACTACAGGATAGAGATTGCTTTTGCTATCACATTGAGCATTCCCATGGCAGAAAATTACTCACACTTTTCCTTTTTAAATTTGGACCCACAATTTGGAAGCGCTTGGCTGTCTAGCGTTGGGAGAGAGAGCAATATAGTGTAGCAGTTAAGAGTTCCAGAGTCAGGGGCGCCTGGGTGGCTCAGTTGGTTAAGCGACTGCCTTCGGCTCAGGTCATGATCCTGGAGTCCCGGGATCGAGTCCTGCATCGGGCTCCCTGCTCAGCGGGGAGTCTGCTTCTCCCTCTGACCCTCCTCCTTCTCATGCTCTCTTTCAAATAAATAAATAAAATCTTTAAAAAAAAAGGGTTCCAGAGTCAGCAGACCTAAATCTGAGTTCTTTCTTTTTCACTAACGGTGTGAGCTGGGGCACAGCGCATGGCTACTCTTCACACTGGCTCCTCGCGTGTGCAGGGGTGTGATGATCACAGCTACACAGAGGTGATTGTAAGGATTAAAATAGGTCATGTGCGGAATTGATAGGACAGTACCTGGCACGTGGCTTAGGGGAGGCTCCACGAATTGTAGCTTTGGTATAATTTTATGCAAAGTACTCTATGAACCAGAAGGTAATCATTTATGTATCTCGGCTCCCCACTAAACCCACCCCTTCATCCCTCCATTCACTTGAGAAATATTTTTTGAAGACCTATTATAAACCAAGCACCCTCCTGAATTTGGGGACTGCAGCGTGAGCGAGGCGGATAAAGCTCCAGCCCTCTCAGAGCTACATTTTAGTGGATTACGAGCTCGTAAAGAGGGAGTGTCTGTCCTCGTAGCTCTATCTAGAGCCGAGCACTGTGCTTAACCTAGAATAGATGCTTTGAAAGTGTTTATTAAAGAATGATTGACTGGGTAATTGACACTTCTGAAAAATGGAAAGAAAAGTCATCTGTGGTTATACTTCCTCTCAGCTGTTCCTGGGACCGGGCCACCCCTTGGAGCAGCATCTCTGAGATACACTGCCGGGCAGAGATCAGAGCTGGCTGTCCTCATCGGTCTGGAGCAGTCTTGCTGAGCCAGGCACCCTGTGCCCAGGGAGCACAAAGGGGAAGTGATGGCCCTTGGGAGAGACGACGGTCATTCAGACAATGGTCTTCATATTAATTGCAATATGTAATTCATACTGAATCCCAAGTGGCAGCCACACAGAGATTGTTTTCCCACATAACTAAATGTTCTTTTCATTGCCATGGTATAGCGAACAAATTGTTCAGCTGTTAGTGAGTTCTGGGGAAGGAAGTACAATATTATGCTGCCATGCATACTGAGAGGCAGAGAAGATTTCAGATTATGGAGCAATTAATTAAAGAATAATCATGAAAATGTTCCTGATAATTCACTTCAAGCAGCTACTCACTGTTACTTTATTATTTTGGATAATATTCATGATTATTGTTCAATTTGTTTTCAATATGGATGTACAGTTTTGTGTAATCCATTTGTAATTGAGAAGCAGTTAGGGGGTCCAGGTGCTCTGAAATACTTCTTTATTCAGTTATCCAACTTTTAGAAGAATCTTGTTATGCAATTAACCCAGATTATTAACACAGACATACACATTCTGTCTCTTTATTACAGGTAAGTATAACTATAAATCTATCTGATTTCAGTTTTAAGCTTCACAGAAAATGCCATATTGCTATTTCTATATGAGTCTCACTAATGCTAATGGGTCCATCCCTACTGGGGAAATCCATTAATCAGTCAACCAATATTGCTTGGGCCATTACCTTGTGTAGGTATAAAAATGGAGTTTTGGGGTTAGTAATAAAAAATTGCAGAGCTTTGTCCTTGCTCTCTATACACTTTTAGTTTTGTTTGGAAAATAAGCCAGCGAGGAATGATAATAACAACGTACGGCAATAAATGTTGGGAGTCAAATGATAAAAATAAAAAATAATTGGTGTAGAGCCCATAGGAGACAATGGCGCCCATAGTCACACTTGGCTATAGAGGTCTTGCCCATCTAATCATGACCATCTCAGGAAAAGCTGCTGAATAGAAGGAGAGCGATTGAGTGTATTCCCTTGCTCATCAGAGTGTGATTTGAGAGCCCACTGCTTCGGCAACACCTGGGAACTTATTAGAAATGCAGAATCTCAAGCACTGCCCCGACTGATTGAATCAGAATTTGCCTTGTTATTAATAAGACCCCCAATGATATAGAGTCATTCCAATTCATGAGGGTCTGAGAAGCAGAGGTCTAGTGTGCAGACCCATAAATAACTTTTTGTTTTATCTGAGGGAAAATTAGACTCATATTTGCTAACCCCAATAAAAAACAAAGACATTACAGGAAATCATTCATTCACCAAGGCTCTATGTACTTTCTGTGTGCTACACACTTGGTGGTTGGTTTCGTTATGCCTTGTATGTAAGTACCCAGTTATAGCTTTGGATGTTCCATTAATTCTGGTGACCACTGCAGACTCTAAGGTCTAAGAATCAGATTCTTAACCACTCGGGGATATTTTGTCATCAAGTAGCAAACCTGGGTCACCCCAAAAAGGGGGATAACTCAGAAACTTCTAAGGGCCAAGAGTGGTGCCTGGGGAAGGAGGAATCCTGTCCTAGGAGACAGGGCTACAGCAAACACAGTTTTGTGCTTGGTTTCCTCTGGTGCTAAAGACTCTCCATCCCGCAGCCTACTTGACATTTCAACTTGTGTGTCTAGCAGGCTTGTGAATAATAAATATCCAAAGGGGAATTCTTAATTTTCCCTCACAAACCTGTTTTCCCTCTGCTTTTCCTCTTGATAAATGTCACTACCATCCATCCAGTTAATAAGCCAAAAGGAGGGAGAAATCATTCTGAACTCCTTGCTTTTCCTCCTCACCACATCTCATCCATGGGCATTTCCTGTCAATTCCACCTTCAGAACATGACCTTGCCATATATTATCCCCTTTGGTTCATCACCCTGGGCACCACCGTCTTGCCTTGGGGTCTGTCTGTGCTGGTTACCTAAGTGGTCTTCCTGCTTCCATTCTTGTTCTCATCGATCTAATCTCCATACAACGGTCTTAGAAAATGTCATTCTTCACATCCTTCACATCATTTGTCTGCCTGAAACGTTAATGGCTTCCTGTTCATCATCAAATAAAACTGAAACCAACAGGCCCTATGTGATCTGGGTCCCATTGCCCCTAAACCTTACCCCCATCACACACTATGCTCCAGCCAAACTGACCTTTTAATCTTTCCACTTGTTTGGCTCTTTTCTACCTTGGAGGTCTTTGTATTGTTCCCTCTGCCTATAGCAGTCTCCACATGGTTGCCACCTGATTGTTCAGAGCTCAGAGTAACTGTCCTGCCTCAGAGAGGATTTCCCTGAAGTTCAACTAGTTGGCCAGCCCAGCCCAGTTTATTTGATGGTCCTAATGACAATCTCCAATCACATTAATTTATTTTTTGTTTTGATTATTTGAATCTGCCTCTCCAAATGAGAATATAAACCCACTAAGGACAGAGATTTCATCTCTCTTGTTTATCTCGATTTCTCAACACACGAATGTGTGAATAAATGAAAGTGTATTTCCAGATTTGTGTAGCTGAACTTTTGTCCTCTTTCAGAGTAAATACAAACATTTCTTTATTTAATTACTTAACTTTTATAAGAATCTCATTATTCATTTAACACAGATTATTAACACAGGTGTACATATTCTCTCTCTATACCACATGTAGGTATAACAAGGAGCCAGATATATTTTGAATACAAGAGATAGGTGCTTCTAGCCAGCCAATCATCTGAAGGAAGGAGCATGTGTCCAGCACCTAATTCTTCCTGTAATGTAGTCAAGGGTTTGCTTCTGGGAACCACTCCAAACAGCACGGTGGTCACCTGGGTGTAGATGAGCCTCCCTGATTGGACATCCAAGGATGTAATAAAGGTAAGAGAGTTCTCTGAGTCCCTGTGGTGCACCAGAAGTTTAGGCGAATTCTTATCCCTGACAGGAAGGGAAGGTGAATCTCTAGCCCTGATGGCTGGTATAGTTGAATTCCTACATCTTGACTTACACAGAAAGGAAATAAACCTTCCAGTTTCTTTAAATGGTTTAGATTGTTAGATCCTTTGAAGCTTTCAGAAAATTGGTAATTTAAAAAATGCCATGTGCCATGTCCAACACAATACTAAAGAGGCTCACGTTTGGCAAGTACGGTGGATGGAATAACAGCCCACCAAAGATGTCCATGTCTTAATCCTCTCCGGAACTTGCAATGATGTTACCTTACAAGGCAGGCGTAGTTAGGGACATTGGGATGGGCACACTCTCCTGGGTTATCTGAAAGCACCTGATGCCATCACAAGGGTCCTTAAAAAGGGTCAGAGAAGGAGAGGTGATGACAAAAGCAAAGTAGGGGAGTCAGAGAGAGATTTGAAGATGCTTTGCTGCTGACTTTATTTTTTTAAAGATTTATTTATTTTAGGGGGGAGGGGCAGAGGGAGAGGGAAAGAATCTCAAGCAGACTCCCCACTGAGCACAGAGCCTGACATGGGACTCGATCTCACAACTTTAAGATCATGACCTGAGCTGGACTCAAGAGTCCCACGCTCAACAAGCTGAGCCACCCAGGTGCCCCAAAGATATACTTATTTACTTTAGAGAGAGCATGCACACACAGAGTGCAGGGGAGGAAGGACAGAGGGCAAGGGAGAAGGAGTCTTAAGCAGACTCCTGGTTGAGCGCAGAGCCTGATGCGGGGCTTGGCTTCATAACCCGACCCTGAAACCAAGAGTCGAATGCTCAACCGACTGAGCCACCAAGGTGCCCCTCTTTGCTGCTGACTTTAAAAATGGAAAGAAACTATAAGCCCAGGAAAGCGGCATCTTCTAGAAGCTGGAAAAGGCAAGGTAGCACACAATCCTCTAGAGCCTCCAGGAGGAAAGAGCCCTGTTGACGCCTTGACCCAAACCTAGGAAGCCCCACTCGGACTTCTCATCTCCAGAACTGTAGGATAATACATGTGTGTTGTTCTCAGCCAGTACGTCTACAGTACATTTTTGCAGTTGCCTCAGGAAACTGAACAGCAAGAGTGAGTGGTAATGATAAATCCCTTCTCAGTTTGCTTTTCCATTTATAAAGTAATGCCAGTGTTCTATAGTCTTCCGCATGGTCCCAGCAGACATAAAACTCAAAACGGAGCAGCCTCATCTCCTCCCATTAAACCACTTCCCTTGTTATTTCACACACAATTCTGTGCTTGCAGCAGATTAAAAACACCACATGAGGAACCACTGGAGCAAACATGACAGTTATAGTAAGGGACAATGGATGGCTTGGCCGTAAAAGATGGAAAATACACCAAAAATGCCACAGGGGCAGACCGTTAGTGGTAGTGGTGACTCAGGAGCTAGAGCTCCTGTAGGTATCACTTGCTCATAGCATGACACAGTACTCATTGTTGGAATCGTGAACCCGAAATGTGGAAAAAAAGATTAAGTCATGTGGAATATACCTCCTTACATGTAGGGAAGTGTGCCCGACCTTTAAGAGAGATACACATCAGAATTAGTTAAAATAAAAAGGATTTGGTGCATCAAGGTAGACAGTTTCTGGAAACGTTTATTCTCTAATAATACTGAATTGTGTGGTATTTCTGGGCATCGCCTTCTCATAAAAATGACCCTCTGACATGGTTTTCTAGAAGATAATGAAGAACCTCTCCACGGGACTTGATTCCTACATCCTTCCTGGAAAAGAATGTGAAGTGATAGATAGACTTTTGATTGCAGTTAGAAAGGGTTGCTCCTGCCTTCTTACCGTCCCTTGAGAATAGCCGTTGGTTCAAAGAGGAATTCTCAGCAAGCTTCCGAGCTAAGTGCTTACAATACAATTAAGCAGAGTCATAGTTGACATTTAAACGTTTTTCATTTTTCATTTTTAACCACCCTGTAAGCATTAACTAATTAAGCCTCATCAGGCACTGATGCGAAAGAATTACCTCCAATATTCTGCAGATGAAAATAGTTCATGTGATACTTGTGAAAGTTCTCCTACTGATGTAAAGGAGCAAATGTGTCTCCCACCATGCCGCCTGCAATATTTTAAAGCAGTGGTTCTCAAGGAGGGACCTGGCACTATTGAAAGGAGCCTATGTTTCCATACAAATAACCAATGACATCAAATGGATCTCATTGCTGCTATGTGTGAACATCATTGTGGTGCAATTTGATTTGGTACTGGTGTGGTATGGTATATATTTGGCTGGCATATATCCCCATTCTGCCCTTCTCCATCTTCATCTGCTCTTCTGGGCCAACCCCCATCATTTCTCATCTAGACTAGGGCAGGAGCCTCCCTATGGGTTTCCTGCTTGCTCCCTGGCCCCCTCCAGTCTTTCTCCTCACAGCAGACAGAGCAATCTAGTAAAGACTGAAATGATATCAGTGCCACTCCCCTGCTTCCATCCCTTCATGACTTCCCATTGTACTTATTGTCAAGGTCGGCCTTCTTGCCTTGACTTCAAAGCCCTGTGGCGTCCGGTCCCTGCCAGCCTCTTGAGTACTGGCCCTCACTCAGTACACCAGCCCATCTGGCCTCTTCTCTCCTTTCAACATCCCATGTGTGTTCTTACCTCAAGACCTTGACACTTGCTATTCCTCTGATCTTCCCATGACAGTCTCTCCATGTCTCAGTTCAGAGAGGCTTCTGACGATCCAATCTACAGAGACCAGGTAGCTAAGATAAGTACCATTGTGATTAACAAAATGCACATTAATTTGAAAATGTTCCTGAAGGCATAATAGGCTTTGGTCACTTTTTCCCAATTAGCAGGGGTCCATGAAAGCGGGTGACATTAAAATTCAGTCTTGGTATTTAAAAAGTTACAAAAAGGATGATTTTTAGTATGAAAGAAAAAATAACTATTAAATGGGGTCACTTAATTTTTAAAAAAAAAAAAGCTACTTGAGAGCGCCTGGGTGGCTCAGTTGGTTAAACGACTCCCTTCGGCTCGGGTCATGATCCTGGAGTCCCGGGATCGAGTCCCACATCGGGCTCCCTGCTCAGCGGGGAGTCTGCTTCTCCCTCTGCCCCTCCCCCCTCTCATGTGCTCTCTCTCATTCTCTCTCTCTGAAATAAATAAATAAAAATCTTAAAAAAAAAAAAAAGCTACTTGATACTAAAAATGGTACTGCTAGTATATCCTGAGATAGTTATTAAACATATATATTTAGAGCATTTCTCAAAACCAGCTACAAGCTGACTTTAATAACGTAATGATGTAAATACCTAGTACAGAGTCTGGCATTGATTAATGGCAGCTCCTTACCCCGCAACTGTGGAAGAGTCTGTTTTTCTAAGCTTCCCAAAGCCACGTGAGACTCTGCATTTATTCATCAAGACCCAAGAAAGCTTCATGGCAACACAATCAGGACATATAAAGAATAGAAAATTACTATCAGTCTTACTGCAGGCAATTTAACTATCAGTCAAATTGTGAAAGAGAATGTACCCCTCTATAAAATTTCCATTGGGGGAGCAAATAAGTTTATTTGTTATGTCAATGAACGATGAGACTAAAGCCTTATAAGCTTCAAATGTATTTGATGATCTCTGGCAAAAAGTGAAAAAGATGTAAAATTTTTTTTTTTAATTTTTAAAAAGACACAAAATTTAGGGAAAATGTATGCTGTGTATTGGGAAAAGGATGTGTGCCACCACTTTGTCTTTCTAAGGGAGTGGGTCCTGTAACCCTGTGGCACTGTTGTCTGTCCAGTACCCCAGAGCCTTTGGGAGAGGGACCTGGATTGGGGTGGAACTGCCCTACATCCCCGCAGGAGGAGCTGGGGGGAGAATTCAGAGGGTGGTCCAGGAAGTACAGGGGATGAGGAGAGGCAGCCTAGAGAAAGGGTCAGTGAGGAACCTCCTTGATGGAGATTGTGGACAGAGGAAGGCCGAAAGAAGGTCTAAGGACAGCCACATGAACAATGGGATGCTATGTCATTTGAAATATGTTGAATACATGTCCTTTTCTCATGATCCTTCAACCTTCAAGAATATTGGTTTTGTATAATGAGGGGTGTGTGTGTGTGTGTGTGTGTGTGTGTGTGTGTGTCTGTGTGTCTTGAGGAAGAAGCTGAATTTCACATCTGTCTAGCAAGAGAACCAGTGAAAAGGTGGCCCTAAGAATTTAAGAGTTTCAGGAAATCACAGATTTCTGGGCTTTATGCTTCTACAGAAAGTTTAACCTATTCTAATACAATTCCTAAGAGTCTGGGAAAGCCACAGTGACATCTGGGTTATGACTCCTTGGAAGCTTCCAGGGGGTGTGGGTGGGAAGAAGTAGGGAAGGGCTTATTTTTGTGCCTTCTGATAATGAAAGTTGTTGGTGCTTAGCTGAGGGTAATATTTAACTGGGAAGCCATAGCTTTTCTCTTATTGTTACACAACGTCTTCATTTGGAGGACAGAGCTTCAGGGCTGCTCACCAGTCCTGCAACGCTTTGCATTCTCGTTTTACAAAATTTTGCACATGTTCAGGGGTAATAGAAACATAAATTTAGTTTCCCTGAAGAAAATTCCCTGAGATAAGAGTGGTTTCACAAACATTGGAGAAATAACAGTAAGTGCCAAGCAGAAGGATGTTAGTCTTTCAGGAAGTTATCGGAATTTTCAGCACTGTGCCAAACCCATAGTAGTATAAAAGGTGGCTACAACAGATATAAAGTCATCCTATTTTATTTTATTTATTTTTTTAAAGATTTTATTTATTCATTTGAGACACAGAGATACAGAGAGAGAGAGAGAGAACACGAGCAGGGGGAGAGGCAGAGCGAGAGGGAGAAGCAGGCTCCCCGCTGAGCCAGGAGCCTGATGTGGGGCTCGATCCCAGGGCCCTGGGATCATGACCTGAGCTGAAGGCAGACACTTAACCATCTGAGACACCCAGGCACCCCTAAAATCATCCTATTTTAAATGTGAGGCTATTTATTCCACACAGCACATTTTTATTTAAGTGGGAAAATACTAGTTTTGGAGTAATCTGGTTAAAGATGCTTCCCTGGGCAACACCCGAAAATACTGGAAGTCAAGCATATAAAAAGTGAGAGAGGGGCTTCATTCTGGGCTAGACTAAAGCCCAGAATGTGGTTCTTTATTAAGCCAGCCTGTTAACTTGAGGCTTGTAATACCTCCAGATCTCAATGACTTTATTTCATATATTTTAAATGTGACCTTTGAACACTTTATTATGAAATGTTATATGAGAATGTCAATCTCCTGATAAAAAGAAAAGGAGGTTTCAGTTTTGTGTCTGGGAAGATATGACTCAGTGACTTGGAAAGAAATCTACTGTGCAAATAAATATACTTATGAAAGAACAGGCTTCAAATATATCTCCTTCCCTTTAGGAAGAAATTATGCTATTTCCTATAGTACAGAATAACAATAATATGAATCTGTGCAACTTTCTGGAAATATGCAGAAATATTCATTTAGCAAGTTAGCTGTAAAAGGTCCCACTGCTTATGTGGAGAATGAAGCTTACATATTTGTTGGAGTTTGAAATGAGTCATCATTAGCTATCAGCATTGAAAATTAGAGAATTCTCTGCTTTATTGAACCTGACAGTACAACTTTCTGGAAATACACAGAAAAGTAGCACATATTTGTGATGGGGATACTTGGTTAAGAGGAAGGTGAATGGAGACAGTGATGAGACTCCCTGCTGTTTCCTTCCCTGCTCCCCTTTCTCCCTCCTGTCTTTCTCGTCTTCCCTTCTCCTGTTAGTTTCAGTTAGTTCCAGTTTCCCTGAGCCCCTACACATATGCGTGTGCATACACACACACACACACACACACACACACACACATACTAGTATTTGCTCAGCCTAGGAAACGCTGGACCAGAAAGTTCATAAAAGTTCTATTCAGGTTGCACCTCTTTCTGTCTACCACCTATGGAAACATAGGTTATGAAACATGATTGCCAAGTTCAGTGATTTCTTAGGGATAGATGTGCATTTGGCTGGACATCACGTTGCAGCCACCAGTGAGTCACACAAACCACTTGTCCATAGTTTATAAAGGATGTCACTGATGGTCCCAGGGCTTGGAACTGACCCTTCTGCAGGCTTCCTCACAGTCACCATCTGTACTCAGAATCCTGAACTTCTTTCCTCTCAAAGACTTCAGAGTCACTTTAAAGGGACCACCACTTTGTGGAAAATGAAGCCTATGTGCTTGTTGGAGTTTGAAATGAGTCGTCATTATCTAGCAACATTGAACATCGAGGTGAGTTGCTGCTTTATAGAACTTGATGGTGCAATAAAAATGAAGAAAGAAGCAAGTTATTTGCATCACTGGAGTATGGTTAATGTAGTCAACATGTGCTTTTCTATGAGAAATACTTTCAGGCTTCAAATAGTGATAAGGATAATCTGCATTTATCGAAAATCTACTCTGTGTCAGATAACCTACTTGGCCTTTGGGATACTTGGTCTTACAAAGTCCTTGCATCCTTTCTTCAGGATTGATGTTACCTTCACTTTACAGATGAGAAAAGTGCCAGTCAAGGATGCTAAATAACCGGCCCCAGTCAGGCTACTAGTAGATGCCCAAGGTGGGTTTGCTTCATAATCTGGTCTTTCCATTATATGTTTCCCCCTTGATAAGAGAACAAACGCTGATAAAAAGCTGTGAAACAGTCAAGACATTGGCCACCAATCAGGGGGTGGGGGGATCGTATCTGTTTTGCTGTAGAGAAAGAATTAGCTTAATAGGAAATAAAAGGTAGAAGAAAATAGTTGCTTCTCCAGATGGAAAAAAAATTTTAGGAGTTTATTTAATAGTGTTATAAGTGATTTGGATCCGAGAGTATACAGTGAGATCTCCAAAATTAAAGATGGAAGTGAAATGTCAAATAGGGATAAACCATTGTAAGATCTCATGAGGTTTCACGAGTGGGTAACAAAATAGCAAATGAGCTCTAGTGTGGGCAAGCATAAGGCAATATATTCAAGGAAAATAATGTAAACTTTGCTTATGACACCTCTTAGTTTCAATACAGGAAAAAAAGCTTGAAACCAATATGAAATATAAAATATGTGGTATTTCATGTTTTAAAATGATGTTTTTAAAAAAGTGTTTTAGATCTGATTATATATACTTCATAAGGAAACAGGGAGAAAAAGCAATTGTTAATAACCTCATTTTATAGAGAATACTTGGCCTGCTTCAGTGACTCCCCAGGTCTCTGTGGTAGTTAGTAAAAGAACTCGAACTAGAAGGCGACACCACAGAAGCCCAGCCCACATTCTCCCTCTTCTTGTGGCTTCTTCTCCAGGGTCATGGAGCTAGTAATGTCAGAGTATTATCAAGAGATGCTTTCTTTTCCTTACCATAGCAAAGTCAGCAGCTCTGGCTTTCGAGTCAGGCATACTGGGTGTGAATCCCATTTTGTCCTTGCCAGAATATATATGTGTCAGAGAACACGTGACTTAAATTCTACAGAGTGTTGATTTCTTCTGGTATAGAGATACAGAAGAGCACCCACTTCCTAGAAGTATTTTAAGAATTAAATGAAGTAAGATATGAAAATACTTAGCACAATGCCTGGCACATAAGGATTTAATGGATGTTCATTTTTATTGTTGTAAATGGACAGGAAGGTGCAGTAAATTCAGTTTGAAGTATTAACATTCTTCAAGCATATAGCAATAATTGATTAAAAAAGAAAAAAGTGAATGACCATAGTTAACTTGACATTTAGTATAAACCTCTCTCTAGACTAGAAATGGAGCCATGATGCAAAACAGTGACTGGGCAGAGCCATGGGCCTGCTGCTCTCTGGGCCTGGAAGCAGGCAAGGGCAGAGCAGTTTGGCTCCTGCAGGAGAAGGCAGCCTACAGCCTTCCACCTGCGTGGGGGCTGGCAGCAGGCTCGGAAGAGGAAGCTGTGAAAAACTGCCGCTAACAGACCAAGTGGTAGACCAAGGGAGAGCACCGACACAGTGGGGCAATGAGCCTCATGAAGCCTCCTATTGACCAAGAGTGTGGCAGATATCACCTCCTGGGGAGGGGGGGGAGCAGAATATTGACACAAGACCTAACCCCGAGCAGGGGATACAGGCAGGTGGATGAGCACAGCCCTCCAAACTTAGGGGCATGGAGTCTGGAACACAGAGGAAGGGAGACATAAAAACAGAACAAAGAACCAAATAAACACCTCAAAATGATCCTACAAATCTATAGGCTTCAAAAGGCTTTTTTGGTTTGTAAAATAGACAAAAATATTTGATGCTAAGAAAACAAAATTGACAATGAATGTGAATGAAGTCCAGGAGTCAAAACAGGTTATCAATCTGAGAAGCACATTAACATAGGTAAGTTTAGATGCTCAAAGAGATAAGTATAGGAAGAATATTCATAACAAGAACAAAAGATTGGGAAACAAAACCAAGCAGTAATAAAACAAGGCCATGTAGACATGACTAAGAATTGATTTAAAACTTTGGAAATAAAAGATGTTATTGGCATTAAAAACTTAATAAATGATTTAAACACTAGACTAGACATAGAGAATCAATGAACTGAAGGCCAATACTGAAGAATTACCTAGAATGCAGCATCAAGAGACCAGAGTAAAAATATGAAACAGAAGTTCAGACATGTGGTAGATAAACTGATAGATCTAATGGCTAAAAGCTTTCCAGAATTAAAGAAAGACACGTGTCCTCAGATTGAAAGCAACCAACAAATGCTAATATAGTTAACTAAAATATATCTCTGACTTGACATCAGAGTAAAAATCTAGAATATCAGAAGCAAAGAGAATATGATGGAGATTTCCAGGGAGAAAAGACAGATTATTGGCAAAGGCATGACAATGAGAGGGACTTCTCAGCAGCAGCAGATGCCAGAAAACAATGGACTTCAAATACTGATGGAAACGATTATCAACTTTAAATTTGATACCCGTCCAGACTATCATTCAAGATTGAATATAAAATAGAGACGTTTTCAGACAAATAAAGACACAGACTTTCACCAATCAGAGGCCTTCACTGTTAGAGGTTGTATCTCATCAGGAAGAAAGAGACCTGACATGAGATAGGAAAAAAGCCACACAGCAATAAAGAGAGCAATTAGTAAAATATGTCAGTAAATGTAAGCAACAATAGATTACAAAATACAAATAACTAAGTAGGGGCCATGACTTTAGTAAAGCAAAGAAAAAAAAAAGCCCTCTGAATAGTTAAATATGTTAAAGTTATAGTTTGATATGTATGTTATATATTTAAAAATAATATAAATCTCCATTTTCCAAACTTTCCATGGGAGATAAAAGCTGGGACATAGGAAATCCTATAAATTCAATAAAAGGCAGGAAGAGGGAAATGAAGAAGTGAATAAAAAAGATGATGAAGAAAACACAACCTGAGATGTATTAGTTCAAATGTAAGCATGATTATTATTAGCTTAAGACGGAAACTAGTAGAATGAATAAAAAACAAAATTCAACTGGGGCGCCTGGCTGGCTCAGTCGGAGCAGTGTGGGACTCTTGACCTTGGGGTTGTGAGTTTGAGCCCCATGTTGGGTGGAGAGATTACTTAAAATCTTAAAAAAAAAAACCCAAAAAACAAAATTCAACTGTATCCTACTTTAAAGAAATGTATGTATGTAAAACAAAATGATACAGATCTGTAGAGAATAAGGACAACAAAAAAGGTACACCAGGTAATTATTTAGTAACCAAATTTTAAAAGATAGCTAGGGCAAAATAGAATTAAAGGAAAAAAGCATTAACAGGAATAAAACAACAGCAAAATATATCATCAGAGCAGATGCTATAACAATTGTGAACTTTTTGAAATAGAGATTAGAGCTGAAAGAAAGACATCATTAACATTTATAAAACTACATCCATGGTCTTTATTTTTATTCAACTCAACACATTAAATTTCAGCTAAGCCCACCCTTAGTGTTTTAAAGGGTGGACTGGTAAGGAAATTCTGTTTTTTTACAGAGAATGTTAAAATTTGGCTGATATGGTCCATCTTGACTGAAGAAAATAAATATGGTCAAAAAGTTTAGTTAGATAAGGGAAATGCAAAGCCAAATGTGTTATTTAGGAACATTTTTTGGTACATCCTTTTTTTTTTTTTTTT
>NC_138381.1:50126082-50146919 GCF_054177405.1 Leptonychotes weddellii
GGTTGCTGCCTGTGTTCTCCTTTAGGATTTTGATGGACTCCTGTCTCACATTGAGGTCTTTCAACCATTTGGAGTCTATTTTTGTGTGTGGTGTAAGGAAATGGTCCAGTTTCATTCTTCTGCATGTGGCTATTTTTTGGTACATCCTTAACCCATGATGTTCGAATTAACTAAGCTCTTCCACAAAATATCTATTTGTTCCAGTGTCAGAGGCAGAAGATTGTTCTCAATCATTTTTCTGGCACAAGATTGACATTTCTCATGACAATGGGATGGACAATGAAAGTATGTAAACTGTATAAGTTCAGTCAGTGTGACCCCTTTGTATTGTTATTAATGCTTATTAGTAATTCATTCAGAGCTCTCTGATCCTGGCTCTCTGTCCTGAGAGGCTGAATTCTGAAAATCCAACAAGCTCTGGGTCAAGGACAGACAATCAGGGGTAAGGGTAACAGAGATCATTGGAAATATGAATCAGAATGAGCACGTGAAGTACGAATACCCTCCCCTCATCCAGTTCAGTCTGCGACCTCTTTTGCCTAAAAGGGAGAGTATTATTATACACCTCATCAGGCTTACAGACTCAAACCTGGAAGCTTTTTTGGTAGCTTTTATAAGAATAACTGTGCATGAGTCCTAACAGTGAGGTGTCCATAACCTTTTAGAGTAGGTCTTTTCATTAATTATTTAGAAAACGGCCAGTTGATCAGAATAGATAAGAACCTTTAGCCAGCCCTTATCCGTCTCTCTTCTCTCTGTGGTAGGTACAGGGATTAGGCGGGGGTTGGGCAGTGGGTAGCTGGGCACTGATGATGGAGCATGGGCGTGCAGGTGCATGCATGCTCACACACTTAACACCACTTGCGACACACATACCAGGATGAGATTGCTTTAAACAGAAAAAATTGACTTACAACAGGTTCTCAGTTGTTTTAAGCTTGTTCCCAGTTTTGTGGGTCACCAGACCTGTGCATGTTAGCACATCTTAGTTAGGCTCTGGGGGAAACAAGACACAGAAGAGAGTTCTAATGGAGTGTTGGAGGCAAAAGGATTTGGGCCAACAGAGGATAAATCTTCAGATGATCGACCTAAGTTCAGATGCTGGCATATTCCTTGTTCTGTGCTCATCAGAATAAAATCACATGCTTCAAAGGAGCTAGTTGGATGACCTCTAAGGTTTTATTTTTGTTTGTTTGTTTGTTTTTTTCTCCACATTAGCTTTTGTTATCTCTTGTCTTTTTTTTTTTTACCTCTAAGGTTTTAACAGTATATAATTCTGATGTTCTGGCCCTCCTGGTATACTCATATTAGCCCAGGGAAGTAATGAAATTTGAGAGGTCTTTGCAAATATAATGCTCGTTGTAAGAGGGTATACTTTATTAGCTGGTTGACTGAACTTATATTTGTATTCTCTATGTATTTTTTCTTTCTGTAATGCTTTAAAAATAATTCCTGGTGCCTTGTGTAACTTTTCTGAGTCTCAACCTCATGTTTCTGAAAGAACGCCTCCCCCACAAAACCCCCACCATCTCCTGTATTTGCAGACTTGCTCTTTGGGTGTGCAGAAGGGGACAGCCTTAGGATCAATGGTGCGCTGGAGCTGACTTATGCTGGCTCTGAAGAGCTGATTATGCACATCTCTTTGCAATTCCGCACTCCATGACATCATGAAATCGGCCATGATGAGAGTGCTTACACCATGGAAATTGGCATAGACTACAGGCCAGTTATTCAAGTTATTACAGACTTACCAGCATTCCACTGCTCAGAATCTTCTTAGTCCATAGTTCACTTCCCCTAAGACAACCTTTCTAAGCCTGAGGCAGGGTCCTATCAGAGACTGCTCTGCTTGGCAATTTGGCACGTATTGACAATTACTGAAAATAATTTGACTGAGAAGTAACACCACCAATAGCACACAGTGGCTGATAGGCATTTGTATTTCTCTGAGGCTAGCATTGAGCACTAAACTTTTTCGTCCAAGGTTAATATGAACACAGTTATACCTAGCCTCTACTAGCCTCTGCCTAGATCTTAAAAAAAAAAAAAAAATCCCAACAAAAATGTGTCCTTTTGCTGAAGCTCTTGATTCTCTCACATTGTCAAATATTGGCTCCTCACTGTACCAAATTATAATAATTCTTGCCAACATGCCTTCCCTGTCAATCAAGAAATAAAATATCTAATGAGTATTTATCACATGTAAGACACAGTGGTGGGTAATATGCTAGAGATCCAGAGAATAATTGTATAGCCTCAAATTATTATTTTCAGGAAGTATGTGATTTAGAGAGGCAGGGCATACACACATGAAAAGTTACATAAGAGAATTTCTGTAACACTCTATAATTTGAATGTATCCAGTAAGTTTCCACCTTCAGGTCAGTCTCAGGGCATTGTTGCATCCAAATAAGCACATGCAAGGGAAGCTGTGAAAGGTTCTTACTAAAAATTTCTGAAGGGTGGGCTCCAGAAGACAAACGTGGGAATTGCGTCCTGTATCATAAAGTGAAGTTTTCTAAAAATCCTCTTTGAATACTGTTTCTCTTTCCCCAAATTATCACCATAGCATCCATCCATGTCTCTCCCTTCTCTTTTCTTCTCTGACTTTCTTTGTCCTCCCCTCTCAGGCCACGTGCTGCTGGTATGCCCCCAGCTCTCAAGATATTTGAGAGAGCTTCATAGGATGTTGTGTATGTCTGCCATAAATAAAAGGTAACAGTTCCACGAGTCTCATAAGGAATATTTGAAATCGGAGGCAAAGCGTTGGTACTTTTAAGTTCAGAAGGTGAGAGAAAGATGAAAAGATCATTTCGGAAAGGAGAAAGCTTTAAGGAGAGAGGAGCCAATGAGTGGAAGGTCTCAGAATAGAGAAGGGAAGGGGAGTGATCCGTGGGGTGCTTCTCTCCTCTGTGTTGTCGGCGGGCAAGTCACTGAGGCAGGCTCAGGGTCCCCCTGTGAGAGGGCGGTAGCCCAGGTATATGCAGGTACCTGTCTCCTGCTTTTCATCTTATCGTGTACTTCCACTTTCTCAAAATGACCCTGAGTCCATGACCTTTTCTCTTCTCCACAAAGAGGACAAGTCGTCTGTGTTTCATGTGGATCAAGGAAAAGACAGATTGATTTTCAGGACATCTCCAAGGGTATAGAAGTAGGGTCACACCTCAGGTATTTGGGTCCTAACCTGGGCTCTAACTGCTAATGTGTTTAGTGGAAGAGTTTTTGCAAACATTTTTAAGATGACAATGTATCTGAAGGAGAGCTAAGCATGAGTTTCTCTTGCTGCCTTGTTGGCACCCGAACAACAATAACCAATGGAAGAGTGTCGCTCCCATGCTGTTCCCGGCACAGAGCATGGGCTACCACACTCACCGGCATGGTTTTGGTATATTCTTGTACCAATCAACTGGAGAAATTTTTAGAATAGTTTTTCCTCTCCTTGTCCATGCAGATTCAAATGACTTTGGTCTAAAGTCTATTGTCAGCAACTCTGCAATGTTCCTGGCTTGAGAATTTTCAGCCTCCTCCTCCAGCCTGCTTGAGAAGTTCTGAAATCTCGCTCCACCATTATGAATCATTGTCAAGACCCCATGTTACCTGAGTGATTCGAACACTTTCCCATGTCTTTGTGATGGTGGAGCTGTCAGCATGGGACCTAGGGAGTCCTAAGTATCACAGAATCGCTGTATGAAGTCGTTAAATGAACAGCAACCTGATTTCTTTCATTTTCAGGGCTGAACATCTATCATAATCTAAATAGCTTCTTTCCTGCTAACAATCAACTAATAAGTACTCCCACTCTCTGACAGTATCAAAGACACTTGAATCATTCAACTGAATCTCATCAGGGTTTCAGGGATATTTGGCTCATCTGGATTCTGGACAATTTTTTCCATCAGCAGCAGCTGCTCCTTCTGGCCACATGACCTTGAGCAAGCTCCTTAACGCCTTTGTGAACTTCAGTTTTATCATCTTCTAATCGGGGTAAAGTTACATTCCATGTCATCCCAGGTGGTTCTGAACATCCAGATTCGCTAATACATAAGAAATCATTTGGAAAATATAAATCCCTATATGATACTTTAGTGACTTTGATCTTCTTGGTTGGTGAGAAGAGCAAGACCACAGTGAATCACCTGCTGGCTCAGAGAGCCGGCCTTGGAGTTCCATTCTTGGCTATATTCAGTAGCATCTTTAAGATGGTTAACATGCAAAAGGGTTAGGATTTTTTTAAAGAAGGTTATTTGTTTTATCCTAGTTTCTAATATGTTGCCCCCAAATACAAGTATTGGTAGACATGGCATATTACTGTGCATTCTTTGACATAGATAAATTTGGGGGAAAAAGACCAGGGATAAACCATTTGCCATATTCACTAGTATTTTTCACAAAAATAATATGCAGCCTTATTGAAGCTATGATCTAGTACAAGAGAGATTACCCGACAGAAGAAACACATCATGAGACAAACAAATTTTTAAATAACTCAAATTGCCTGCAGTAACTCTTCCTAAGTTTCTTTTTCTCAACCAGCAGTAAATTCTTCCCAATTCCAACCTGGGTGCCTCTTCTCCCCCCAACCCCTCCTTATTCTGCATCACACAAAGTTATGGATGGAGCTGGTGAAAACAGAATCTCCCTAGAGGGCAGGTGGAGAAGGTGAACTTGGTGGGGGGGGATGCTGAGGACACTCATCCACTCAGAATTTTTTTTTTTTTAAGATTTTATTTTTTTATTTGAGACAGAGAGAATGAGAGAGAGAGAGCACATGAGAGGGGGGAGGGTCAGAGGCAGAAGCAGGCTCCCTGCCGAGCAGGGAGCCCGATGCGGGACTCGATCCAGGGACTCCAGGATCATGACCTGAGCCGAAGGCAGTCGCTTAACCAACTGAGCCACCCAGGCGCCCTCCACTCAGAATTTTTGACTCATCATAGTATAATGACACAGCAAGCATTCTTGCTTGAATCGACTCAGGCTGTAGACATGTCTGGAACTGGAGTCCTGGGGCAGGCTACAGCTATAAAGGGTCTCTGGATTAACAACCAGGGAGAGCCCTGACTAAGAAAAATGCAGGCAGAGAGAAGGAATAGTTGAGCAGGACACACTGATGGAGGTCACCAGGCAGGCTTCGGAGGGGCGGGTGATTCTGAATCGGGCAGGTCCCACAGACTCATGTTGCTTTCATGAGGAGAGCAGACTACAGTGCAAGAACAGATGACAATGAAAGAGCCAGGGCCTTCAAAGAGGAAGGATTGGAGCTCAGGCCAGCAAGATAGGGACTCACCTTCAGCATGGGAGGCGCCTTTCCACGTTGGACATCAGCACACTCCCGGCAGGCCTTACAGGGTACCAGCTGTGGTCAGCAGTCTGCCCCTCAGCAGGGGCTGGAAGTGTGACTGCTGGTTTTAGGGTCCACAATGGTGGAGGCAGAGTTGGAGAGGAAGAGGAAGGCTGGTGCCCCAGAGTACCCGTACCCAGCAGAACTCACTGGGAATGTCCGGGCACCTCTCCAGGGTTCCCCAAGTAACTCACTGTGTCTGGTTTTCAGCCTTCCCATGCATATCATTTTCATGAGTCTCTCTGTGGAGTGGAACATCACTGCCCCCGTGCTCCATTTCTCTCTCAGGCCCACCCGGGGTTAATGACACATAGTTCATCCGCATGTTAAAGTTTCAGTTCTTCAAAGAATTAGATGTTTCAAAAAATATATACATAAAACTTAGAGACCATGTGAAACCGTTGCATTATATGTCAGCAGATGTAACCCAGGCACATGATCTGGTTTAAGCTTTGCTCTTTCTTGTTGTGTGTGACCTTTGTGTCCTCGTTTGCAAAATAGGGAGTTGATAAAGGTAATCCGAAGGTGCTTTTCGGCTCTCAGGGTTTACCTTCCCCCAGTCCCCATACAGCCAGGTGCTCACTGGGTTCAGGGCAAAACGTTGTCTGCAAACCATGTACATACAAGGTAAAGATCTGATAGGAAGGCACTTTTGGTTCAGGACCAATCCAAAAACTTGGAGGCACTTCGGCTTGCATGTTGGATGAGGCTGCTGGAAAGAGGGAGGAAGTTTCTGTGATGAGGAACAGAGGCCTCGGGTGGTCAGGTACAGAGGGGCAGAATAAAATATTGATAGGGGCCTTGGAAGTTAATAAGGAAGCCAGAGGAGGTGCTTGGCAGAATTTTGGTGTGATGGACACATCCTGTTGGAGCACCATAGCTTGTCCCTGGCAGAGTCATTCCCAAAGTGGGACCCAGAGTCCTACCAACTGAGCTGGATCTTTCTATGCTGGGAAGTCCGAGGGGATATGCTTTTGATGGTGCCCACGAGCATACCCACGTGTATTTCCAATTAGAAGAGTATTGCTAATAAACATTCAATTAAGAAAATTTGGAAAACAGGGACACCTGGGTGGCTCAGTCGTTAAGCGTCTGCCTTCAGTTCAGGTCATGATCCCAGGATCCTAGGATCGAGCCCTGCATCAGGCTCCTTGCTCAGCGGGAAGCCTGCTTCTCCCTCTGCCTGCCGCTCCCCTGGCTTGTGCTCTCTCTCTCGCTCTCTCTCTGACAAATAAATAAAATCTTTTTTTAAAAAAAGAAAATTTGGAAAATATAGAAAAAGACATAGAAAAAATGTAAATGACCCACAGTCCCATCACTTAGAGGTATAACTTATTACCATATTGCCTAATTCCTTTCCTATCTTTTCCTGCACTAAATCTACTTTTTACTAAATTGCAATACACAATTTTGCATTCTACATTTTCTTCCCTTAATATTATATGACAAGAAATATAATATGGCTACTTAGCATTTTTTCACGTAGATTCATCACCATTAACTTGACCATTCTTCCTCCATTGTACATTTGTTATTACTAGTGTTTTTTCTATCATAAGTAATTTTTAAACAAGCATATTTGTCCAGAAATCAGAAACCATATTTGTGATTATCAGGATAGATTCTCAGAAGGACATGCACATTTTAGAAGTTTGTGACATAGTCCTTTTATTCTTTCAGTGCATACTGGTCAGTGGCAGTGCCTGGCTCTGTCCCAGGCTCTGTGACTATCAGGGAAGGAGGAAGGACCAGCCAGAACCCTCAGAGAGCTCATATGCTCCCAGGGGACAGAGAAAGGTAGGAAGTGCTTATAACATGGTGCCGCATGCGTCAGGACCTGGGGGGTCCCTGTGCTGCTGGACAATAGAACCAGCTCCTAACGGAGCCACTGGGGGCCGGGAGGCTTGCTGAAGGAGTGGCGTCCAAGCTGAGGCCCGGGGACAGCAAGGATGAAGAAGACTATTTTGGCAGCAGAAATAGAATGCACAGAGATTTTTGGAGATGGTACAGGCGCACGCAAGTTACTGAAGATTATCGAAAGAAGCACAATAATGCTGAGTTATAAGGTGTCAGAGACACAAGTCTAGAGGGACCAGCAAGAGTTATCCGACTCTTCTGAGGCATTTGAGGAGCTTGGTCATTATCTTGGGGATAATAAAGAGCCATTGAAATGTCTTCAGTAGGAGAGGGAAGTGATCAAATCTGCATTGTATAAAGGTCACTTGCGCTGCCAAGTGGAGAGCATATGGAAGGTGGGAAGAGCCCGGAGACAGGGAGGTCAGTGGGGAGGCTACAGAAGTAGTCTAGGTGAGAAAATTGTCCTTTAAATAGGGAAATGGCAGTGAGAGTAGAAGGGATAGTTTCCAGGTTATTTAGGGAATGAAATCAAAAGAATTTAATCACCAATTAGATACAGGGAAAGCAGATGAGTGCAAAGTCGATGGAAGCTCTTGAGTTTGTTGGATGTCTACAATTTGGTGGGTGGCGGTGCCAACTGGGCAGAAAGGGTGCATGGGCAGAGGATCTGGCTGGAGGGGTACAGAGGGCAGGGACTGGGTGTCCTGGGTTTGGTTTTGAACATCCAAAACGTGAAGAAGAACTACAAGTGGAAGCAAAGTGAGCTCTCATATCCATAGGTCTGGAGGAACTCTAGGTTGAAGACAATACATTCAAGAGTCATTGATCCACAGAGATGGAATGAGGAGGCCAGGACTCCAGCCTTGAAAGATGGCTAAGTCTCTCCAACAAGAAAGTAACAATTATATTTGCAAGGACCCTCATCAGGGAGGAATATTCGGATAAGTCAGATGGGGTGAGGTGGTAAATCCTCAAGGACCAGCAGATAATAGTCTGCTTTCTGAAGAGGGTGTCTGACCAGCTGTAGGCCTTTTGGCTTTTTGGTGTGGGCCATGCATGCTTTGCCTTTAAATAAACGTCAAGCAATTGTTTAGAGAATATTTTGTTCGAAGGGGTGACAAACGATCAGCCTTACTGCAGCGCATGCCTCAGACACAGCCTGCCATCCAGGTCGATAAGATGGTCCAGTGAGATTCTCTAGGGTCAGAGTGGTGGGGAGGTCAGCAGACTCAAGGCAGTGGACCAGAAGCCCACAGAGGAGGGAGGTACAAGGGAATGGCTGGAAGAGGCAGAGGGCATGATGGTATACAAGTGAGGGGCTGGTTATCAGTGCACAATGCAGCTGGTAAGTGAGGCAGAATGATGACCAAAGAGTCTGCATTGGGTTTAACTACAGGGAACTCACTGATCATCTTTGGTAGCACAGATTCTCTGAGGTATGGAGAGGGTGCCATATTGCTGGGTGTTATGTGTTATGCGGGCAGAAAAGAAAGACAAGTGGTTCAACAGATCGTTCGAGAGGTTTGACCTTCTGTGGGAGAGAGAACAAAATGTGAACCTGTCTGTTTCACTGTCCACTGATCCCATGGCTTATGCATCATTTTACAGACGTTTCTGTGTCAAAATATAGTCTGGCCTTATATGAACTTTTGACATTATCTGATTACTGATACTGAATATTTTCTCTTATGACAATGTGTAATTTTACTTTTGTTATTTATGTCCTTTGGCCAATACTCTATGTCATATTAGTCATCATCTTACTCATTTTGAAGACGTATTTATATATCATAACCCCTACGAAGTTGTATTTGAAAGCTAGTATGTTTTCCCAGGGTTAATTTTGTTATTGCTTTTCACATACAAAATTGTTTTGTATTTTTATGTTCTAAAATGTCTCATGGATTGTTGAGTTTCAACAGAAAAGTCATCGGCAGCCATTTCAGCTATGTGCCAAGGTGGGATTCCCTGGGGGCCAGTGTGAAGGATGCCCGCATGCTGGGTTTACAAGAACACTACATGAAGGCTCCTAACAGGCTCAGCAAACCAGCCCTGCCCTGGCAGGAAAAGCCTCGCTGGGGGATCCCATGGCTGGAAACCATCACGGGCTTTGACTTTCAGACTGCCCAGTGCCAGCAGACACTGGCCTGGAGGAGGCAGGGTGGCCTTCAGGTAGAGCACAGATTCAGCAGGCTCAGGGACCCAGATGTCACATAATCTCTAAAGCTGCGGGGTCATGCCCCTGCAGCTTGGGCCCACAACCGAGGGCATGCTCAGCCCTTCAAAGATGGACTTCGATGCCCTTGGCTTTCTGTCTCTAATGTGGGGGAGGGAGCCTGCAAATGAGAAACCCTGCAGTGCAGTTCTCAAAGCCAGGAGCCAGAGGCTCAGGCCCATCTTACTGGGGGTGGGAAATGGATGGTGATGGACTCCAGAGCAGCTGCTACCAAAAACCCTGGGACGTTATTGTTTACAGGAGGCAACCGAAATATTTCCGATCACTTAGTCATTCAGTCATTCAGGAACGGTTCATGGAGCACCAGCCCTGTACAATTCACTGTCACTGCTGCTGAGCTCCATGTGGTCTGACCTGGGAAAGTCATCTGAAGAGATGGTGTCAGGAGGAGCCATCAGAGGGATGCCCACAGAGTAAGTCCATACAAGGCATGCAGGAGGCTGACATAAGGCTCAGCGCCAGCCCCTGATCACCTGGAAATGGATGTCGGTTGCCCATAACGCCCAGCGCCTTACCCAGCACATCCTGGGTCCTCAACCAGTATTGGCGAAACAGAGGAATGGACGGGGTATCTCTTCGGAAAGCACTGGCCATTCATCAGTGTGACTTCATGGCCCCGAGGCGCATGAGGCTTTGGACCACGCTTTCCACACTGTGTCCCACCTCAGGGTGAAGCTGGGAGTGCCGTGTGACAGAGCTGTCTTTACGGAGTCTCTCTGCGCCAGGCTGACTGGCCGCCATGGGCTTTGTTAGCACTGTAGCTGGGCCCGATCATTAGAAAACATGGGAAATGCAGAAGGGGAGGAGGCCGCCCTTTTGACTGCTTCTCTCGGGGTTTCTGGAGCACCACTTCGTTGCCAGGCCCGAGCACAGTGGTTAAGAGTGGGCCCGGCAGGCCGCGAATATCTGGGTTTAGATCCCACTTGCTGCCTGTGTGACCCGGAGCAGGTGAACTGACCTCCCCGCGCAGGTTTCCGCATCCGGACGGTGAGGACGGGAAAAGGACCGGGCGCCCCGCGTTTCCGTGGGAACTGAGGCCTTGATGAGTGAGACGTGTGACTGTCTCATTATGACCCTGAGCAGCAGTGGCAGCCGCTGAGCTGCCGGCGACGACCCCCGAGACCCCGGGAGGTCCCGTCTCTGACTTCCCCCAGGACTCTGCCCTGCTCAGGCCCGAGGAACCGGGGGTAGGGGTGGGGGGGGGAGGCTGTGTCCCATGCGAAGCCAGGGACTTGGCTATTTTTGTTTTCGTGAAGGGCCGGCGATTGCCGGGCTGCGCTCCCCGCTGTGCAGTGATGCGCTCCGCGCGGGCTCCGGGAAACAAGAGCCGGCGAAGGAGTTCGGGTGCAGGGAAGGAGCTTGGCCAGCTTTCTGTTTGCATGAGAAAGGAGCGGAGAGCCAAGGCCGAGGGGAAGGGGAGGACCGGTCGGTCGGTGGCCCCCGCCAGCTCCAGCCCCCGCCGCGTGTCCGCGCTGCCCCGCCCCGGACATTTGGTCCGTAGAACGTGAAGCAGGTATCTTGGCAGGGACAAGGTGACTGTCCTCTCTTTCACCTGGAAGCTGGGGGGCGGGCTGGATGCAGCGGCAAGAGCATTGTTCTTAACACCTGCTTCCTCAGCTCCAAGACCTGGAAGAAACGGAATGGAAAACAGGAATTATTGCCTCTTTTGTTTTCTCTTTAAAAATGCAGAGGCCAGGGGCACCTGGGTGCCTTAGGCTCAGGTCATGATCCCAGGATCCTGAGATCGAGCCCCGCATGGGGGCTCCCTGCTCGGCAGGAGGCCTGCTTCTCCCTCTCCCACTCCCCCTGCTTGTGTTCCTGCTCTCACTGTGTCTCTCTCTGTGTCAAATAAATAAATAAATAAATAAAATCTTCAAAAACAATAAAAAATAAAATAAAAATGTAGAGGCGATTCTGGAAACACAGTCCAGCTGACACCCCATGATTTCTTCCTCTCCACACGGAAATATTTTGAATCAAATATCTGTTTTCTGCGTTGACAGCTTTGGGTTTTTCTAATCTCCAGTAGCAGTGAACTGATGTGGCTCCTGGAAATGAGAAGAGCAGGACCCAGGGGTTAATCTGCCCGATTCTGCCTTTCCAAGGCTGACTGGGCAAAGTCCGTGACTCCATGTGCCAAGTGATAGCTTAGGGCAGCACTGCCCAGTAGCACTTGCTGCGGGGACGGAAGTGTTCTGTAAGCCATGCTGGAGAGATGGCAGCCACTAGCCGTGGGGGCTACTGAGCCCTGGAGGGGTGGCTACTGTGAGAAATGGAATTATTTTAATTTCACTTTAATTACATTTAAACTAATTTTTAATTTTAACAATTAAATGTAAATAACCTCTATACTGGATGATAATATAGAAACAAAAGAAATATCAAACAAACTGCAAGTAGCATCCACAATTGTGGGTTGAATGCATCATCCACATAACAGGGAAAAGGGAAGAGGCACAAGGTCTAAAAGTTCTGGGGAGCAAGTTTCTTGAGGCACAGCAGCCGTTTATGTGGCCAATACTCTGGATATTTGGGTTTCCCCCCAGTTTTCTTGAGAAATAATCGATGGACATCGCTGTGTAAGTTTAAGGCACACAGCATGACGGTGTGATCTACATAGAGTGTGAAGTGATGACTGCAGTAGGTTCAGCTGACATCCATCTTCTCATATAGACAGAATATGAAAAAAAGAAAGAAAAAAAGAAAAAAGAAAAACAGTGTTCTCCTTGTGATGAGAACTCATAGGATTTATTCTTTTAACCACTTTGCTGTGTATGACACGGCGGTGTTAGCTACAGTCAGCATGCTGGGCATCACAGCCCTGGGACATACTTCTCTTCTAGCTGTGGGGCTGGGCTCCTGGGAGAGTCCTTTAGAGGCTCAGTAGTTGTGCTGAGTCGAAAGACCAAAGGAAAAGGGAAGCCTTGAGTCAAGAAGAGAAGACAGCAGATGAAAACGAGCTGCGGGGAGAGCAGGTTCTGGAGAGAAATGTGTAGACGCCAAGAGCAGGGTGCTGAGTGCAGTGGTGACTTCTCTAGATTCAAAGGTAGCGGGTCCTTAAGACATGATGATGGAAAGTCAGGGGCAGAGTGCAGTCAGAGGGCCCCTGAAAACAACAAACAAGAACAGGGTCTGACCCCAGGAGGGTGAGGACAAATGACCGGGACTCCAACTTGGACCTGGGCACCAGAAGATGCAGCCCCACTGTGGAGGGACTGGCTGTCAATAATCATACCTGAACACCTACTATGTGTTGGGAATGTTGTACACAGTAAGATGATAAGGCAGATACCATTATTCCCATTTTATGAGTGAGTAAGCTGAAGCTTAGAGTGGTTAAGATTTAATCTTCTCTGGCTCTTGTCTGGTTCAACTGACTACTCCTTCTCAGGCTTCCTTTTGACTTCATTCTTTTCTACTAGGGGTATAAATGTTGGCATTTCAGGATCCCACCTCTTCTCATCCCCTACCTACTCAGAGTAGTAGTAGCTACTGTCTGGGAATTCCAGAATTTCCTCTCCAGCCTGATCTCTCCTAGTCAAGTAATGGCAAAATTAGCCAAAGAATGGATGAGGAAGGAATCCATAGACATTAACATATAAACACTTCTAATTTATTAATTAGAAAAGCAGGAGAACTGATAATAATTCCAAGAGCTGCTTTTCATTTAACCAACAAAATAAGCCACTAATTGCACCAATAAAAAAATAGGAGAAAACATAAAATTAGAAATGAGGAAATATTTCAGGAGATCACTTTGCTCAAAGTTATGTTGATCCTTCTGAAAACTGAAGTGAAAAATAAAACTTTCTAGGAAAATATTACCAAAGTTCACACGACAACAGGATTTTTAACTAGGGTCATCAGATTCAACAAACAGAAATATAGGGCCCCCACCCTAGTTAAATTTGCATTTCAGATAAATAAGATTTTTTTAGTATGTCTCATGCAATATTATACTAAAAAATTATTGGTTGTTTTTCTGAAATTCAGATTTAATTCGATGTCCTACATTTTATCTGGAAGCTCTGTTAAAACAGGTAAATTACCATGGAAAAATATGAGGAACTTATCAAAAGCTAAAAAAGCATCAAGACAAGATATTTTCAGGTGAATTATATAAATCAAATTCAAGGGATACTTTATTTTTTTCCAAGGGATATTTTAAACTCTTTTAAAATTATTCCAAAGCCTAAAAAAGAGTAATGGCTCCTAAATTATTACTATAAAGTTGCAACACAGTGAAACCAAACATGACAATGATAATAAAAAAGACATGGGCTATTCTGTTATGAATATCCATGATGAAATCTTAACTTTGATATTAACAAATATGAAAGAATAACATTTTTCTTTAAAATTGACACTTTTTTTTTCCTTTTTTTAAATTAACATATAATGTATTATTTGTTTCAGGGGTACAGGTCTGTGATTCATCAGTCTTACACAATTCACAGCGCTCACCATAGCACATACCCTCCCCAATGTCTATCACCCAGCCACCCCATCCCTCCCACCCCCCACCACTCCAGTAACCCTTAGTTTGTTTCCTGAGATTAAGAGTCTCTTATGCTGGGACACCTGGGTGGCTCAGTTGGTTAAGCATCTGCCTTTGGCTCAGGTCCTGATCCCAGGGTCCTGGGACCGAGTCCCGCATTGGGCTCTCTGCTCAGTGGGGAGCCTGCTTCTCCCTCTCCCTCTACTTGCTGCTCCCCCTACTTGTGCTCTCTCTCTTTCTGTCAAATAAATAAGTAAAATCTTAAAAAAAAAAAGTCTCTTATGCTTTGTCTCCCTCTCTGGTTTCATCTTGTTTCATTTTTCCCTCTCTCCTCTATGATCCTCTGTCTTGTTTCTCAAATTCCTCATATCAGTGAGATCATAGGATAATTGTTTTTTTTCTGATTGACTTATTTCGCTTAACATAATACCCTCTAGTTCCATCCACATTGTGGCAAATGGCAAGATTTCGGGGTTTTTTGATGGCTGCCTAATATTCCATTGTATATATATACCACTTCTTCTTTATCCATTCATCTGTTGATGGACATCTAGGCTCTTTCCATAGTTTGGCTATTGTGGACATCGCTGCTATAAACATTGGGGTGTATGTTCCCCTTCGGATCCCTACATTTGTATCTTTGGGGTAAATACCCAGTAGTGCAATTGCTGGATCGTATGGTAGCTCTATTTTCAACTTTTTGAGGAACCTCCATACTGTTTTCCAGAGTGGTTGCACTAGCTTGCATTTCCACCAACAGTGTAGGGGGGTTACCCTTTCTCTGCATCCTCGCCAACATCTGTCGTTTCCTGACTTGTTAATTTTAGCCATTCTGACTGGTGTGAAGTAGTATCTCATTGAGATTTTGATTTGTATTTCCCTGATGCTGAGTGATGTTGAGTACTTTTTCATGTGTCTGTTGGCCATTTGGATGTCTTCTTTGCAGAAATGAAAATTGACAGACTTTTTATAAATTATCTTTTTCTTTTCAAATTTTTATTTAATTTCTAGTTACATACAGTGAAATGTTGGTTTCAGGAGTAGAATTCAGTGATTCATCACTTACATACAATACCCAGTGCCCATCATGACAAGTACCTTCCTTAATACCCATTACCCACCTAGCCTATTTCTCACTCACCTCCCTCCATCACCCCTTAGTTTGTTCTCTATCTTTAGGGGTCTCTTATGGTTTGTTTCCCTCTCTCTTTTTTCTTTTTTTTTCTTTTCCCCCCTCCCATATGTTCATCTGTTTCTTAAATTCCACATATGAGTGAAATCATAGGGTATTTGTTTTTCTTTGACTAACTTATTTCACTAAGCTAATACACTCTAGCTCCATCCATATCATTGAGAATGGCAAGATTTCATTACCACATCTCCTTTATCCATTCATCAGTCGATGGACATTTGGGTTCTTTCCACAGTTTGGCTATTGTTGATAACACTGCTGTGAACATTGCAGTGTACGCTTCATTGTACCCCTTTAAATCTGTATTTTTGTATCTTTGGAGTCAATACCCAGTAGTGCAATTGCTGGGTCATAAGGTAGCTCTATTTTGAACTTTTTGAGGAACCTCCGTACTGTTTTCCAGAGTGGCTGCCCCAGTTTGCATTTCCACCAGCAGTGTAAGAGGGTTCCCCTTTCTCCACATCCTCGCCAACATCTGTTGTTTCCTGTGTTGTTAATTTTAGTTATTCTGACAGGTGTGAGGTGGTATCTCATCATGGTTTTGATTTGGATTTCCCTGATGATGAGTGATGTTGAGCATCTTTTCATGTGTCTGTTAGCCATCTGGATGTCTTCTTTGGAAAAGTGTCCATTCATGTCTTCTGCCCCAAATTGACAGATTATTTATTATTTATAATAATAATTATTATTATTATTTAGAGGTGGGGGGAAGAGGGGCAGAGGGAGAGAATCCCAAGCAGGCTCCACGCCCAGTGCAGAGCCCCGCACGGGGCTTGATCTCATGACCCTGACATCATGACCTGAGTCGAAATCAAGAGTTTGACGCTTAAACAACTGAGCCACCCAAGTGCCCCGACAGACTTTTAAAGAAAAAAGGAACTGAAGAAAATTATTGAAAGTGATTTTACCAAGTTCTCTGTATTTTTTTTCCTCAGTCTTAACATGCCTATATATTATGTACATAATTCTTAGCTTTAAGTCATTTATATAATAGATATAACTTTCTGGAATCATCCCAAATTAAAATTCATTGTTTTGAAAGTACCACTCAATGCAATTAGATAAGAGAAAAATATACGGTGTCAATACTTCAACTGAGGAGACAAATTATTACTATACTCAGACTATGTAATTGTTTGTATAGAAAATGTAAAATAATTGAGGGAAATTCTATTAGCGATAGATGATAATTCAGCTAGGTGGACTCGTTTCAAAATTAATACCCACATTCAGTAGCATTTCAATAAATAGTATTTAGCTATAAAATAGAATGAGGCAAGTTATCTCATTTATAATAGCATTAAAAAGATAGGACATTAGGTATAAACTTGATAAAAAATGTGTAAGACATACACATTAAAAAAACTAATACTTTCTTGAAGGATGTTAAAAAATTGAACAAATGAAAAGATATGTCATATTCTTGAATAAAAAGATTCAAGAAGGTAAACACATCAGTTTACTGTAAATCAATCCATAAATTCAATGTAATCCTCATCAAAATACCAACAGGAATTTTTATAGCTTGTCAACGTAGTATTAAAGTTCTCTGGAAACACAAAACTTGTGAAAATGATGTAGATTCCTGTATATGCCCAACAATTTGGGGGAGGATACACAAAAAGCTATTTATAATATTTACCTCTAGACAGCAAAAATGAGGGGTGAGGAGTGAAGTCAGAGACTTAGATTTTATTTTATAAATATGAATTTAAATTTTTTCAGTAGGTGCACACATTACCTATATGGTGAAAACTGTAGTTGTCATTTTAAAAGAATATTTCCCATTACATAGAGTAGTGATTGCTAACCTTCAGTGCTCATTAGAATCACAAGGTGAACTTTAATAAAACATCAGTGCTCAGACTTCACCACCAGATTTGAATTCAGTTGGTCTGGGGCAGGGCCCAGGTATTGGTATTTTTAAAAAAGCTTCCAGAAATTATGTTCAGCCAGGGCTGAGAACCACTGATGTCGAGTATTCTATGGCAGTGCTTTTCAGACTTCTGGTTACAACCCATTGGGCATGAAATCAATTTTAATGGGTTAGGACCAGCATTAAAAAAAATACAATTAGGGGCGCCTGGGTGGCTCAGTCGTCAAGCGGCTGCCTTCGGCTCAGGTCATGATCTCAGGGTCCTGGGATCGAGCCCCACATCGGGCTCCCTGCTCAGCGGGGAGCCTGCTTCTCCCTCTCCCACTCCCCCTGCTTGTGTTCCCTCTCTCGTGTCTCTCTCTGTCAAATAAATAAATAAATAATCTTAAAAAAATACAATTAAACAGAAATGTGTGTGTGAGAGTGTGTGTGTGTGTGTGTATAGACTAATTTGTGATCTAAGGCATTTCTCTTTCTGTGGGATGTAATCAACAAAATCAGAAAACCCCCACTTTACATGACTCCAACATCTCAGACCTTCTGAAACACTATCAGTATTTGTGTGAACTATGAAAGGCTTTTTATAGTTTAAAAATTATACTGTAATGCTGACTTTTGTTTGTGTATGTGGACATTCAATCGTTCATTCATTATAATTCAAAGATCGAAATGACGTAGGTATCTGTTCGTGCTTATATCTGAGCATAGTGTCTGACCTGAGTAGATGCTCAGTAAATGTATGATGAATGAAAGAATGAATGAATGATTAAATTATTAGGTAATTCTTTCCCTAATTTTCCCTAGAATTGTTTTTATAAACTAGTTTTTCTTCTTCCTTCCCACCACCAAGCTCCTGATTAAGTAATTACTCTAGGTGGAATAAAGCAAGAATTGCTTATTCTTGGATGGATATCCCAAGGTCAACATAACAACCAAGGCAGGATTTCCCTTTGCTGACGTACTCATCCAAGTGAAGACTATGCTTAGTTTGGATTAGGCCACACTGATTCTGGTCACATCCATGTTATCACAGATCATGTTGACCTGGGTCTCTTCCCATGACCTAAGATACTCATGAAAGATAGAACCAGAAAGAATGTGGCTAATATGGGTTGTTTTCACTGGAAGCAAGTTATGTCACTGATATTTCCCAGATTAAAAGTAAAGTCTTCAGAAAAAAATTAAATTCAATACACAATCAATTTTATGTAGCTGAGTAATTTTTTGAGTTACCAGAATCTTAGCCCTGGGGCAAGGTGCTGCAGGAAATATAAGGAAATCTTAGAGTTGCTTAAATCATGCGATGTTAACTGTGAGGGAGAAATTCAGATTGGGAAGAAAGAAAATGAAATGGGCCCAATGGAAAAGTCTTCAGATAACTAGATGCGTGGGACATCAAACATAGGAAGTGCAATAGAAGTACCCAGGTAACACCCTTAAGCCTGAACACTGGATTCTAATTTGCCTAACACCTCTTCATCAGATGCTTGTTTTGTGTAACATTTTACAAACCATTAACAAAGTAACAGTCCCTGGGAATTCTCTTCAGGACAGCGGGCCCACCATGTTCCTTCCAGCAAGGCATCGCGTGACCTCATGACTCAGTGTTTTTCTGGGCTATCTCTACCTCATGTACCACAGATCACACTTTCTTGAGACTTGACAAGGATGGACAGTGAGTATAGCTCTGGCATCATTAACTTTTTGCAGAGACAAGACATAGGTCAGAGTGACAACGACTGGCTTCTAAAGGACCATTTCAGGGATGATGGGAGGGATCTCTAATGAAGCAAAGGACTGTGAATGTATGTGGAGATGGAGATTAGGAAAAAAAAATTAATAGAGGTAAAACCTGAAAATTTCAGAGTTAAATACTATGGAAATAGGTGAAAACAAGGGGTATATAGTCTGGAAAAGAGAAGGCTAAGGGCTGACTCCATGAGGGTCTTCAAAAATATACGAAAGATGATTTTGTAGGAATAGGAGATACCAGAATGTTTACATCTTTTTTTTAAAAGATGTTATTTATTTATTTGACAGAGAGAGCGAGCACAGGCAGGGGGAGTGGCAGGCAGAGGGAGAAGCAGGCTCCCTGCTGAGCAGGGAGCCCGATGTGGGGCTTGATGCCAGGACCCTGAGATCATGACCCGAGCCTAAGGCAGTTGCTTCATTGACTGAGCCACCCAGCAGCCCCCAGAATGTTTACATCTTAAGCTGAAGTTTGAATAACTGAAGCTAGATCTGAAAAGGTACATCTTTTTTTTTCTTGTTTCTTCAACAAATACCTATTGAGTGTATACACAATCCAGTTGTTAAATATTAAATTCCATTTGCCCCGTGTGTAAGGCTCTGTGCTCGCACTGAGCATGGTAGAAAATTCCATAAGACGTAATCTTTCTCTTCAAGGGGCTATGATGAAGGAGTCCCTGTAGGAGATTGTAAAACTGTTTTTTCTAGGGTTTTTTGGAAATGGAATAATGAAGATGACGATAATCACGTGACCCAACCATTCAAGTCATGTTCTATTTATGTTTTTTTCAGACCCTCATCAAGGTCGAGAAAGCTATGACATTGCTTCTAAGGATGAATGTGTGTAATTATCTATTGTCCACAGAGAAAAGGGAAATGAGGGCAAAATGGATTCATGGGAATAAATCCTTTTCCCTGGCTTAATGCCAATACAAAAAAATGGTGTCCACAACCTCGAGTTTAAGGTTTTTAAATCAGCGAGTTCTTTATTTCTTTATTGTTTACTTCTGAGGGCAGAAAGAATATTCCAATTGTCTGCACAGAATATAGATTGAATTGTGAAATGAGCTTCTGTCTGCCCAAGTCTGCTGAACGTGGTCACGAGCTACAAATGACTCTTCAAGCCACCCATACGTGGAAAATTCAGTCTTTGCCCCAACAGTTCACAGACAGTAACCTGCTCCACGTTCATATCTTGACAAACTGTTAGAGACTTTTCAGTTTAAGAGAACTTGCCTAGAGATGATTGATAGACGGATGTTGGCTAGCTAGCTAGCTAATCACTTTTCCGAAAATTGTACATCCTTACAGGCTAATCAATTTTCAAATGAACATGCATCAAACTGATTAATTTGAAAAACTTGCCCTGTGGAGACATCGAAGACAGTTGTAAAGCAGACCCATTCTAGGTACTTAGTGTTGACTCACAGAAAGTGTCAAGTCTTTCCACCTTTTGATCAGACACCTTTCATCAATTTGTTGTCTGTTGTAGTTCAGTATTCTTGTGAATCACATTATTAATTGTAGCTACCCTACTGGAGGGCTTGAAAATTATTAGTGGGATAATTTTTTCAGGTGACAGGATTACGAAGCATATCAATGGAAAAAAGATTTGTATTTAAAATTTTTTAATTTTTAATTTTTTTTGTAGTTTTTAATTTTATTACGTTGTTAGTCACCATACAATATATCATTAGTTTTTGATGTAGTGATCCACAATCCATTGTTTTCATATAACACCCAGTGCTCCATGTAGTACATGCCCTCCTTAATACCCATCACCAGGCTAACCAATCCCCCCTCCCCCTCCCCTCTAAAACCCTGTTTGTTTTCTCAGGTTCATAGTCTCTCATGGTTCATCTCTCCCTCCAATTCCCCCCGCCCACTTTTCCCTTCCTTCTCCTAATGTCCTCCATGTTATTCCTTATATTCCACAAATAAGTGAAACCATATGATAATTGACTTTCTCTGCTTGACTTATTTCACTTAGCATAATCTCCTCCAGTCCCATCCATGTTGATGTAAAAGTTGGGTATTCATCTTTTCTGATGGCTGAGTAATATTCCATTGTATTTTTGGACCACATCTTCT
>NC_138381.1:50147419-50162437 GCF_054177405.1 Leptonychotes weddellii
GAGTCTTTTCTGTTTTGGGGGCTCCTCCTCCTAGTCATTCTGTTGATGGGTGTTTGAGGGAATGTATAGAGTCCAAATTATTGACCAGAACCCAAGCAAGATGCACCTGTTTTCTTGGGACCTTAGGGTTGCTCGCCTCTTGTTTTCCCAGCCTGTCTTCTGGGGGAAGGGCCTGCCGCGCTGTTACTCAGGCAACCCTGTTTGGGCGGAGTTGCCCTGCGCCCCTGTGGCGGGGGATGGGCTCAGTGGGAATCAGTCTTTGGGGCTTTTGTTCTCTGGCGCCTTTCCCTGGTGGCTTTCCGTGTCTTTTCCGCAAATCAGAGCAGAAGAGACTGTTTCCAACCCTCTGCCTCAGAGCAGAGAGACCTCAGTCTGTTCTTCAGTGAGCCCTCGAGGCCACACTGTCTCCGTTTCTGTCCCTGCTGCTATAAACTGCAGTGTCCTGGCTTGTGCGCCCCTCCGCAGCGCCCCCAGTCCTGCCTCCAGGTCGGGGCACGTCTCTGCCCTTTGTGCTTCTAAAACCGCCAGCCGCTCCCAATTCGCGCGCGCGTGACTCCACTGCTCGGGGTTTCCCTCCCCGGGGGTTGCAGTTCGCAGGCGCGACCCCAGCGCACCAGGTTTCCGACTCGGAGGCTGCATTTCGTGTGCGCGCGACCGTCGCTCCAGTTTCTGTCCGGGGGGCTGCAGTTCGCGTGCGTGCGACCCCGCTGGTCTGGTTTTCCACCCCGGGGGCTGCCCTAAAGTTCTTTCCCGACGCTATCGGTCTGCGAGTCTGTGTCCCGTCCCCAACGCGCGAGGCTGTCGCTCACTGGCGGTGCAGGATCCCCACAGCCAGGCTCCCTCCCGCTGCCATTTATCCTCCGATACCTGCCCGCGGAATCAGGGCTCTCCGCTTCGTACCTCACACCCAACCACCTGCGATATTCTGTTTGTAGAGATCCAGATCTTCTTACATCTCAGGCTGGTTTCTTGGGTGCTCAGAGTGGTCTGGTAGATATCCAGCTCAATTCCGGGGACCAGTTGAAATAGTGTCCCCTACTCCTCCGCCATCTTTCCCCCCTCCCTGTATTTAAAATTCTTATGTATGCATAATAAATATTAGAACACCATTGAGCTAAAATTAATGAGTCTATTTAAAGCACAGCAGTATTTAAAATTACCCGCCTGATGACAATTTTCACTTAATCACATTACAAGTGTCTCTGATTACTTCTTGTTAATTGCTACGTAGAATCTGGGGGGGGGGGGAATGATCCAGAAATTTCCAGGTAACAGATTACTTAATTGCTAACATCAGACTGGTACTTAAAATAATATTCACACTCTTGAGCCAGCCAGTTAGCAGTATGAACTGAGAGACACCTCTGTGTGGAGAATTGTTCTAGGTCCTGTGGGGAGATATGAGAACATCTCTGCAGTTTACAACGGCAGAGCAAGAACAAAGGTTTAGAAAGAATTGAACAATACCTGGGTCTGCGCAGGTATGTGTCATGTGAATCGCATCCCTAAATGCCAGGGGATTTCGGGTAACCTGACCATATTGTCTGTAAGATTTGTGTCCCAGCAAGATCATATTTCTATTACACCAGACCCGAGACTTTTCTCCCTTGATCCCCTCCTATTCATCTGCATAGTTTAATGCTTATGGTTTATTGTCTGTCTCTACCCCCCTTGAATTTAAGGTCCACAAAAGCAGAGATTTTTATTTATTTGTCCACAGATGCATTCCAAATGCCAGTAGAGCCTGGGACATAGTGGGCTCTCAATAAATATTTGTTGAATGGGTGAATTTAATAATTTCCAAAATGGACAAGGATGAGGACATCTGTTCAGGTGAATTTGCTGATTCATTAGAAGAAAGTTTTTGAATCAATATGGAGGTGTATCTCTGATATTGTTTCTTTTCTCAGATTTAAATTTTCAGGCCCAAAGGCACTGGGGTAAATCTCTGTGAAGGAAGGGCAGGTTTCCAAACTAATACTAACAACAGCATGTGAAAAACAAATCTATCCTTAAAAAAAATAAATAAAAAGAGTGAGGGAAATGGTAAGCTGGTTGTTCTGGAGGATAACTTTGCAAATTGGTTGAAAAATAAAAGAAAAAAATTCAATCACCAACAGCAAGTAACCCGTCGGAGTGAGTTTTCCTTTGATAAACTGATTTTTGACTGGTTTGACTCTTTCTGTTGGAGAGGCCAGGCCAAATGAAATTTGAATTGCTTCTTGAAAAAAACCAAGAAACAATACAAAACAAATTCTCCACTGCCTCCTGAAGCAAACTGTCAGAGCAGATCCTAACCCCAAATCATGGAACAGTGTCTAGACAAACAGCCACCTCCATGCAAACATATGCCACACACACTCTACTCATTCACAACTAGCTGCCGAAGCAACTCGGCTCTTTGGGAAGAGATCCTGCAAACGCACTTTGTATTTATTTATTCTTTTAAATGCAACTGACTTAATACTAGCCAGTAGTTCTTGATTTTTTTTTTTCCTTCTAAAAGACCTTTGAGGCCCCAGGACTTCACAGTAAAATACAGGCTCCTGCATTTCTAAACAGTCCCCAGGAGTATTTAATAAAATTGCTATCAGTCGCAGTTCAACAGCTGTGAAAAATCCATGGTGAGAACATCTGGGTTTAACCTGGGATTCCTTAGCATTTTGTGTTCTTCCTGCATCAATTTGCCTGGATGTCTAGATTCTTCCATCAAAAGGAACACAATCTAATTTCAAATTGAAGCCCAGGGGCAAATGATGGGTGTTGCCTTGTAGGCAATACCTGACACAACGAGTCTGATCCCACGAGATAGAACCATTTGGAGAAAAACTCAGTATTTCAAACTGAAGTCTCGTTTCTCCCACCTTTTGCTTTTCATTTTCTTTTTAATGGTGGTTCTTACTTTTTTTTTTAAACCTGCAACTCTTTCCCCTTTTCTCCATCTCCGAATCATTCTCGTGGCCACTCTGTCAAACAGTGATTGGGATGTTGCAGCTTTGCCTCTCAATGCCCTGGGGTCTCCAAGGGACGTGCCCCAATGCAATGTGCCCGTGGTCCTCTGCTGACATCACTCAAGAGCTGAGTCTTCACCGCGGCCCTGCAGGCCCTCGGGACTCGCCTGCACATCCCAGTCCTGGCACGTGGGCATCGGGCTCCGGCACTCGGCAGTGGCAGCTGGGCTGTGTTTTAACCCATCTTCTGCCTGAAAGGGATCTCTGGTGCAAAGCCTGGGGAGCAGGTGATCTCACTGAGAAATCAAGTTGCGATCGGCAATTCAGCGGAGTGCTCAGTCAGCAAGTCCGCTTGTGTAACTCTGGAGTGTTAGTGGCTCGGTTCGGGCTGTCTTCACAGCTGTATCTTCAGGACTGCGGCTGTCCCAGGCCTCTGCTGCAGATACACACCAGAGGGCAGGGAGGGACGGAGACTGGGCCAGAATAGAGCCAGAGTATATTTTTGAAGGGAGAGTTTTTAGGAATATATTATTCATTAATATATTTATTCATAAGAATATGTAAGGATTCTGAATATTCAAGAGTCTATTAACAAATATATTTTTCATGAATATATTTATAAGGAGAATCAGTTTTTAAGAACTTACAAGAAAAAATATTCATGAGGAATGTATTCTTGAATATTAAGAATATATTCATAGGAACACTTCATATTCAAGAATATATTTTTCAGCTCCGAGAGTTGCAGAGACAAACGGAAGATTCTTTAAAATGATATGAAACACAATGTAATGCAGGGGAAACTCAGTATTTCAAAAGGAATGAGTAACTGTGGCAAGTTGGTCATTTGCTGGGTGGTTAAGAAATGTTTCTGGATCAGGCACAGGAGTCAGGATTCAAGCTGGCCCTCACTCCAAAGCCCAAGTACTTGTACCCACACTTCCCTGCCTCCAACCCTCACTCAACAGAAGGAGATTCCACAGACAAAGAAAATTCCACCAAGAAATGCCAGGGATGTTCAAGTCGGCCCTCAGCAAGGGTAAGAGGTCACAACTCAGAGCCGGGGTTAACAGGAACCACTCTTGGAATCTGTTTAGGACTTGAGTTATCCAAGGTCAGGATCTAATCGTAGGCCAGGAGGAAAGAGGTGTTCAGAGCTGATTAAGGAGAGGTTTTTCTTGGGAGGACTGTGGGTTGTTGGAAGTAGAGAAATTTATTTTTGTGAAAAAGTATCCGAAATTAAAGGCATTCAAAGACTATGGTCTCAGAGGTCCTAAGCTCCCTGATCATCCTTGCTAATGATCTAATTTCCAGCCCCATGATGTGTACTTATGATGTGTTGTACAAATGGTCCTTTAGGGGAACTCTTTCTAATAACCCAGAAGTTTGTATTTCTTGAAGTCCTACTGGCAATTTTTTGCTTTGTCCCTGACTCACGCATATTCCGGGTGGGAATCAGGAAAGAGGAAAATAAGAGGCTAAGGGTGGTATCTGAGGGCAGCCAAGGTCTTCAAACCATCTGGGGCATTTCTGGATGCGGCCTGACTCCTGAGGGTGGGAGGATCCTCCTGGGAGAAAGATTTCATCTTGTAAGGTTTCCACCCTGTCTGGAGAGCATGGGGTGAGGGGAGGGAATTGGTGGGCATCAAGGCTGGGCGTGGTAGGGTGGAGACCATCCCAGGCCCCCCATGCTTCTGGGCCCCCTAACAAATAAGCACCCTGAGAAAAGTGGGCTTCTTGGGGTCCTCAGCGTTGATGCAAACTTAGGAGTTTATGTGTGGGGATTCCTGGAAGAATGCTCAGGAAACGGATGGCTGTCACCACTCTTCCTGACACTTACTGAACGGCCACTGTGGGGTGTCCGGCCCCTTACATGTGTTATGTGGGCTACATTCACATCCACACATCCACAAAATCTAATGTAAAAAAATTCCTTGGGGTGGGTGTTCTTTTCTTTTTACAGACAAGTGATGCCTATTTAGGAAGTTACAGAGCTGGGATCTGAAGTTGAGTTTGATGGGCTTGCCTCATTCACGGATGCAAGGAACCCTTACTCTGCGTGGATTAAATGCCAGGTACATCAAGTGCTGGGAGGAAGTGAAGAGCAAGCCTGCCACCATCTCTTGTCCCCACAGACCAGCTAGACTTGGGGTCGGGGGAAGCACGTGGTAAGGAGGGCGAGTGCGGAGCCATATGGTGGGGAGGGAGGCTGCATCAGGGTCTTCCCAGGCAGGGGGGAGGGGGAGAGAACACCTCAGGCAGAGGAATCAGTGTACGCCCAGGTAAGAGGCCCACTAAGAGGGTGAGTTTGGAGGAAGAAAGGAGCTTGGTGTAGTTCCAGCACAGGAGGGGAGCACGAGGGAAGCGCTGTGACCAAGGAGGAAGGTGGGGTGAGGCGTGAAAGCTGGCAGCATGTGGGGCCAGCAGGGACCCCTCAGGAGCTGACCTGCACCCCACTGGTCTCCACCTTCAGCAAGTTCGTGCTGGTAGAGAATCTAGAACACGGAAATGGACAGATGTTTCGGTTTCCTGAGTTGGGTAGCTACTCTGATGATGGTACTGTTACTTGGGTAAATTTATGAGGATGGGGCCATCTGAGTTGCCTTTCTAGTGTGACAAGGTGAAGGTATTGGGTGACAAGTCGGGGTGTCCGGCAGGTGGCTAGAAACCTGGATCGAGCTCTATCTGATCACACTGTCTTCTAGGAACATGGCAGTTCAACCCTAATTTATCCTGGTGTTGTTGTTTTGTTCTAGACCCTTCTGTTGAAATGACAAGTACTAAATATATGAAACATGCATCTCAGGTCTTCCATGGAGCCTGTATAATGAGCAATTGTGAAGTTCTTTTTAATTTAATAATCTCCATTTTAATTTCTCAAGTTATTTAAATTTTATTTTTTTAATTTTTTTCAAGATAAATTCAAAAGGTTTTTTGCACCAAATGCCACAGAAAAATGGATCAAAATAATACATGAACAAGTTTTAAGAAAAAATCCCTATACATTGACACTGATATCTATTTACCTGATTAAAAATATAAAGTCCTATCACTTTGTCTTACTGGAGCTTCAATAATAACAAATCCCAGAATTTAGGCTCCATGCTGGATGCGGACCTACTTTAAAAAAACTTGAGAATTTTTTTTTTTTTAAAGATTTTATTTATTTATTTGACAGAGAGAGACACAGCGACAGAGGAAATACAAGCAGGGGGAATGGGAGAGGGAGAAGCAGACTCCCTGCTGAGCAGGGAGCCTTACGCGGGGCTTGATCCCAGGACCCTGGGATCATGACCTGAGCCGAAGGCAGACGCTTAACGACTGAGCCACCCAGGCGCCCCTTGAGAATTTTTTTTAAAGTAGGTCCGCATCCAGCATGGAGCCTAACACGGGGCTGAAACTCACGACCCTGCCATCAAGACCTAAGCTGAGATCAAGAGTCGTGTTCCCTTTAACCAACTGAGCCACCCAGATGCTCCTCATTTCTGAAATTATTAACAGCCCCAGATGCCCCTAACTTCTGAAATTATTAACAGCTAGATCTGCTTCCCTAAGGAAACATATCCCAAGTACTCAAAGAAGGCTGACTTCTTTGCTGGCCAATGCACGCCGTGCTTCGTTCTTCCATGGCTGAGAAAAAAGCCTTCAGGTTGTGCTGTGGGAACAGGTTATTACAACATATTCATTAAGGCATGGAGGTGGGGGTTTTATTTTATCTGTTTATTATCATTTAAAATATATTAAAATTTTAACACAGCAGAAGCAGGAATTTAATTGTACATGGCAGTCTAAAAACAAAACAAAACCAGAAAACAGCAAACAAAACCACAGAAAACAAAAATTTACATGAACCAATAATATATTAAAATTCCATTTAGGTGAGGATCTTAAAAAAATGAAATATGCACACACCTCTTAGAGAAGAATTGTTTTTCTTCAATGACCTACAGCTTGAGAATCTCTCCAAGCTCAACCAACTTTCTTCAACCATAAGATTCTTAATGAAGCAAATGGGTGAGGTCTGTTTCTTTTCTCCCCCCATGGCCCCCTCTGAAAACAAGGGATCTCCACTTCCCCGGGGGCCTGTTTAGCTCTGGCTGTGGGTATAAAAGAGGGGACTGACTCCTCTTAAGTGTCAGATACAGTCACTTACACAAAACACTGACAAGAAATCAGAATTGTTCGAACAAATCATAGCCACCAAGCTCCCTACTTTAGAGATCTTCCCTTTTAATGGTGTGTCTCTATAAAGATGTAACACGGCTCCTTATTACACCTGCTCAGAGGGAGCGCAGGGCCAGTTACTTCTCCTGAGGCCGCCTCTGAATGGAAGCCAGGAGGGGTTCGGTGCAGGTGGGTGGCTGGCCCTCCAGCCCACGTCAGTGGCAGGACAGGGTCCCCCATGCTCCTGCAGATGGCCACTGGGCACTGCCTGGGGGTGGGGGTCCTTGGGAGGATCTGGCCAGCTTCTGCTACATGACCAGGCTGACCGTTCCCGGGTGCTCCTGGGCAAGTTCCAGGAGCCATTGGGAGGACAAACAAGAAACGCTTAATGGAACAAAAAGAATTAATGAATCGTGAAAACATGTGCTTATTATTATTATTATTTTTTAAAAGATTCACACTTTCCTGAGTAAAGTACACAAAAATCCCACATGAAGTCTTTCTAAAGCACCAGGCCTCTATCTCTTAGACTCACTGCGCCCAGATGGCAAATCTGAGCCAAGCTCAGATGTTCTGGTGAAAACATTAACAATGTATTTGTGAATGTTGTTTTTCTAATATTTTACCGCTTGAGAGTTTTATGCTTGAAAACTGGTTAATGGTGAAGGAGAAGAACTGAAGGTGTATGTGTAGGCTTCTTTGGTCTGTTTGTTGCAACACATCAGAGCTGGAAGGACCCTGCCGAAGATCAAGATGTCCCCAAAGCACACACGGGCCTGCATCCTTGGCCCTGGATCAGTCATCGATACCCTCTACACATCAAAACCACAGCCGCTTTCCAAGTCCAAATTAAATATGGATATGACCATGGGGACATTCAAATCAAACTAATGTGGGCCAGTTTTATTGCTGAAAGAACAAGGTCCTGGTGCCGTGGCCGTTCAGGTGGTGCGTTTATCCTCTGGCTTCTTGGCCTGAGAGAGAATCTTCTTCAGTGAGGTCCTGGGAATTCCTGAACATGAGGATAGAATTATAGATCTTCAGTGCTGGACCCAGTTTGATCTTCATCACCTTGACGATGTCCGTCTGAGTCAGAAGCAGGAAGGCTTTGCCATCAATCTGCTGCGAGTAAATAAACACACACTGTTTACCCTTTGGCAACTTCTGGGGGCCAAGCTGTGGGACGCCGAGCCATGTCAACCTGCCTGCAGAACCCTCGAAAAACAGAGAGACACGGCACCCTCTCCCACCTGGCCCCGCCGCGGCCCCCCCTCTGTATTGTCACCCAGGACCCAGTTAAATATGAACTCAATATACAGGCAAAATTTCTATTGTTCACAGTTTAAAAAATCTTGGCCTGAATTTGTATCACGAGCCTTAAAAAAAAACCTACTTGCATCCACCAAGTAAATCTCCAGGAATTTTTCCCAAGAGAACAAGGTGCAATGCATCCACTCTAGTGTTATTTGAAATAGTGAAATACTGAAAACAGCATTTCAAAAATAGCAGAAGTAAATCAATTATGATATCGTCTAGGTTGGGGTACGAGGCAGTCACCAAAATTCACATCTCAATGAAACACTTAATGATTTGGCAAATTTTTCATGAATTGTTAAGCAACAAACCATGACATGATGATAAAGATCTCAGTTTTATTCTGTAAAATTAAACGTGCATGACCACATATATACATATACATGATGAAAATATTTGAAGTCTTTATACCAAATGTTAAGTGAAGTCAAATTTGGCTGGTGGAGTAGTGGTTTGATTTTTATTTTCTCCTTTTAACTGACCTGCATTAAAATTTTTTTATAATAAATGCCTTTATAAGCAGAAATACATACAAAATAAATGTTTTATTTATTAACTTTTAAAAATATTTATTTATTTATTTTGGAGAGAACATGCGAGCCGTGCGGGGGAGGGAGAAAGACAGACTCCCTGCTGAGCACAGAGCCCCACGTGGGGCTGGATCTCATGACTCTGAGATCATGACCTGGGCAGAAACCAGGAATCGGTTGCTTAACTGACTGAGCCACCCAGGCGTCCCTTATTTATTAACTTTTAAAACATAGTGGTCTGACATGTAATAGCTTTCCTGAGACTCACAGGATGCTGAGTGACCACCACGCAGGCCTTTTCCACACCGTCTAAAATCCCCAGTGTGCTCTCCGTTTGAGTCCCAGGGACTGTGGGCGTGTCCTATACCCGCATCCCCTATTTAAACAGACTGGCTCCAATTATCATATGGTTTCTCTTATTTGTGGACCATAAGGAATAACATGGAGGACATTAGGAGAAGGAAGGGAAAAATGAGTGGGGGGGTGGGGAATTGGAGGGAGAGATGAACCATGAGAGACTATGGACTCTGAGAAACACACAGGGTTTTAGAGGGGAGGGGGGAGGGGGGATTGGTTAGCCCGGTGATGGGTATTAAGGAGGGCACGAACTGCATGGAGCACTGGGTGTTATACGAAAACAATGGATCGTGGATCACCACATCAAAAACCAATGATGTATTGTATGGTGACTAACATAACATAATAAAATTAAAAAAAACAACAGACTGGCTCGGAAAACTTGCTGGCTCTATAACCAAGAAGACAGAATGAAAGGGTTTTCTATGGTAACCCCCTTCCCTGAATCTAGCACTGTGGTTCTTTTTTGAATTAATGATACAAACCCTTCATGTCAATGACTCACTGAGGAAGTAAGGATCCCCCCACGGACCCAAGTTTTGAAATTTACGTTTTAAATTAAAGTGGGAAGTTAAAGTTTAAAGTTTTAAGAAAGTCGTAAAAAGCTTCCTGTGCATTTGTGATAGTGTCTGTTGAAGAATCGTCCATTTAGAGAACAGAATACCCGCAGAACTTTCCTAGGCACTGAAACACACGAACCCTGAACTTTAAAGGCCCCTCGCACCGAGAAGGGATGAGACAGGTTAAGTGATCTGCCCACTGGGGGACCGCTGGTCGTTAAGAGCCAAGCTGGAGAATCCTGACCTGCAAAGACACCTGTGGACAAGGTGGGTCTTGGGCGCTGCTTGATACAGAGCACGGCCTGTATGTGTGAGGCCAGGCCAACCACACCCAAGCCGTGCCGGGCTCAGCGAGAGCAGGTGAACGTCATGCTTCCATGGGCAGCTGCCCAGACTACGACCCGACTGACCCTGTGCTGAGTTCCCCGGAGATGCAGGACTTGCTGGGCTCTGAGGGGGCCCAGGACCCCAAACTCCAAGAGTATTTTCCCTGAACCATGACCTCTTAGAGAGGGAGAGTGTGTACTATATGCTGGAGTCTCTAAGAGTGTAGTTTTCCTGCAGACTTCTAGAGAAATGATGATGGCTCTGGAGTCACACGGATAGGGGCTGGAATCTGACTGCCCTTTTCCTGCTATGCCTACAATTGTAAAGTGCTTAGCACAGGGCCCGGCACATGGCAAGCCCACGATAAGCAATAACCACCATATCTTCACTATTATTCTATAGCTGATCCAGTCTCTTCTGTGGCTCCTAGAGCTATGGCTACTAATTCCAAGACAAATATTGAGCAGTTTGGAACATTCCCAACCAACAGGGAGTAGGACACGAAGCCCCATAGAAGGATTTTCTGGCTTCTCGGCATTCCTCTTGAAGCAGGTACAGTGCAGGGATACACAGGATGGTCCCACGTCACTGTGGGGTAGACAAATCCCCTCTCCTCCCTGGGAGCAGGCTCCTCGCAGGACCCCTCCTGCCCCCAGTGAAGCCTAAGTCATCACAGCAGAGCCTACATGGCACCCATAAGAATTAACTGACATGTTCATTCATTCTTCCACCGACTAGTCTATTTCTTGAGTAGGCCCCATGGGCCAAGCACCACAGCATTGTGGCAAAGCACAGCTAAGCATAAGCAAGACAAAGACAGGGGCTGACCCTGATGTGCCCGACTGCACTGCTGGGCTCTGTCCCACACTGACCCCTCTCTCCTTTCCACCCAGCTGCTCTTAGTTACACTTAAGTAAATGAAAACAAAGCACTTCGGGGGCCAGAAGCATGGAAATAGATATAGTTTTTGCATTTCTTACCTCTTTCTTGAAGCACTTGGCATGCTCTTCGCAGCCCAGAAGAGACTGTACAAATTCAGCCACCTACAGTGTAAGATGAAAAGCCTGATTTATAACACGCACCTGAAATAATTTCTTGGGTTGTAGTAATTCAACATTAGAGTAAAATATACTTCAAATTCCTCAAACACTTGGGATTGAAACAGTAACTGTCAAGGCACATTAGCATGTGCCAGCTCAGAAATTAGACCAGCCCCCAGCCCTTCTTCTGGCCTCTTATTGCCAGGCTGACCTACACAGGGTTACCGTTACGATGGCAATGACAGAGTCCATGTGTGCAGTGCTGGTATTCTGGAATCTTCTCTCGTCTGATCCTCCTGTCCACCCTGTGGAGTCAGGGAAGGCAGGAGGGAGTGGCCCGTGTGTAGCAGTCTCTACAGGGACTGTCAGAGAGGAGGACTGTCCACCAGGCCCCTTCAGCAGCCCCAAGGCCCCCGTCTGAGTCTCACCTGTACCCAGCCAGCAACAGGGACTCCAGGAACCTCTGCCTGCTGAATTCCCTCATCAGTGACAGTGAAGCTGAAGCCCCAGGAGGTTTAATGACCTTCCAAAGGTCATGCATGGCTGAGAAGTGCCAGGGATGGTTTTGGAACTCAGGTTTTCAGACTCCAAACGTGGAGTTCTGGAGAATCACCCTCTTCAACCTCATTTCCCACTCTTTCCCCCCCGCCCAGCCACACACGCCCCAAGTTCCTTTTAATTCGAGAGACCAGACAATGACCTGGCTGGATGCGCAGGAAGCTATGAGTGTTCCCAACGGACGCTTTTAGGGAACTAAGTGAACAAACATCATAATGTGTAGACTCTCAACGACCAAAATGACAAGTGGACTCTGGTTCCTTCTGGCAAGGTCTGCAGTGCAGGATGAAAGGCACGCCAGGAGGCAACAGTAACAAAACCTGGGAGATGATGTTTGTAAGAGCTATTGTCTTAGGTTTTAATTTCTGGCTCTCTGTGACTTGTGCCTACCGAATTGGGTGCACGTGAGCCTTCTCTCTCCTCTAATGGAAAAGGCCCACGGGAAGGCAGGGAGCTCAGGGCCTTGTATCAACATGTTCCACAATCCAAGAGCCCTGGGAGTCCCCAGCTCCCTGCAGGGAGAGGACAGTGGACACTGACCCTCCCCACACTTGGCAGAAGAGAGCATTGTGGCCTTGGCTGATCTCCAGCTTACGGAGCAGCCAGGGACCAACACCCACAGGGCGGACCCGGGTCCTGACACCTGTACGCACACCCTTGACTCACAGCTGTATTTAATACAAAGATTTCAGAACATCTTTTTAGGGGCCATCAACATGTTGGTGTCTGCTTTACTCACCTCAGATGCCACAAGTATATTTTATCATGAGTCATCTACAGTCATCCTTCCAAAGTGCGGGATGGTGAGAATTAAAAAAAAAAATCTTCCCAAACCAGTCATCATGCTGCCACACAACGGCATCCTCGAGCCCTAGATGCACCTGGGAGGCTTTAGCGTTCTGAGCTGCTTCGCCCGAGCGCCCCGTGCTCTGTTGGTTGAGTTAATATGATTCACTCTTCTTTGGTGGCTGAAAAGCACAGAGCTGAGGAAAGCGTGGAGATGCTGCTGGTCGAGTTGCAGGGACACGTAACTGGGGCGAGTGACAGCAGGGTCACAGAGAGTGACTCTCAAGAGTTTCTAGGGCCTGGGACACTGGGAGGGGGGGTGTAGTCCCCTTGTTCCCGAGGCTGCCCTCCGGCCAGGTACGTCCGACCCCAGCTACACGTGAGGCTCCTGCTGGGCGCTGGGAGGCGGGAGCGTGAGCAAGCCAAGTGGGAACTTCCACCGTGTTTATGGTTTGAGCAGAGGATAACGGGAAAATGGCAAGTAAGGATGGCTTACTTATCACTCTAGTACATGCTCAAATGTGCTAAGTTCGAGAGGTTCTGGAAGAGAGGTGGAAAGGCTGTGGGCTTCTAGCACGGACAGATGGCATCTCAGACAGGAACCCGGGAAAGGCATCGCAAGGGAGGTGGAGGCTGAGACAGGCAGTGCTGGGGGGTGAGTGGAGAAGACCTTCTCAGCACAGAGCGTCAGAGGCAAGGCCGCCAGCAGGATGCACCGCACACATGGCATCAGCAGTGAGGAGTCCCGTTTGGCTAGAACTGCAGAGCAGAAGGGGAGCTGCAGGAAAAGGCAGGGGTGAGGGGGCGGTGGTGCCATGTCCCTGGTGTGGGTGCAAGGAGCCCCGGAGTGGCGGCTCTCTCTCTTGGCCACACCTTGGAATCCCCTGGACAGCTTTACACAGGAATGATGGTGAGGCTCAGGCCACAGAGACTCCGAAGTCATCAAGCTGGATCTGGCCCAAGTGTTTGGCATTCATTTTTAGATTCCCCAGGTGATTCTCATGGGCAGGTAGGGCTGAGGACCCCGGCGCAAGAGAAAACTCGAGAGCTGATCTAGCAGCGTCGGGGGGACTGGGCAGGACATCATTGGGAGACACCTGCAGCTGTCCAGTGGGGGCCCCCGAGGGCTTGGACACTCTGTACGGGGCAGAGCACGGAGCTGGAGGCAGGAGGCGCTGCAAGGTCAAATCCTGAGATCCGCCCACAGGCTCAGGGTGCGACAAAAGGAATCAAAGCAGAGTCCAGGAAAACTGCTGGAGGGCAGGTGTGTCCCCGCCAGCACTACTGACTAGGGGGACTGAGCATTCTTTGCCGCGGGGCCACCTTGTCTGTTGCGGGCTGTTTAGCAGCGACACTGGCCTCCATCCGCCACGTGTCATTTGCACCCCCACTCCATCCGCCACGTGTCATTTGCCACGTTGTGGCAACCAAAAATGTGTCCAGATGTTGCCCACATCTTCCTGGTTCAAAGCTACTGCTCTAAAGGCACGTTTTCCTGAGATGGCTCTTTCACAGGGCAAGAGGCTGAATGTCACAGCAGGAAAATTAAAAATAAAAAAGTAGGACTAGGAATTAATAGAAGACATACATTTTGTCACAGCTCAATCATAGCTCCTGTGGGAAAGCCAAGCCAGCAATGAGGATCCGGGCTCCCCATGGACAGAGGGTCTTTAAAATACATGTAACAGGAACTTCCATTCACAGCAAATGTGTTGTGTGTTGCTTTGATGGTCTGCATGGGTTAAAATGTCCTTTTCTGGGCACACAGAAAAGAATCACATTCCCCCTCCTATTAGCCAAGAAGTCACTGTCCATGTCGGAGGTAGACAGGATTCTTCAACAGGAATGATGAACTGGTCAGAGTTCATCACGGCCGAGCCGGCAGCCCCCAGCTGGCCCCGGGCAACCCCTCCCTGCACCCGCCCCCCAACAAGGCGTGCATTGCGGACCTCGGGTCTGAAATCCTCTGCCTCTTCTGAAAGAGATTCTGAGTCTCTTCAATCTGTCCTTTTCCAAAGTCAAAAACAAGTTCCATGAAATCTATTGAAGCCGACTTTTCTGGCCAGAATTTAAAAATATCCAAAGGTCTTGATCATTATTCAGTGTCATTATCCAGTACTATTAGTTGGTATTTATTCCCTCTAAGAATAAATTATATTTTGAGGATTAATAGAAAGCCCATTTTGCTACAAATTTTAATTGGAAAGTGGTGAGCTTGAACATACCATACAGTGCTATCGGAAAGCTTCCCTCTCAGTCTCCCCTTAAAAATCTGTCTACCTCCATTTTTCCAAAGAAGACATCCAAATGGCCAACAGACACATGAAAAAGTGCTCAATATCGCTCAGCATCAGGGAAATCCAAATCAAAACCTCAATGAGATACCACCTCACACCAATCAGAATGGCTAAAATTTACAAGTCAGGAAACG
>NC_138381.1:50162937-50183741 GCF_054177405.1 Leptonychotes weddellii
AAAAAAAAAAAAAAGAAAAAAAAAATCTGTCTACCTCTTCAAGTCTGTGGTAAATGGGAATGACTCTGAACCAGGAAGGTACCGTCTGTTTGCCCGCACCCAAGATGGCTCTGTGGACGCGTCTGCTTGTCTAAGGTGATGGCGCTGCTGTTGGGGCCTGGGGGGGCCAACCTCCGCCTTGGCTCCCAGCGCACACCTGTGGGGAGGCTGCCTTGCGCGGGGTTCCCCAAGTTCTCAGGAGCGGAGTGTCCCACAGCTAAAGCCCTAGCTTTGTCCTGGAAGGACACTGAGTAGGTTAATCCTGGGGATGACACAGCACTTCGGGAGGACTAAGAAAGATGACCCTGCACCAGCTCTCGGATGAGCCCGTTACTTTCCCCAACCTACCTCCTCCAGCGACCTACTTTTCCTGGCATCCTCTCGGAGCTCCACAGGCCTGTTTCCTCCCGTGGAGCGCTTGCTCCCTTAAATCTTTCGGAACGGTCGTGTTCTCGATCTTGCTGAGCCGGGAGCTGTGTGTCGGATTGCACTGGCTCCAAGTCCACTGGGGGCCGTCTTTCCAGCCTGGGTCTCATTTTTTAACAGTGGAATTTGCTATTTGCCCTTTTTTAAGGGCCCACTTGTATAAGGCTGCTGTGCTTAGTTAGCAGTATCCCGAATTTTTCAGAACACTCCCTCCTGTGTAAAGATTGCTTTTAAAGCGACTGCCATCTTTTAAAGTTAATGGACGTTTAGGGAGCACTTGGTTGAGGCTATGGCGATTTATATGTGCTGCTTTAAAAAGCATTTTTGACTGTAAGGAGTAAAAGCACCCCTCTGTGCCCTGAGCATACACAAGCCACATGGCTGTAAGGTGCGCACAACACGTCACCTCCTGCCCTCACGTGCCCGCACACACCCGCGGGCGGGAGGGTGCTGCATAAAACCCACCTCCCCATTTATTCACTCACACATCTGTCAGACACCTGCTCTGGGCAAGATACGGAAAGAGACAGAAAAATATTTTAGTTCCTACTCTTAAGTGCTTATACTCCTTTATAGACCATTTCCACGGCCCAGAGTACGAAACACACTTCACACTGACCGGAACTAGAGTGTTGCACATACCCACAGACTTCTAACAAAGGTTTCACAAAATAATAACCCTTACTACAGTTATGGTCTTTCCTCTCATCTTGTCTTTCTCTCTAGAACCATGAAATTGACTTCACAGCCTGCCTGTGCTTTGAAAAACACCGCGCTAATAGAAACAGCCAGAGCGCTGAAGGAGCGAGAAGGCCGCTCCCACGCTCTGGGCGACGTTACAATGGTCCTGGGCTGGCTTCTCTTCGCAGGTAACAGAATGCAGAGAGGAGGTCTCCCTCCCAGGCCAGGATAGCAGACAAAAGGAAACGTTCTTGCTCTTCATCTTCTGGCGCAGACAAGACTCCTGCCTTGAGCCTCCCTGAATGGCACTTAACACAAGGATACACAAGTCCATTTTCAATGTATCCTGTCTTGGGCTCCCGTGGTTCCTCTCTCCAATACTTTGCCTAATGAGAACAAAACACAAAAGAACAGCACCCCCTACCCCCCCCACCTTGGTCTCCTCTTGCCCTGCACTGCCTTTTCAAATCCTTGCTGCCCTATTCCCATTTTTAATGTGGCATCTAAAAAATCCAATAGTCACAAACTCTATTGTTGGTACTCACTGCAATGCCCCCTAAGCAACCCCCATCTGAGGGCTGCCTTATCTTCAAAGATACAAATAGAGTCACCACAAAGCCCACACTCTCACCCCATCCAAGATTCTTCCTGAGGGGCCTATGCTGGTTCCAGGAAACGTGCTACGAGAGTGTGAGAATACAGAAGGAAATTTAGGACATGCTCCTTGTCCTCAAGGGCACCTAGTTAGGGAGATTTCAAGGCTATGATATATTAAACATGACGGAGTAAGTCAAACTTTCTCTGGAATGCATCCTTGAGGGAAGTCACGGTTATGGAAGCATCATGACAGGCACACTTTATGAAGACAGCCTCAGGGATGATGGTTTAATTTTAAATCTAGAAAATTCTAAGGCCTCTTTCAGCAATAAAGGGCTGTTCCATGTGTATCCACTACAGAGAACTCAGGGACTGTGACCTTGGCCTCCTAATAGTCCTTGATGGCACCCTTGGTGTCCCCCACAGTGAGTCAGTCCCTGTCCCAGTGAGACTTGCGGCGTGACCACCACTGCCTTTTGTCACCCTCCAAGCCCTCACTTCCTGCAGTGCCAGACTTGGGACTCGCCAGATCAGAGGTCCCCTAAACTTCCCATTCACTACTTAGTGTTCCGAAAACAGAGGTTCTGTTCTCTTTGGACGATGGTCCTCTTGAGACATTAATAAAAGCTCTGGTCCTCCTCTTAAGGACAAGGAATACACATATTGTCCACATTTTTTCCAAATCCCTGGAGGCCTAGTTCCGCAGCCCCAGCCAGGAGCCCTGAGATACATCTGGTGTGTGCCCTGTTGAACGGGACACTCGCCACCTGCCTCCCATTGACACTTCTCTGTTGTGGACTCTCTCTCCGACTGCGGTCCCCTCTGACCTCCGTCCTCGGCGGCTCTCCTTGGACAACTGTGACCTTGGTAAAGGCTCACTCAGCGCCCCCATCCATTAGTGAGGCCTCATGCGATATTTCCACCCCGGGAATAGGTGTTGTACATATACTGCTGTGATGTCATCCACAGGGACTTCTCCCTTAAGATGTCCCATATGAAATTCACCATCTTCTCCCCCTGCCCCCAACTGGATTCTTGCCCCCAAAGTTTCATTTCGTTTGGTGGCACCACTACTTTCCCATTCTTGCAGATGAACTCTCTAGCCCGCATATGTCATCCCGGGTCCTAAACTGTGTGGTGCTGAGACTACGCATGGAGTCATGTTTGGCTCATTTCACTTCTTCACGTTCAGGATCTGATCTGTTTCACTGTGTTGTGTTCTTGCTTTCAACTTGAAAATGTCTGCTGACTTCGGGCAGTTCTTCTGCCAAGTGCAGACCCGGATGATTCCACACCAGGAGTGTGTTGGGGTTCCCTGGGCGGTGCTCCCTGGTTGGTCCCTCTCCTCCACCTCTTCTCACACGTACTCCTGCAGATGGGTGCCACTCTCATGTCATGCCCCTGAAGCACCATCTCTACAGATGACTTTCTGCGTGAGCCCCTCCTGTGGCTCATGCTGCCGACTGACGGGCACGCAGGCCAGCGAGCGTCCTGCCTCACACCCGGCGCACCTTCCCCATCCACATACTCCTGTATGTGCCCCACGTCCGCAGGGTGCTTGGCGGGTAAGACGTCAGCTCAGGACCTGGCTCTGCCTGTGGGGCCCTGTGGGGCCCTGACTTAGTCTCTAGGTGCCTCAACTTCCCTAACTGTAAAATGGGCAAAATAAAAGACTACTTCCCTTACTCCCAGTATATTAATAGTGTTCACTGTCATAATCAATGTTAGCACAGGACGTGCCGTACATCTGCCATCCGTGTATAAGTCATACTCACTTGCAGGCAACCTTCCATTTTCCCCTTTGACTGGAATGGCTGCCCTTCCTTTCTCTGCTTGGATGTGTTCCGCTTTTGTTTCAATATCCAGCAGCTCATGATGCCCTTGTCATGCAACATTCATTCAACAAACATCACTGGGTTATCCGCTAAGTGCCGGGTGTAGTGAGAAGTTCTCCGGAGACGTGCCAAGTGAATGAAATAAGGTCTCTACTCATCTGGTGAGGGGCAGACAAGTGAGTGCAGGTCAGTGACAAAAAAGTCTCTGAGGAGATGGGAGCACGGAGAGGCTCCTGCAGGAGGGGAGCACCATGCTGATGGCCGGGAGTGGCCACAGGTAGCAGGGGTAGCAGCTGCACCAGTGTGAGAAGCCCATGCAGGGACACAGGGTGGGAGGCCCACTGGGGGCATGGTGGGAGGCAGGGCTGGAAAGGTAGGGGTGGCTGCCCATGCAGGTCCTAAGGCATGCCAAGGACTTTGTCTGGGGAGCCAGGGATTGTGTTGAGGTAGGCAGAGACACACCCAGAGCTCTGTGTCTCTACCATGTTCAGCTGCTCTGTGCACACAGGGCTGGGGCTGGACGCAGGTGGCTGCCTTCTCTAAGACATCTTTCTAAGCACGACAGTGACGACGCAAGGGAAGAGAAGCCACCGTCAGTCTAACTTGAAAGTTGGTAGAACCTTGAGTGAATGGCTTGAAAGTCAGGATGGATGATTGCCACTGAGGTCCCCATTATGGGCAGTGCTGTTACAAGGCCAAAGCCATACATGATTGGACCACAGACACACTCGGTCTTAGTTCAGTTGGCTTGGTCATGAAACCTCTGCATGCTTTGTAAACCGGTCAAAATTCATCGGCAAGGGGCAGGGGGCAGACCCTGCATACTCTTTAAGGAACAGGATCACATTTAGTCATCGCCGGCTGGCATATTGAGCCAGCACTCTGTTACCAGGACTCTAGGATAATCTGGAAAGAGTGGAAGGAGAGGTGGGGCCGCGGCGTGTGCTGAGGGAAAGGTATCAGCCCCTGCTGCTCCAACGAGGAGTGCTGGGCAGGGCAATCCTGCAGGCCGATTCTGTGAGGTGCTGGCGAGGAGGTGGACGGAGCAGGCTTGCCCTGAACCTCCAGCCTCTGCATGGCCTTTGTCACCTGCTCCTTATCCTGGGCTGGAAAGGAAGGCCTGAACCAATGTTAAGTCAAGCTGATTGCAGGAAGTGCTCACTGAACATTTTTGCAACTAATTTAACTCCAGCTCCACTGTTATCTTGTCCTCAGAGTGACCCAGGGTTTCCCTTCATTTAAAAAAATTAATTAAGGCCTGACTAGTGGAAATAATACCTTTATTAAAAGAAAGGTCAGAGAGTGTATTCCTTGAAAGAAAACTGCTCTATATATGAAGCATTTCCACAGCGTTATAGCAAGCAACGGGACTTACCCGATCCTTATTAAAAACCTACATTATAAGGCACGGTTATATTAAAGTTGGATCTGTTTTCCCATGTGTACAGCATCTTATGCACTGTTGTGATCTAATTCAGTTTAAAAACAAACCTAAGGTTAACTGATCATCTGTGGCTTCCAGTGGACAAATGGCAGCACAGAGCTGCTCCATAACGAGAAGAAATGGGTCCTCTGGGACCCTGCAGAACAGAACACCCTGGGGGTGGGTGCTTCCCAGACGAGGTGCTGCTTTTAGGGCAGGGGCTGCCAGGGTGCAAGTCTACGGTGCTCATACATGCATGCTTCCCCAAAGTAAATCTGTGATGTGGGACCGGAGGCTTGGGCCCCTCCACTGAAACTGGCCCTGGGCCGATGGTGACAGAGAGCAGAGGTGGCTCTGGGGTACCACTGGGGAGTGGGGGCCAAAACCAACTGGGCTGTCCTAATTTCCTCAAAATCAGGCCCGCCTTCTCCCTTAAGTGTGGATCTGAAATTTGATGCTGTGGATTCTGTGCCTAGGAGGAATTCTCAGCAGCAGGGCCCCGGTCCCTCCAGGGCCCCAGAGCAGCCCCGCTCACCTCATCCACTGTCCATCGGGCCACCTCGCTGGCCTGGATGTTGGCCACACCTGGAAGGAGCTTGCAGTGCTGCTCCCTGCCGAGGGGAAGGTCCCGGAAGGGGTGGGCCGACACGGAGGACATGAAGACGGACTGGTGCAGCGCCTGCTGTGTCTGCTCAGCAGAATATTCTGGAAGAGAGGCAGGGTGAGTGAAACACACGTGCGCGGGGTGAGTTAGGGAGCACCCCCTAGGTCAGTCCCTCCTCCCGGGGGCCCAGGATAAAACAGGTGCACACTCAGTGAGGACCCTGGTGTTCCGGTCGCTTGGCAGCATTGCCAGGAGGCGTCGCCACTGCTCTGTTTCAAAGCAGCTGTCCTGAGAAACAGATGTTATATAAGGCCCAGATGACTCCGGCTGTTTGTGAAGTGAGGTCAAATAATCTCTAGCAGACATTGCTTGATGCCAACCAAGAGCTAGGCTGTCACTGCCACTGGCTTCTTTCTCCCCAAATCAGAGGTCAGAGGAAGTACAGAGCCTTGCAGAACGCGGCTGTTAAGTGGATTGGCCACCGACCCATCCGGGATGTGTGTGCCCACAAAGAACGACTTCTTCCTGGAAGCTGCTCTGTGTGTCTCCAAAGGCACAATGAGCCCAGGCCCACATCTGGCTTCACAGGTCCCCTGGGGGATGCTGAACGTGGAATGCAGCACAGGGTCCCTGTGGGAATGTGGGTGGCAGCTGCTGAGCTAGCTCCCAGGGAAACACGATGACCTCTCGGGACTTGCGGGAAGAGGCTGCAGCTGAGATGCGACTGTCCCGACACAGGCGCTCTTAAGCGGACACTCTCTTTTCGGAGCAGGAGCTCTGAATGCGCTCCGGTTCTAAGACACGGAGGGCAGTGGCTGCTTGCTGGCTCAAGGCTGCTGTCACCACAAGGGGTAAGATCGCCCTCCTGCCTCTTACTTCTCCCCAGGCTTACGGACCTGGTTTTCCACCTTCCAGAGTGACTTGACTCTTATGTTATATCCCAACATTGAGATGGAGCCAGAGATCTCAATTCAATTCCTTAATTATTTTGCTTTGAACGTATAAGGAACAAAAACATTACAAAGATTCCGGAGAAAACCCAACTCATGCCTTTGTATTGTCATTTTTTTAAGAGGCTTTCAACACACATGAGCAAAATAAAGCGTTGATATTTAAAATACTTTGAAAAGACCACAAAAAATTGTTTTAAGCCTTGTAGAAGCCTACGTTTCCCACTGCAAATGACAAGTTAAGGAAAGAGTAGCCACCTAATTTAAAATCTATTATGATGGTCTGTGTTTTACTAACGGAATCGGAAAAGCTATTATGCAAATATTTCTACTTCCAATTAATTACAGTTTTTAGTAGGTGAGGCTGACCTGCACTTTGCATGGTCTCACAGCCACATGCGTGCTGGTAATCAGAGAGGTTCCAAACTAGGAAGAAGCCCAACCATCACCACCCTGCCTGCTCGGCACAGACATCCTACATATTTACCGATGCTTGCTGTCTGCACAGATAAAGAGACAACAAAATTGCGGCCTTCTCCCAAATTCTTATGCTCCAGTTGCAAGCAGCAGCAAATTCATCTCTAAATGCTGACTGTCCAACACTGACCTTTTTAGTATGTAAATAGGTTATCTCCCTCTGTGTAGTTCAGCCAACTGTATGTACAGCTGCCGGTTCGGAAGCGAAACTTCACACCTTCTTGGCAAAACCAGTATGTTTACAAATGTGAATGTTCTTTAATGAAGGTGTCAGGTTGGACAAGGAGCATGCACAAAACAAGCCCTGAACACCCAGGGCTTCTGCGTCCCCGAGCCAGTCTGTGGTCAAGGCCACAGAGTCACCCAGGGCTCTCCTGGGCAACAGGGAGTTAACGCTCTGTGCGCAGAGGGATTAAGACCTGAGCCAAAGCCTGGCTTTATTCTGAAAAAGAATCACTGCATCAATCAGTTGGTTGCTTTTTGCTGAAATAGCGTGGACTTAAAAAAAAAAAATCACATCTGTATCTCAAACCCATGCCCTGGGTAAATCAATCATGTGTCATTTCCAAACTGTATAGAACTCTAAAAGGACACAATTAATGAGTCTTATTGTTTTGGAGGTACAAAGATGTGAAGTGATGGTGAATAGATTTCTGTGATTCACAAATAAAGACCGAAGGCATTAAAAATGTCAAAGAACTACTATGCTCCCCAGCAGGAACATTCTCCACACTGTAATTCTGGAAGCAAATTGCCTTAGGTGCCAAGGGGTCCACTGGGAAATTCGTGTAAGGTGTGCTTGCCAGCACCAAACAGCACTGGGGTTCCTCAGTACCCCGCTTCTCATGGTTCCGGGCCCTGGAAGATGGGACCCGTGGGTCAGTTCAATTAACAAGACGGCCTTCAGGTTACAACTACAGGTAGGGAGCTCGGGCTGTGTTGCACACCTGAAGTCAGGAAGATTTACGCTGCCTCTGGTTTTTGAATTCAGTGAACTGTGTTCCTATTAAATCAAACTACTGGTTTGAAGGGAGGTGAAAGCCAGATTTCTCGAAGGATGAACAGAACTTAATGGAGAATTGGTTCTATATGACAAAGTGAGTCTTCCCATGGCAGGTGGGCAAGGTCTACCACCAACGTGCTGGGTCACCAGTCCCCTCACTGGCTTTGAGTTCTCATGGGTATAAGGGCTCTTGTCTGTTTACCTACAACCCCATGTTTTGGGGGATGCTTACCAGAACTAGTTATATGCTGAGCACGAATAATTCTATTATCAACTTTATAAAATGAGATGGGAAGCCAGAAAGTTGAGTTTTCCAGTTCAAAAAGACATGAGTTACGTTACGGAGGGAGTCCGAGAGCAGGGAGATTGGAAAAACCAGTCTGCCAACTCGAAGATATGACTGCAGTTGAGAACATGTACCACCCAGAGCTGGCGGGAGGGGGGAAGGAGAATGTGCATAAGGGCATAGTGTGGTCCCCAGTATATTGTAACCACTCATTAAGGGTAAGTGCTACTCTAAGTTTGACTATAAGTTCCTTGAGGTCTGTGGAGGGATGATGCATTTTCAAAATTAACACCATGCAAAGACTAATTTTCCAGCAGTAACAAAAGAGAGTATATGCATTTTAAAGAATGTTTCATGGTGGTTGGCTTGCCTTCTTTGTACCATTTACCAGGTACAATTTCTTCCAAAGCTGATGATTTTGGGGTGAGATATTCATGTCTAACTGAGAGAATGCTAGGATGGGCTTGTCTCAGAGGACTGTGGCATGGGGCATGGAGGGTGGGGTCCACATCGGGTTGCCTAGTTGTGAATCCTGGTGCCCACACAGTTGCTGAGTGACTTAACTCTGTGTATCAAGGTATTTTAAATGGGATAATAATAATACTTATATCTCACTGAGTTGTGAGAATTAGAACAGCTCCTGGTACATAATAAGTGTTCAACATGTTAGATATTACATTACTGTTACAAGTATTAAAAAAGAGACAAGCTCAAAATGGAGTCATTTGTGCTCAGCCCCATATCAGCAAACCAAGACTTAATACCTAACCTAATCACAGTTTCAACCTCTCCCAGGAATGTAATCTCTACCAGTCAGTCTGGAATTTCCTGGTGAGCATTTCTGAGGTAATTTGCCTGAGAGATCCCTGCCATCCCCCAAACAAAGGTGACCTTACCCAAAACAACCCACTCTTTGCTTGTCTCTGCCCCCTTCTGCCTGCAAAAATCTCCTACTTTGTACAGCTCCTCGGAGCTCCTTTCTATCTGCTAGAGGGGTTGCTGCTCAATTCACGAATCACTGAAGAAAGCCAATAAGATCTTTAAAATGTAAAGTTGGATTTTGTTTTTTAACATAAGATATAAAGATATTTTAACTTCTAATAGTAACAAATGTTTGGACATAGATAATTTCAAAAGCCAGCATGGCTGGATATGCCTAAAACCTATGAAAGCTAAAATTCAGACTGAAACTCAGCGTCTTCGGGCCATGTTCAGCTTTCACACCCAAGTGGTCCTGGAACAACAGTGTCTTGGTCACCAAAGTCACGTGCAGAGTCCTAGTGGGAGGAAAGGAAAGTGGGATCCGTGGCCACTGCCGTTGCCGGCCAGGGCATCCGCTGTCCAGGCACACTGGTGCCAATGTGTGGGAACCGAGTAACACTGCTAAAATGCATTCAGCCTGCCAGCTTGGAAATTATGTGGCTCTTGACAGACTTTTAAAATGTGGGGTGATTTGCATCATTTTAAATTCTGTGCATAAAATTAGACTTTTGAAAATATCCACTTAAAAATCTGCATACATTTTTATGAAATGCGAATTTTAACTTTTTACCAAGCCCAGTGCAGCTCATGTCATATTAGATACTCCCTAAATGGTTGCTAATAAATTAAAAAGCAGAAGCCTGTGATGAAGGTATATACAGTCTTCAGAAACTATTATCAAATGAAAAGGATCAGGTCATTTGGTCTTGGGGCTCTTTGAGGAAACAGAGGCTTCTGGATTAGAAAAGGATGCCCACCATGAACACAGGACAGAAAGGGTTTTCCTAACTGGGTGACTTATGTAGTTCATCCACGAGGCCCAGCATCCAGCCCCAGTGTCCCCCTAACACAGCTGAGTGATATGGGATGCTCCCCAGTGACACTGCCTCATGCAGCAATGATTCCTACCCACCCCCCTAAAAGTCAGCCAAGAAAATTCAGCCTGCGAAAGCAGCCCTCCTACTAGAGGTTTTAATATTTTAATTAATCAAAATGCACCTTTTGCATCAGAAAATGTAATGCATGTGCAGTCCTGGCTTTGCCTCTAACACCAACGTGTGAGTGACAATAAAGAAAGCTATCCCTACACTTAAGAGGTCTTTCCCTTTCCAGAAAACACTGAGCATGTAATACTTGTCACCTCAGTGGTTTGCCGTTTCTAGAACAGTTTGGTTGTAACAAGTCTTTGGCTACTATTTTTCTCTCACTGGGTGTTTCTTTTGGGTTTTATGAATTTAAAAAATATATTATGATGTGTTTACTGATTGCAGCCAAGGTATTTTGAGATTTGGAGCACTCGCAAGTTCCCTCGGCCAGCACGTTCAGCTGTGTCCAGCTCTAGAGTAGGGTAGGCCCTAACTAGAGTACCAGGAGACTGGGCCATGGATCTGCATCCATTCAGCAGCACTCAGAGAGGAGGAAATAAATAGTCATTAGGTCATTACCTTTCTTGCAGAGGCAATAAGATGATGGAATCCTGCGGACTCTCTGATGAGACAGGAGTCTCTTGGGGCGCCTGGGTGGCTCAGTCGTTAAGCATCTGCCTTCAGCTCGGGTCATGATCCCAGGGTCCTGGGATCGAGCCCCCCATCGGGCTCCCTGCTCTGCAGGAAGCCTGCTTCTCCCTCTCCTACTCCCCCTGCTTGTGTTCCCTCTCTCGCTGTGTCTCTCTCTGTCAAATAAATAAAATCTTTTAAAAAAAAAAGGAGTCTCAACGGCAAGTCCCATCTGCTCCTGAAGGGGAAAACCCTAGCTGGGCACAGGCCCTCTTCTCCAAGTCCACGGGGACAGCCAGACGGCCTGGCTATGGGGGCTGTGTGGCCCAGGGCTGCCTCTCGGGTGTCATGTCAGACAGATGTGGGACACGGGACGAGCACAGTCTGCTTCCCCATCCCACAGACTTCAACAAAGTCTAATAAACGATTTCAAGATGCAAGGATTTTAATTCATCTGAAAATAACATGAAAGTAGGTCCCTGATTTCTTCTCTGCCCCTCTCGTTCTCCCAACTTCTGCTCTACTCCCACAAAGGGAAAAAATCCTTTATGGAAATGTTCTTTAAAAATATGGCTGTTTCTTCACAAAGGCGCACACAACAAAACCGAAGCAAGTGAGTCATAAATGGTAACCAGAGGCTGCATGGCTGGGCCTCGAGTTATTTTTAATCCCACTAACTACAGAGACCCATTTCACAAGCAACCTTCTCTTCAATGAAAGGGGTAGCAATTCTACTGTGTTCTCTGCTCTAAAGAGGAGGAAATGAAAAAATAAAATGTCAATGGGTCCCCATATGCAATTATTTTTTTCTCGCTTACTATATACCGTGACAATCACTGACTGACTCTCCTCCATGTACCCAGCACTTCCTGAGGCTTTTCTCTGCTTGCAGCCCTGTGCCCCAGTAGTGGCTTCTGCTGGAGAAGCACGGAAATGCTCAGAATGGGCTTTGCACTTGGCAACTGTTTCTTCTCACGATCCCCTAGTTTTAGGTCTTTGTTCTTTACAGGCTTGGGGCGGTCATTTCTATGCTGCCTTATCTTCTCTAGATTTGATCAGGCTGGACTCACTCAGTCCCTCCTCATTTCTATTTCTTTACCCCCCAGGACCCTCCAAACAAAAAGAAACAGAACAAGAGGAGCCCAGGAGACCGAACAGCATCAGCGAGACAACCACACAATCCGTGTTCAGGAACACACCTGACGGGTTCAGTTTCCAGTGGGCACTTGGCCCACTGCTGATTCACACCTGTAACTTCTACTCCTACTAAAACAAGCGCAGTGATTTGTTTGCCGTACCACGCTGTTTCTTCGTAACCTTATTATTTAGAACCCATACATTGGTATCTGCAGAGTGCTTTATGACTGCAGTTCTTCATCTTCCCTCCTCACAAACCTGCTTCGTCTGCATCGATTTTATATGAATGTGGAAGATGAAGCACAGAAATGTCAGGGACTGTCAGGGACTTCCCAGGGGGCTAATAGAATCAGAAGTTGAATGAAGAATGCTGCCTCTTCTAGATCTGTGTACTGGCCACAAAGCAGCCACACGTGGCCCTGGACTATGTGGACAGTGCAACCTGAGATGTGCTGTAAGTGTACGATGTGTCGTAGATTTTGATGACTTTTACAAAAAAAAAAAAAAAAAAAGAACGTAAAATATTCCCTTACATTTTTAAATCTTGATTTACATGTTGAAATGCTATTTTGGATATATTGGGTTAAATAAAATGCCATTCAAATTAACTTTTCTCTTTTCTTTTGTTATTTTATACGTGGCTCCTAGAAAACTTCTAGCTCACAAGCAGCTAGCATTGTGTTTCTACTGGGCAGTGCCGTCTGGAGGAGTGCTGAGTCGTGGCTTCTCTCAGATCTGTGCCGGGTGCAGGGAGGGCCAGGGGGCTGACTGGAGTTAACACAACCTGTCGTGTTGCCCTGTTGCTGTCATGACGATGCAGCCCAGGCAGCCTGCACCCCCACCCCCCAGCCACCACAACCCTGAGAGTGGAGGAAGCCAGGAGACTGGAGATTAAGGACAGCCCTCTTGGGTGGTTGAGTGCAGCTGGAGACGGCTGGCTGAGCTCCAGTCTTGGCTCCACAGTTAACTGGCCGGGACGCTGGAGTTGCACACTGGTACACTGGTCTGGCACACAGAGGATGCTCAGTGTCTGCAGAGTTGGTGAATAAATGACGGAATGAAGAAATGCATGTATCAGGAAAGTAGGAACTGTCTTCATTTACTACAAATGCAAAAATGGCGGCTTTCAAAACCAGATTAGGAACCACTCAGATTTCGAGCCACTTTCTCTTGAAGTGTACACCCCCAAATCACTAAACTCTCAAGGAGCCTGTGGTAACTCAGCTGCTCTCTTTCCTCACCGGTGACTGGGTCCCAGGGGGGAGGATGGACACAGTGCTTTGAAGTTTCTAGACTCCTTTATTGCCATTTTCTGAGAGTCCTTGATTGTCATGGAAAAGCCCAGCCTCCTCTGAGACCCCACTTTTGGGCTTTATAATTCATCATCTCCGCTCGGAGCTAACTGACCTTCCCTCCTCAGCCTTGCTCTCTCAGTGAAAAGCCAGTGCCCCAGCCCATGGTCCCTGGGCCTTCCAGGCCTGCCTTCCCTCTGAGCACGTGCCACCACACTGGCCTTTCCCCTTGACACCCCTCCTGCATGTCCTCACTGTCGCGTCTCCGAAGACTGAGAAACAGCACTCCTTACGGGCGGGCATCCAGCCCCACAGCCCACTGCTGGCCTTCTTCCCTACTGACTGAGCATCTCCTCACAGCTCCTACTCAGTGGGCACCCAAACTCTATCCACCCCCTGCTAGACACTGTAGTCTTCCATTTCTCCCCCGCACGGCTCTCTCTCTTCCCTGGCCCCTCCGCTGCGCCTTTCTCCTTCAGCTTCCCCATCTCCTCTGGTCCTCAGGGTGCTCCTCCCACCCCCTCACCTGCTGGCCCGTGGGACACAGCCTGCCCGGCTTTTCTCACCTTGCTGCCTTCACAAAGGTGCCTTCTGACCAGTTTACAGCCAAACACAACTTGATCCTGATGGGACAAGTGATTTCACAAGCTGGGGAAGTGGCAAATAATATCACAAGCTGGGGAAGTGGCACATGATACTAACTCCCTACAGTGAGACTCAGTCCCCTCATTTGTGAAGGGATTCAGCCGCCAGCTTTTATTCCCGAGGCAGGATTTTAGCTCCTCCTTTTGATCCTAGAATAGCAAACTCTCTTGTAAGGGTCTCCAATGCCAGGAGTCTATCCATCAGTTCCCAGATGCTCAGGGTTCCCCACATGGAGGCCCTCAGGCCTCCTCATTGTCCTCAGCCCTCAACAGGGGGGTGTCCTGCCTCCTCAGAGCAGCTCCCACACGACCCCCACCATTTGCTACCCTATATGGAAATTATCTGTTTGATTTGCAGTCTTGATTCGTGGAGTATCAACTCAAGGGCAGTCATTTCCAGTTCATCCTTGCATCCCCACGGGCAGCACAGATCTGACACATGGTACAGCAGAGGACAGGTGCTTGGTACCTGACGGGACCGCTGAGCCCTCTGAGGAAGTGTATTGCAGAGACAGACAACATGGTGGCAAATGCTAATGTGCTCTGTGCCAGTGAAAACAATGAGTTTCCATCCTGTAGGCCTCTTGTTTGCCAAATATACTCATTACCAAAAAGGCTGAGAATTGTTTGTGATATGGAATCTAACTAACATCTCAATTTTGATACTTGAGAAGCAGATACCCCCTGGTTTCATTTTAACAAAAATGCAGAAAATCCATATTAACTTTTGATATGTTAGTCATCCAATAAAAGATTTCAGTGCAGCGTGTTTTTTGATGGCTAAAGAGTGAACTTTTCGTCTAATATCTGCTTTATACAGCTTGAGACATCATTAATTAACTCCTTTTGATTGAATACTACAACGCAATCACTCAGCATGTTTTTTTTTTTTTATCCTCTCCAAGACCATTTCCCTTCACTTGCAAACGTGAGACCATAATTGAATGGACCCTGGTGCCAACTTGACCAAGATCTGGAGTCGCTCTTCTCACAGTGGGCACCCCCCACCTGTTCACTTCCTATCCCAGCTCTCCACATGCAGTTATAAGAAGAGCAAACCCTATTTGAGTTGGCATTTGCAAATCTGAAATGCCCTGCCCTGTTTAGACACGTCAGTGTGGCACAAAAGAAAATAGTACCGAGCCCGAGGAACAGTTTAACTGCATCTTAATCCCAGCAGGGGATGGTGGTGCTGGATCATAAGGAGGCCAATGGATTTGAGTTGAGGGCAGGGCGGGGGCACTGGCCCCTAAGGTGGCAGCATATGGGACCAGTGTGTATGTGCTGAGTTCCTAACTCCCTCAACTGTTTCTCAGCTCCAGTAATGTAAGGGTGGTGAGAGACGAGTGAACTAATACATCATAAACCTTAAAATCTTACACAACCTACCTCGGGGCAGGGGGGCAGACACCTCTGTTATTTCCCTCTGCGTCCCCAACCCCCACCTAGCATACTAACATCACACCTGACACGGAGCAGGTGCTCAAGAGCTGTTTGTTGACAACCAGCAGGGCAGGTAGAAATCCTGAGGAGGGAGGACCATCCCTGTTGACTGATGGAAAGCCTGAGGCTCCCCACTGTGTGCGTGCCATGAGGGAACACCTCATTGGATTTTGCCCCCTTTTTCTCTGCAGTGCCCTATTCCTAAGCCCTGGACACGCTGCTGGAGCAAGGAGTCCATGGGTGCCCAACCTCAGAGAAACCTCCAGTCAAACAGTTCCTGAGGACTCCATGGTTCCCAGGCTCGTAGTGAAGCCCAGTCAGCCCAGGGCACGGCACTGTGCTTGCCAGCCGGGAGCACTCAATCAGAATGACAAAATGGTACCCGAAGGGATGGGCCCCAGAGCTGCCAGAGCCATTGGGGGCTTCAGAGCCCTCTGCTGGCCCCAGTCCAGACTTGGGGCGAGCTGGGAACCAAGGGGACAAACATCTGCTGGTTGCCTCTCACTGCTGGTTTTATTTTCTCCACAAGACATCATGGGGGCAGTGCTATTAGCTCTCTTTTGCAGATAATGCAAGGGTCTCAGACACCCTAGGGAACTTGGCAAAAGATATTCAGCAGGCAATGGCAGGGCTGGGATGCTGACCCCAGAGCCCACCACAGGAGGGCCAGTTCTTTCCTCCAATCCTTCAAGAGTAGGTTCTTTGTGTCACTGCCTCCGCATCTCCATATAAAGGGTGAGAGGCAGAAGTGACACTTAGGGGAGGTACGGATTGTGGGGCCTGATCATGCCAGGGGAGACAAGTTCCCTCTTTTTTAATAAGGAAAGCCTTTCGCTACATCACTAAGACAACAGACCTCCAGACAGATCTTTGGCAGTATTGTCGTTTTTATCTCAAAATAAACATGTTTCTGGGGGTTCGACCTGGAAACTGTGTAGACCTGATCAAAGAAGCACTCTGAGCCTTGGAAAGGACAGGGATTGAGCACTCCGCTTGGCAGAAGGGAGAAGTCGGCCACCCCCAGTGCACGAGCCCAGGGGCCCAGCCGCCTCTGCTGGGGAATTCGGTGCAGCTGCTCACCCTTCCCGTCTCTGGCAAGAAAAGCTAATCCTTCCTTGGCAAGGAGCTCGGCACAGACGCTCCCTCCAAAGCAGTGCCAAGGGCGCCCCTCATGGAGGTACTGATGTGGTCACAGAGTCAGAGAAATCAGCCTGTGTCGTGGGGCGCTTGGAGGTCCAAGTGATGGGTCTACGTGTCTTGGAAGCCAGCCTGTGTTCACAGAGATGAGCTGTTCTCTTTTGCAAGTGGGCCTGGGGGAACTCTTCCAGCCTGGGACAGCCCCGAAGGCCCAGCAGTTTCTATTCTAAGCACCTTCCCTCGCCTCCCTCCTGCTCTGGGAGAGGGAGGCACTTGGCAGAAGCCAGCCTGGCCCTTGTGAATCCACACTGAGTGCCCCCTCTTAGGTGTTGATCATATCTTTTACGTGTGATCCTTTCTTTTCTTGAAAACACATTGACACATTAGTTTGTGGGTTTCTTTTCACATTTCCCCTTTGGGCAAATTCAATGAGGAAGCAGCTTAGGGGATGTTCCTTTTATTTAGGAGTTGTACATATTTCCAACGTATTCCCTGCTTTCAGAGAGGCAAGACACAGCGGTGCCCCCAGGAGAAGCTGCTGCTTGTGTGGTCCCTGTTCTGGTTCCCTCGTAAACACCAAGATGAGGCAGAAATCCCTGGCAGCCGCTGTCTGTGAAGTATGTCTCGTGTTAGAGCCCACATCATATTTCCCTACTACTTAGCTTTCTGGTGAGCCCCTCCTGCCCCTGCTCCCAGTTTTTCCTGTATGCATAGAGCACCTGAATGTTCCTACGCACTGTGGCAAGAGCCGCCCTCGCCTCCTTTGGGTCCTCACCCTCCTTGGCCCGGGCTCACCTGCCGGTCCCAGAGGGCACAGTGGACCATGAAGACTGGAAGACACACAGGCGGAATAGAAAATAATTCTAAGGCTAGCTATCCTAGTTATAAGAAGAAATTAGTAAGCTTAGTATTTTATAGACTTCAGCCTTTTTCTTCAAAATTATTAGAAGTATAAAAAGAAACACTAAATTATACCAGCATTTAAGAAAATCAACTTGTTCTGGAGAAGCAAAAAAACATGCAATAACCCCATATTCTTCATTACATGATTCAAGTTATGTCAGAAACTGGGGTTTAAGCCACATAAAAGCTGCTCTGTTCACTCATCTATTTTCCGTCCCCAAACACCACTTGATGCCAATATGCACAGATAATATATCTGATTTTTTTCTAATTTATTAGCCTCAAGAAAACAGAAACATTTTACTGTTTTCACGTTTTGCGTGTGTGTCTGTGTGTTGGAAAGAAGCGAAAGGAAAAGAACTCCAAACATTTAGCTGGCACGAACCAGTACCTGGCACAAGTTAAACACAAATTAGGAAGCAAAGAGATAAGGAAGGAACCAGATCCGCCACTACAGTCTGCATTTCAACTTTCTTTTGAAAATCGGGAGTCCAGCCCATGGAGACATCAACTTCCACCTGAGCAACACCTATGCCCCCCTTTCCCCCCTGCATTTTGGTCCTGCTCCAGCTGCCCTACCCATTGCACATTTTCCCAACGACACGCCCCTTGAGTGCCTGCCTTGAGTGATCTGCTCTCTTCATTTGGTGGGGTGGGTTTCTTTGTGCTGTGCAGAAGAGATCTCCCAAGTCCACTGAGCTGTGGACACAGTTGGAGGTTATTTCTTGATGATGTGTTAGCACAGGAGCCAAGAACATACAGTTAGTCTGAAGCAGGTCTCTGTCACCTGCAATTCACATTCTCCAGTCAGAATTCTGCACGGAAGCACAGAACCAGAGGATCCACCAACGGAATCATTCAGGAGCCTGGGCTGCATAGAGCCTCCCTGACACCATGGAAAATGCCCAGTGCAAAGCCAGTGGGCATGCCTCTAGAAAATACAGACTGAAAAATATGTTCTTTGCAGATTTAAAAAGTAACCAGGATAGAAGGGAACAAGATGGCGGAGGAGTGGAGACCTAAATTTCATATGGTCCCAGGAATTCAGCTGGATAGGGATCAAACCATTCTGAACACCTACAAACTCAACAGGAGATCAAAGAAAAGAATAGCAACAACTCTCTGAACAGAAAAGCGATCACTTTCTGGAAGGTAGGACGTGCGGAGAAGCGAATCCGAGGCGATATTTGGGAAGATAGACGGCGGGGGAGGGGGCCTCCGTTGGCTGCTTCTGGCAAGTGATAGAGCCTCGGAGCACAAAATCAGAAATTTTAGAAGTCGGCTCCGCTGAGGGATGTCGCTCCAGTGGCTAAGCGTGGGGTGGAACCCTCGCTGGGACAGTGTGGTCTCAGGACCCTCGGGGTCACAGGAAGACTGGGGGTGCCTGAGTGCGACAGAGCTCCCAGGTATCGGAGCAGGGAAGCCGGCTGCAGAGACGGAGCCGAGGTGCAGGCTCTCAGCTCAGGGTTGCCATAAACTGTGATCCGCGGCACAGTCAGGCCACTGCTCCTCCAGCAGGGACCCAACAAGCGGCAGATCCAGGGAGGAGCAGCACCAGTGTGCACCACAGGGATCTGCTGGGTTTGGAGACTCCACACGGGGTCGGGTGCCAGAGATAGAAATGCTCGGTCACAGGCCAGGTGAGCACGGAGTGCGGCTGGACACCAGGGAGACGGGAGTGATTGACTGCTTTTCTCTGGGGGCGCACTGAGAAGTGGGGCCCCGAGTTCTTGGCTCCTCCAGGGCGGAGACTGGGGGGCCGCCATTATCACTCTTGGCCTCCAAAGCTGTACGGAAAGCTTGCAGGGAACAAAAGCTCCCGGGAGCAAACCCAAGCAGATTACTTAGCCCGGACTTGGCAAGGGCAGGCAATTCCACCTCCAGCAAAGACATTTGGGAACCACGGCAATAGGCCCCTCCCCCAGAAAATCAGCGAGAACAGCCAGCCAAGACCAAGTTTACCCATCAATGAGAATGGCAGAACTCCAGCGCTAGGGGAATAATGCACATAGAATTCATGGCTTTTCCCCCTGATTCTTTGGTCTTTCAAAGTTAATTTTTTTAAACTTTTTTAAAAAAATTTTTTTCCCTTTTCAACCAACATCTTATCAGTCCCTTTTTAAAAAATCTTTTTTATTTTTCATTTTTAGAGTCATATTCTATCCCTTCATTGTAGTTACCCTTATTTTTGGTATATATAAAAGTTGGTCTCTCTTTAAAATTTTGGGATACAGTTTCTTCTAACAGACCAATATATACCCTAAATCTCTAGTGTATGGCTTTGTTCTAGTCTCCTGCCTGATCACATTCTCTTCCCCCCCTTTTTTTAAAATTCTCATTTCTTTTTTCAACCAACATCTTATCAATTCCTTTTATAAAATCTTTTATAATTTTCATCTTTACAGTCATATTCCATCCCTTCATCATATTTACCCTTCTTTTTGTACATATATAAGTTTTTCTTTCTTTAAAATTTTGGGAGGCAGTTTCTTCTAACAGACCAAAATACACCCAAAATCTAGTGTGTGGCACTGATCTATTCACCAGCCTGATCATATTTGATCATATTCTTTTTATTTTCCTTTTCTTTTTCTTCTTTTTTCTTTCTTTCCCATTCTTCCCCCCGGTTTCAGGTCTCTTCTGATTTGTTTAGTGTATATTTTTCTGGGGTCGTTGTTACCCTGTTAGCGTTTTGTTCTCTCATTCATCTGTTCTCCTCTGGACAAAATGACAAGATGGAAAAACTCACCTCAAAAAAAAGAATAAGAGGTAGTACCGACTGCCAGGGACCTAATTAATACAGACATTAGTAAGATGTCGGAACTAGGGTTCAGAATGATGATCATAGAGATATTAGCTGGGCTTGAAAAAAGCATGGAACATACTAGAGAAACCTTTTCTGGAACAATAAAGGAACTAAAACCTAACCAGGTCTAAATCAAAAAGAATATTAATGAGATGCAATAAAAAATGGAGGCTTTAACTGCTAGGATAAATGATAGAGAATAAAGAAGCTGAGAAAAAGACAGATAAACAACTACTGGATCACGAGGGCAGAATTCGAGAGATAAGTGATACCATAAGATGAAACAATATTGGAATAATTGGGATCCCAGAAGAAGAAGAAGGAGAGAGAGGGGCAGAAGGTATAATGGAGCAAATTATAGCAGAGAACTTCCCTAATTCGGGGAAAGAAACAGGCATCAAAATCCAGGAGATACAGAGAAACTCCCTCAAAATCAATAAAAATAGGTCAACACCCCAACATCTAATAGTAAAACCTACAAGTCTCAGAGACAAAGAGAAAATCCTGAAAACAGCTCGGGACAAGAGGTCTGTAACCTACAATGGTAGAAACATTAGATTGGCAACAGACCTATCCACAGAGACCTGGCAGGCCAGAAAGGACTGGCAGGATATATTCAGAGCACTAAATGAGAAAAATATGCA
>NC_138381.1:50184241-50204303 GCF_054177405.1 Leptonychotes weddellii
GACCTGTACCTCTGAAACAAATAATACATTATATGTTAAAAAAAAAAAAGAAGATAGTAGGAAGGGAAAAATGAAGGGGGGGAATCGGAGGGGGAGACGAACCATGAGAGACTATGGACTCTGAGAAACAAACTGAGGGTTCTAGAGAAGAGGGGGCATGGGGGGGATGGGCTAGCCTGGTGATGGGTATTAAAGAGGGCACGTATTGAATGGAGCACTGGGTGTTATACGCAAACAATTAATCATGGATCACTACATCAAAAACTAATGATGTAATGTATGGTGATTAATGTAACATAATAAAATAAAATTAAAAAAAAGTAACCAGGATAAATTAAAGGTCAGAAGAATCAAGTTTATGATCCTATTGTATTTACGGCGTACATTTGAGACAGACGCTAAGTTGACACATTCATAATATCTTGCAAAATGACAGTCTAATTTCCATTTTTAAAAAGTGCACAAGATTGGATAAAAGCTATCACCTTTATCACATGCATGCCTAGAGGGCTAGGGATGTGGTGGGATAAGAGATGGCATGACTTATCCTGGAATTGATTAATTGACTACTATTTCCATTTATGTGAACATATAAAATGATGCAGAATTTTAAAATTATATTTTTTATGACTATTAGTAAATGCAACTACCAAGTAACTATTTCAGGGTAACTTCTATGTAACTACTTCAAACCTATCATAGCAGAAATTCAAGTAACTACCAAGGGGCAATTGAGGAAACGGGCTGAGGGCCCCACTGCCTCAGTGGAAAGGTGACAAATTTTTTTTAAAGATTTTATTTATTTATTTGACAGAGAGAGACACATGAGAGAGGGAACACAAGCAGGGGGAGTGGGAGAGGGAGAAGCCGGCTTCCCGTTGAGCAGGGAGCCCGATGCGGGGCTCAATCCCAGGACCCTGGGATCATGACCTGAGGAGATGCTCAATGACTGAGCCACCCAGGTGCCCCAGCAAGGTGACAATTTCCTTGGGTCTTTCACTTCTGTACATGGACAGTAATATGAGAAACTGAAGGGACTTTGTTATGGGAGCCTCATAACAAACGTTTCCCATCTCACAAGGAAACAGTCTGTCCTCAACTGAGGCCTTCATTTCCAACATGGAGGCAACACTTTCCTTGCACTGATACGGGAAACCTCTTTCTCAAGTAAATGATACTTGCCTACAAAACCATGCTTTGCACCTCTGTCAAAAATGCAAATGCCTTTGAAATCAGCAATTTTCTCTAAAAGGCTATTTTCCTCTTGAAGATCTTGTGGAAGTGCTGTCACTCAAAGAGGTAATGTCTGAAGGACTGAATGCTCCAGGATTACCCAAGACACAAGATACCCGCATCTCTGTTAATGAGTTAGGAGAATAAGGTGGTAACACCGACACCCCAAACAATCACAGAATCCTGTTCTTAATTATCAATCACACAAGGCACGCTGCTAATACCTGGCTGTTTGTGTGGGTGGGCTTTAAAAACAGCATGAAAGGAGAAGAGCATTGTAATACAGGCTGGGTTTGAAGAAGACGGACTCAGGGAAGCTGTCACCACATTCTCACAAACCTGTTTGTTGTAGGGGTGATATTTAGGGACATTTTGAAGAGCAGAACTTCTAATAAACCGTATGAAAGAGAAAACATTGAGAACAAGATGGAATGGTGGCAGAATACAGCGGCAGGGATGGAAAATGTGCCTGAAATAAATGAGAAACAGCAAGTTTCTGAGGCCAGTGGATGTCTCCTGCCTCCCCAGTAACCTTGGATTTTCAGGGAATGAGACTGCCCCTCCACCCTCCAGTCTTCCTTTCGGGCTGATATCTTCACACTAATTTTCCTCAATTACATAGCAAGGCTGCACTGGGTCAAATTTTATTCTCACTTGGGAATAGCAAGATCATCTGGAACTCTCTTTTAAGGCCGCGTGCATTTATGAGGCCATAGCAGTGTCATTTGGGAGGAAATGCCAAGATAAATCATCGTGGCCACATTTCTAAAGTGTGACAGGACTGCTGAAGCCCATCACTGAGCTACGCCTTATTCTAGAATACTCCCCACTCAAATCTCTTGTTACAACTAGTGTGTGCCACTGAGAAATGTTTTCTCTTCATTTTTACAGCTTCCTCTTTTTAGTGGTTTCCAGTATGTTATTCAAAACTGAAGATGTAGGGGGTATAGCTCAGTGGTAGAGCATTTGACTGCAAAACTGAAGATGTTGAGGAGTGAACACATCTCCAAAGAAAATGTTACACATACTTAATTATGTCATTGTAACAATGCAAGAAATCCTTGATAGAACTGAATATTTGGGGAAAAGTGCCTTTCAAAATATTTGAGGCTATTCCATTTTAGATTTTGAATAGAAAAAGGGAGACTTCTGGGTAGCCCCCACCCCTCATTTTCATTTATTATTCTATCAAAGGCAGCTAATGCTGCTTGTGTTCCCATTTCTTTCTTGGTGAGAAAATTAATGGATATGCTAATAATTTACATGCAGAGTGAACCTAAACTTTGTTTCTGAATTATTTTTGGACTTTGGTCCTGAATCATGGAAAATGATCTAGGTGACTTCAGGAGAATTTTCTCAGAGGGGGTAAAAGCTGACAGGTGTAGATGACTGGTTGAAGTCATATTGGTCAATTCTAGGTAGGGAAAAGGAAAACAGCAGCTTGGGCCTCAAACTGGGCTTCCTTAATGACTAAGAAAACATCATTCTTAACTTTTCCTTTCTGAGAGCTCCAGATAATAGCACTATGGGAAGGAGGAACAATTTAATGAAAGCTTTCACCTGCTGGCTGAAACTAAGCAACCTATTTATAAATGGCTCTGAAATTTAAGTAGAAAGCTCTTACCTACTCAAAGTTCAAACGAGAGCACAAGGCAAACGAGTGAAGACATGTTCTTCACTGGGCCATCAAGTACATAATATTGAACCAAAGGCGATCGTGTGACAGGTGATACTGGGAGAATTAGGGGGCAATCAGAAGATGGGCCTTAGTTAAGGCTGACCGATATGGTCCCCGAGGGAAGCTACTGTTGCAGCTGGAGAATATATTATTAAACACTGTGTAAACTGTTCTTGCTCCTTCTGTTCCCAGCACTAAAATCCTGGCCTCTCTCCCTCTGCCACCCGGAGCAGGGCCCACTCCACAAGGCCCCACATGAATGCAGTGGTTTCTGTGTGCCAGGCACTGTTTTTAGCTTTTAAAGTAAGGAACATGAGGCACAGAGAGGGAATGGAATTTGCCTAAGAAACCTTCTAAAAAGTGGCAGAGTTGGGATCCACAATGAGGCTGTCTGGCTTCCTGGTCTGTGCTCCCAACCACTATATTACATGGACTTTTTTGAACAATTTCTGGGTACTGAAGTTACAAGGACTCTTGTCAACATGTAGGCAACAAATGGTCTGGAGATGGGGGTTAGGAAGACAGCATGCTGAGGGAGTTCTTCATCTACCTGGGAGGTGGTAGTGAGACCCTGAGGTGTGAGATGTGTGGGGCAGAGTTTAGAGTACCTGGGACCGGGCAAGAAGACGTAGAATACAGACAGCAGAGCACTGAGTAAGGGGTGAAGGATGGACACCAGGAGACAGGCTAATTCGGTGGGCAGATTTTGTGGCTGGGGTCCAGGAAATGGATGCTGCTGGGGGTCAGAGAGGGACATAGTTTAGGAATGACTCTGGGCATGCCTATCTAGGACCAGCCAGCAACCAAAGGGGGCAATAATGTGGTCTTGATTTAGGTCTGCAATTAAGAGTGACCTGGTCAAAGAGAGTGAGCAATCCACAAAACAGTTACTGGTGGAGCAGCTGATTCACCTGAGAATAAGAAGGTGCTGGGGGCGCTGAAGGAGGTGCATGCCTTGGATCTGCCTCACTCAGGAACCCACGCATGAGAACCCCTTTCCCCTGTGAAGTCTTTCAGAGGTTCCGCAGTGCAGTTCATATGCTATGGCACCTGAGCTCTATCTCAGTCCTGTGGGACACTGTGGTCCCCGATATGCAGGTGCCGAGTAATTTGTCAACAGTCACAGGGCTAATAAATGGCAGAGACATGGCTCCAACCAGCATCTGACTCCCATCTCGCAGCTCTTTCCATCAACTTAATGCTGTTTCCTCATCTCTACCAGGTGTACGAGTCAGCATTTGTGTGCAATGTCATTAGATGGGGAAGCCTTTAATGAACTTTCCCTGGAAGCCTCTAGAGGAAGGTTTCATCTCCTTTCCTCGCCTCTGGTGCCTAGGTTTCTCTCTCTCTCCTTTTTTCTTTCCTAAACATTAGAATGTGCCCTTAAGCAAAGATTTCAAAATAGGCACTATTAAAATCAGCTAAAAACAAAACAGGAGTTCTGTTCCAGAGAGAGCCTGTCCTATTTGGGGAGCTGCCTGAATGTGTTCATCTGCCTATGACCCTGGTGACCGGCACGGTGCCAGGGAGGGTGCCACGGACTTGGGCGACAGACCTGGGTCTGAAATCGGACTCCACTGTGCATTCGCTGTGTCAACTTCATCTAGATGTCTGACTTCCCAGAGCCTCAGTTTTTTCAACTGGAAAATGGACTTAGTAACCCAGGAGTGTTCAGGGAATTAAATCACTTGTATGGAATGGCACTATGTAAATGGCAGGAACTACCCCTTTCTTGTTTTCTACTTTTCCTTCCAGGCCAGGGAGTGAGCAACTCCCAAATGCAAAAGCAAGGGTATCTCCTCCTGTCAGTGAGAAGGCTGGAACTGTCTGTTAATGGTGCCTTTGAGATCCTGCTGCCTGGCTGGGGCCAACAGTCTGGCTCGGGCTCCAGGAAACCGGCCTCAAGGGGCCCTGGCACAGTAGATGCCACTGAACTTCTAGAAAGGCTCAGGGCTGGGAAGGGTCTGGGCACATATACTCCTTTTGTTCAGTACGTTCTGACTCCCATGGGGGAGAGAGAAGATGCCAGGAAGCGAGGAGAGGGACGACAGAACAGAGAGAGGGAGGGCACTCTAAAATGGGTTTATTTCTTGAAAGTAGAATGAGATTTAAGCCTTAGCAAATTCACATGAATCCTAAGACTTGTCCACTGCCCTCCCTTGCTCAAGCCCCGACTGTCCGCAAACCAATGAGAGCCCAAATGGAACTGAAAACCCCAGTCACTGCTTAGCTTCCGGGGGAATGTGCCAAACAGGAGCAAGTTATATCTTAGTTCCTGCTCCTCTTTCTGTCTTTACATCCACCCACCATGGGCAGCACAGATCAATGAGACCCCCAAACCTGACCCGGGCATGATTTTCACTTCTCTCTCCCTCTCCACCTTTACCGGTGATAGTAATAAATAACATTATTCCATATGTGTCTCTCAACGTCTCCCTCACCCAGACTGCCTGTTGGTCAAAATTCATAAAGCCATTCAGAAATTACTAAAAGTAGGTTAGTGGAAAGGTGAGCAACAGAACTTCTGAAATAATTCTAAAACAGGGTATGATTTGGGGATTTAGCCAAGTGAACTGACAAACTGGGCCATTCCAATGTATTACACCAATATTTTCTCTGGCAAGAGACTGCTTGTTGAGCTTGCATTCAGTTTCACGTTAGGATTTAATTCCTTGTTTTAAAAAAACTGGAGGAAAATTTTCCATTAGCTGTATTTTACCAAGACCCAGTTCCAAAGCCTGGGCCATACATACTACAATATATAATTAAGCATAATTACATTAAAATATCAAACCACTATAAGCTATTAGAAATAATGAAATTTCTTGCACAGTCATCTCATGAATTACTCTGGTGATCGTCAGACCCCTCATCAAGAGAATCTGTCCCAAATGACAGAGAGTCCATCTGTCAGGCACTGTAGCACATCAGCTAATCTGGGGACTGAGGAGGGGGAATGGTTTCATTAAAGCAGCGCACGAGCAGAACTCTCCCTCTAATGGCATCTGTGGATGAACACTTCTGTGCCATAAACGGTCAAATTCTGACAGTAATAAACATGAGTTTAAAGTAACTAAAGCACAAATGGAATTTTAGGCTAGGTGGTAACAGACAATGCAGTAAAGCCATTCGATGATTGTTGAAGGGGCTCCATATGATATATTCAGAGTGCTTGCTGGTATCTTCCAAAGTTTTATTTTTGTAACAGGGAATGCAAATTATATCTAGCCCAAGTCAGTGTTTGAATTCAAATCCTTAAAAAAATCGGGTTTCTATAAGGCATTTTAAAGCAATCTCGCTTATAGTGCTCATTTGCTTAGCCAGCTTATTTTTATAGATAAGAAAGGTAAATGATAGGCCACTAGACAAAACTATCATACATGTTGAATCACCCATGTCCAGAGTAATGAGGCTTCGTCATAAATCCTTTCAATTTATGCATGTAAGCATATGTGCATATATATTTTTTTCTGACTTTGGCATGTGTTTCAGTTTTATTTTGCGAGTAATATAAATGGGCTAGATCAGTGGGGCTCAGGTCAGATGAGAATCACCTGTAGATATTTTAAAATCTGGTAATGCCCAACCAATTAAGTCAGGATTTCTGGGCAGTGCTGATGGGAAGTGGGCCCTGGTATTTTTATAAGCTCCTGTCACCAGGGTTGAGAATCGTTAGCCTAGAGTCATGTCTCTGTCCTCATCAATGGTATGTTCCCATGGGGGCTACTTCTTTACAAAGACTCTGAAGGTAACAATAATGGGGCAAACTCCATGAGGCAGGCTCATTCTCAGTGCTTGTAGGTCCTGGCATAGGTTCTTAGACCCCACTGTCTACAGGGGCCAGAGACATGGGCGGAGGCCATGCCGAACTGGAGAGCACGCCTTCCACTTACAGAAGAGCCCTGGTGCTAGCTCACTGTGGCAGCAGGAAAATGGGCCCAGGGCTGCCCAGTTTTCAAGAGAAGCCAGAAATCTGGCTTTTTATGTGGAAAACTGTTCATTTCTAATGAATGTAATGGATCAAAAATTTATGAAACCTGTTGGCCACGCAAACATGTGTATGACCAAAAATGGCCTACAGATGCCAATTTAGAATCTTTGCACTAGCATCATGCCCTGAATGTAAGCATAACTCAAATATTTGCAAAGTGCAACATGAACCATATCTGGAAAATGTTCATCTTTTAAACAATACAGATAAGTCCGTATCTGCTGGCTTGTAATTTGGTTATGCTCTGCAGAACCAAATAGTGTGACATATTTATATTAACAAGTCCTCAAAAGTTTGCTAAATGAAGAACCATTTAAACCTATAGGTATATAATCATCGTAAAGCAAAGCAAATGTACCAACCAAACCATCCACCCAACCTGACTCTGTGGGTCTTTTTTCTTTTTTTAAGAGAGGGAGGGAGAGAGCGGGGGAGAGAGAGAATCTTAAGCAGGCTCCACAGAGAGCCCGACGCAGGGCTTGATCTCACAATCCTGAGATGATGACCTGAGCCAAAATCAAGTGTCAGATGCTTAACCAAATGAGCCAGCCAGATGCCCCAACTCTGTGTCTTAATGCAGAGCTTCTCACGTTGCTGTGCAATGTGGTTCACATGGGAATGTTAATGCAGGATGGATGGTAGGGAGCTCAGATTTGATAGTTATTACAAGCTCTTAGGTGATGCTACTGTGGTTGGTCTAAGGACCATATTTGTAAAGCAAAGCCTTAAGTCACAGAGGCTGGCCATAATCACACAGCCTATCAAACTAGAAGACTGGTGGCTCTGTAAGGGCACACAGTGTCTTTTTTCACTATGCCCGGCACATACTAGGAGCACAATACTTGCTGAGTGACTGAGTGAAGAATCGGTTTGGTGAGATCCGCCCCCAGGCCAAGCAAAGTGCTTTGGTAGATGCTACAGGAAGTGGGCGTGGCCAGACCAGGAGCCAAGGCAAGTGGGGGTCTTACATTTCGGGGGGGTGGCGGGGGAAGATGTAGTCATCTGGACAATGGCAGTGAGGTTGGCCTGCGGTTTCTACCCGGGGAGCCATCAGAGGATGCACACAAACGATAAAGGGAGACTCCATCGGAGGGCTATGGGTTCTACCCGTTTGGCTACGGGAGCAGGAGAGGCGGTTAAGCAGAGAAGTAAGATGATCAGAGTATGATTTTAAGACTATTTTGATAGTAATGTGATGGAGGGCTGCTAGGATGAGGTCCTTTGAAGGCTCTGGTTCAGAAACAAAGCTTCCTAAGGTAGGAAGGTTACTTGTCCTGCTGGCTGCTGGCCATCAAGTTCCCATTTCTTTTTTTTTTTTTTTCCTAAGATTTTATTTGTTTGAGAGAGAGAGAGAGCACAAGCAGGGGGAGCAGCAGGCAGAGGGAGAGGGGGAAGCAGGCTCCTTGCTGAGCAGGGAGCCTGACGTGGGACTTGATCCCAGGACCCTGGGATCATGACCTGAGCAAGGCAGATGCTCAACCGACTGAGCCACCAAGGCACCCCCAAGTTCCCATTTCTGCTACACAAAATAAACCAGCTCAAATGGCAACTGCCTTACAACTCTGCTCTTGCTTAAGTGCCTACTTATAGATTTCCTGAGAATCTTTTACCCAAAGAAACCTATGTCTCCTTAGAAGGAATAAACCTGAAGAAAACCAGAGAACAAAGAGAAGGCAATGTTTGGTTGCTATTAATTCACACGGGGATCCACAGAAACAAGATACACCGGCACCATCTTGTAGAAAAGAATGCATCTCTACTTTGGTGAAATCCAACCATCTCACCTCCAAACAAATGGAATTTAGTCAGAACCCCAGAATAATCTGTTTCCCTGTGGGAAAAAAAGGGGCTGCTATTAAGAAAATGAACATACTTGACTCTCTAGATCCTGTCCTTATCAGTCTTGTTACTGTGCATGGGTAGTAATTTATCAATTTACTAAGTACATGTGAGCTAAGGTGGAGAGCGAGGAACAGTATAAGCCGGAGCCCTTTCCTTTACCAGGACAGACGGGTTTTACTGAAGCAGAGCATTTTGGAGGGAAAGGAGCTAAAACACCAGTGACTCTGCCCCACTCATTTCACTGTAATGAAGGCCCTGCAACACTATCCCTGTTCTTTCCTCGCTAGAATAAAGTACCCTTCCCGTATCCCCCCAACCATGCACACTTCTACAGGAATTATTTTATTATGGCTGAAGCATACTGTGGTGGAAGGAGGAGGCATGGGTTTTCGGGTCAGAGATCTGGGTTCCAATTCCAGCTACTGCAGAGTGAAGCTGTGTGACCTGGGCATGGTTACTTAACCTCTCTGGAACTCACATTTCATCTTCCGTAAAATGCCATCTCATCTGAGAGAGTGAAGGGAGCCATCAGCTCAACTTAGTGCGTTATTACACATTCTGAGTCCCAAAAGTCCAGTAGATACCTCGAGAATCTCTTTCAGTCTGTAATATGTTTCACATTTTGTTGTTGTTGTTGTTTTTGCAATGAATGAAGACGGGCTATGCTTCTTCTTCTTTTTTTTTTTTAAAGATTTTATTTATTTGACAGAGAGAGAACACAAGCAGGGGGAGTGTGAAAGGGAGAAGCAGGCTTCCCGCCGAGCAGGGAGTCCGATGCGGGGCTCGATCCCAGGACCCTGAGATCATGACCTGAGCCAAAGTCAGATGCTTAACGACTGAGCCACTCAGGTGCCCCCAGGCTACGCTTCTGTCCCAGCGCTCACCAAGGGTGCCCCTCATGGGACAGAAGCAGTCAAGGGTGGTGGTGAAGATGAAATGGGATATGCGTGTACAAATCACGGTACCTGGGATTGAATAAACAACATCTTCTTTCTCCCTAATGTACTCATCTCCCTCCCTCCTTCTCTGACCTCCTCTCACACTTCCGTCCTCCCTGTTCCCACGGGCCAGCCATAGCGGGTCCCCCAAATTCTCTCCCCCTTTTCCCTCCCGGGACACCCTCCCCTCTTGTTTTTGCTTGGCTGCCTCTGGAGGTCAGCAGCAATGGCACTTCCACAGACAGGCCCTTTCTGGCTCCCGAATACGATTTTGGATCCTCTCACCTCCATCCATTCCTTTCATCCCCTCTGGTGAAATATTTTCCTTTTTCTTCATTTCCCTGATCACTGTACTTAAGTTGTACCTGTCTGTATTTTCTGTTCCTGTACATGCAGGCTTCACACAGTGCCTGGCATACCTAGGGCCTTACTAAGGACATGTCAACGAAAGGACTGGATGAATATTAAGCTTTTTTAGGGCAGAGTCTCTCTCCCATTTGGTCCTTGAGATGTACAGGGCTTGATGTTAACAGATATTTCAAAGTTCTGTTGACTGACTTTCAATGACTCTCCACAAGTCACACTGCAAGTTAGTCCCTTGATCCTTAAAAATACCTTCTGTCTTACACCAGAGCTGCCTACTCTATTTACCTGCTTACTTATTCCCACACTTACACTATTCTGTAACTAGAGTGGGGAAAGAGGAAGATGATAGAGGTAAAACAGGAAAAAACCACAGCCAGCAGTGTCAAAACATTTTTGAATGAATTTAAAATAGCAAAGAGTTACCAAAAAATGCCCTTTACTTAGCTAGCCCACCTTTAAAATCTCTGTACTAAAATTTTAATATATCAACTTTAGTCACATCGGAATTTTGGGGAACTGTTTCTGCTTAGCTGGAAAATCTTAGGTCACTTGAAAAATTCAAATGTCTGTCCCAGTCTGGGGTGGAATGGGCCACTCCTGGGACGGGAGGCAGGTATCTGGCGGGGAGCCTCTCTCATATCATTACTCCTCTTCCTCCCTCTTACCCAGCATCCTCTACGGCACGGCTCTGGGCTCTAGACTTTGCCAACAATACAATCAGTCATCCAAAGTGAAGCCAGGTGCTTGGAAGACAAAAATCAACAAGATGTACTTTTTGCCCTCATGGAATTCATGATCCAGTAGGAAAGGCAGAGGCGCAAAGGCCTCGCTGTGGCAATGCAATAACCGTGGCAGAGTCCCGTGCAGAGTTCAAGAGTGGGCACAGAGAAGATGGAGGTGGCCCCTGGAAGGAGATGCCAGGGCAGGTCTCCTGCTGCCAGCGGGAGGAGCGTGGGGCCTTCCAGGCAGAGGAACATGTGTGCCCTGTTGAGGAGACACGGAACCACCCATGTTTTGTCCTAAGAGGATGCATGTTCTAGGTAGATCTGGGGACAAGACTCTACATTCACATGTCACCAAGTCAGTGGCAGGTCTCCCCAAACTACACCAACAAGGGTTTAGTCATTTCACTGAGCCTGAAAGAGAATATGCCCCCTGTTATGGGCAGTGAAGCAGCTTTGTTATTTCACCCTTTATCTCCAAACTAAAACCTGATGGGCTGACCTGGATCCCTCTTTCAGAGCATGTTGATGATTGTGTACGTTTGCTGTTTTTCTATTTTCTAAGGATTAGGCATAGTCAGAGATGTTCATTTACACCTAATGAGCTTCACTTTTAAGGCTCACCAAAAAAATAAGTAAATAAATAAATAAATAAAAATAATAATAATGATAATTCCACCGATAGATCCTTCAAACAAAAATTTTATAAAATTATGCATTTATACAATTCCTTTGGTTATTTCAACCTATGTAGTACCAATAATTAACAAGTGGAATTGTGATTATAGCCATTACTTTCTACAAGGACACAACATGAATAAATACTGTTTTTCCTAGCAGTTTTTATTCAGATGGCACAAGAATGGAATTGGCAACAAATGAACAAATTTATATAAGCTTCTAACTGATTAAAGTTCTTATTGGGTAACTAAAAAAGATGTTTCTGTGCCAGGAAGTTTTAGAGACTCACCTGTTGGTAAAGTTAAGTAAACAAATAGATGGCGGAGTTAGTGGCTCTAAAGAATCATGGCTCTAAATGAAATCAGCGGAGCCTCAAAATGCCAGCAGCAGCTGAGGATACTGTGAGGAGGCTCAGCCCCCAGCTAGGAACACAAGCCCACCATCCACCCCACCTCCCTGGTCCTGGTCCCCCTGCCCTTCCCCCCCGGTTCCAGGAACCACCGTGAGCCCCTGCTTCAGGCATCCTCTGTCACGGGACCCCTCCCCAGGCTGGGTGCTGGGAGCCTGTCTGACTTTCTTCAGCACGAGCTGTGTGTGAGCTGTGTGGACTCTGGGCCTGTGTCCATCTTGTTTACTGCTTAGCACCAAGGAGGCGTTCAAAAAAGAAATCGCTGGTGTCTCTCAGACAGCTTAGAAAATATTTTCCTTAGTTACACTTAACAAATAGTCACATGGCACCTACTATGTCCTTGTTACTCATTGTTTTAAGTTAAGTTTTTTCCCCCTAAATATCAACTCCTCAAAATTACCAACCCCATTACAGGGAGGAAACTGAGGCAGAGAGGGGTTAAGTAAGTTGCCCGAGGTTACAAAGTTAATGAGCAGGAGGAGTAGGATCTGGAGCCCACAGGGTGGACTGACTCCATGCTGGCAGCCACTTTGCTGAGCTGGCCCCTCAGAGGGCAAGGGATCAGGGTTTCTCCTGATGCAAGACCCCATCTCCCACCTGCCACCTCCAGCAGCAGCGTCCCCCCCACATGGTAAATCACTCTGCCCCAGCACGGCCATGAATGCACACTGGGCTCTCCTTAGGTTGAAGCCACAGTGCCTCCTTGAACTTCTCTCCATTAGCCCCAGTTCCGCTTTCTGGAACTGCCTTGAAATAGTCAATTTTCTCTTCCACATATAAAATCACGATCTTATTGTACATTTAGATGTCACGCCTCGATAAGCCTTTACAAAGACTCCACAATTCAGGAGTTTTTGCCTCTACTAAGATAAGCCCCTCTTTCATCATTCTGATTTAGTGAGACTTTGTTATTATTAGAAGAGGATGCATCCAGAAATGTGGTTTTTCGAAAGTAGATTTAAGGCTAATTTTCAAGATGGTTGGAAAATAGCTACACTGCCCACACCAGCTACAGCAACCGAATGCATCCGGGAGGGTGGTGGGGCTGTGGGCTTGATGTGTGGTCCGACAGCCACCATCTGCGCTTTCTACAGGGGTGACTACGCCATGAAGGGGTACTGCAACATAGAGAGGCAACCAAGGACATATAAAAGAGCACTAGGCTCCCTGGGTTTGATTAAATCCCAACTTCTCACCACTGTGTGTTCACCAGGCTCCAGCTTTCCTGTCCTAGGGAGAAAATGCTGGACGCCAAATCTGAGACTTGGTTTCAAAAAAATTCAACACATTACAGATAGGTTATTTTTGAAAAGTTATTCAGAAGATGGTCTTTCTTATTTATGAAAATAAGAAGAAGAGGAACTTAGAATTCAGCGCAGGTGAAGGTAAAACAAATGCATTCTTGGGCAACCTAGCAAGTACCTGGCTTTGCGCTTTCACTGAGGTTGGAATAATTGTCTCGCCCAATGTCTCTAAGGCCTCACATTTCTGCAGACACAGAACTAGGCAGAGAGAGCTGAGGGGACTCAAAAGACATCTCACATTGTGAGAACAAGCTCAGTAAAATGAAAGAAAGGCTGAAAACAGGAAAATGTAAACCTAAGGGCCATGGGTTGGCAGGGAGCATGGAAAGGGAGGGGGCCGTGCAGGGATTCTATTTATTCCAAGCAATGCTGTTTCAGTTATTTTGCATTTTCAACCTCCGTTAAAGGAGAGCCGGAGATTTTCGTGTATCAAACAGGTTGGGGCTAAAACACCACGCGGTAACACAGAGCTGGATGAAAGCCCAGGGAAGGCATCTGTGGGACGCAAGCTCTCTCAGGCTTGCTGGGGCCTGGGCCCCATGCACTGCTCTATTTCATCATCTTGGAAATGGAAGCCAGGGGTGACCTTCCCATGGGTTAGAGCTGGGCCTGACTGTTCCTACTGTTCCTGGCTGTGGATTAACATAAGCGGAGATTAGGAAGCACATTGAAGAGAGCACGAGCTATGCATTTTAAGTCCAATGCCTAAGACTCTGGAAAGCAGCAGAAAGCACACTGGGGGCACTAAAGTTGTCGAGGGTGGGGTGGGGACGATGGGTGGCAGGCATTATCTTAAAAGGAGTAGGACCTGGGCATTATTAGATACTAAATTCATGGATCTTATAAATGGATAAAAGGAAGTAAAGCCCAAATCATCAATATAAAAAACAGCATTTAATAATTTTCTTTTCCCTCCTGATTTCCACTCATTTGGATGCTTGGTATTGGGGCATTTAAAAGATGGGGAGAAAAACTAATTTAGGAGAGATGCATTTTAGAAATACAAGATTTTTTTTCCCCAAGTTGTGTTTTTCTTTTGCAAGTTAAAATAGAGGTGTTTGCCCCTCCCCACAAGAGAAAAACAAACCAACCTAAAACCACAGATACAAAGAAGCAGCTGAAAAACCATGGTGTGTTTCTCCCTCGGGTGGCCACTCTGGCCGCATCTGCCCCGCTTGATTTTTCCACCCCCCTTCCAGCTCTAAACTCTTCTTATCCAATCAGTGGCCAGGTTTGGTTGACCCTTCATCCTAAATGATTTGGTGCTGTCAGATAAAAAACAAGTAAAGAGAGACTTCACTCAAAAGGATGATTTGTAAGAGGGGAAGGGGTTGTCGCAACAGGTGGCAGCTCTGACCATAATATAAGCAAGCTCTCAAGGGCTAGGCAAAAATGGCTTTTCTTTCATAGAGGGGAGAAAACAAGGCTAAGAAGAACAGGGTGTGGAGAAAGGGGATGGAAGGGCAACGAGATCTGTCTGTAGCTCAGAGAGGCCGATCTGGTTTCCTGGAGGGCCCTTAAGGGGCAGGGGGCTGTCTACTGGCTCAGGCTGAGGGTGGACCAAAGTTTAGGGGCCTGGGGGAAGAAGAGAAACTTAACCATTGGTTAAAAGGCATCTTGTTCCTGGTTCAGCCAATTCTCTATAAGGGTAAGAATGGGAATTTGGAGGGTCTGTGTCTGGCTTTGTTATAGGTAAGCAGGGGTCTACACAATTGGTCCCTGTCCCCTCATTCCGTCCTCACTGCCAGCATCCTACCCAGCCACCACTTGCACGCAATGGCCTCTATCTTTAGGCTCTTCTATTTCTGAACCTTCTCCAACTCGCTGTCAGAATTTTTCTCTGGCAAAAATCTATCCGTTGCATTCTCTCCAAAATCAAAACCAAACAATAAACAAACAATGACTGAATTCAAACCATCCGCAAACTCTCTCCCATTAAGTCAAAGATGACACTCCTTAGCATGGTGGTCCAGACTGTGGGCTCTCATGGTCCATCCACCCCTTCTCCATGACTCTCTCTCTCTGATGTGTCCTGTAGCCAGTTTCCCGCTGTCTCCTGAAAATGCCTGCACTGTTCTAGTGTTGTGTTTTTGATTACTGATTTTGCCCATCAGGAATCTTTTTTCTCCTATTTATATTTGTTGAAACATTACCCACTATTTAAGGCCCAGTTCAACTGCCATCTGCTCCTGAAAATTTCTCTGATTTCCACAGAAAATGAATCTTTTGCTCTCTTCCAGACTATTTGGTTTGAACCCATAAAGTAGCACTTGTCCCATGTTACCTTATATCTATAATAGTTGCTTCCAATTCTAAACCCCCACTAAAGAAGAACAACTTCTCCTCCTGTGTACACCCTATGGTCCTAACAGAAGGTGCTATGCTTCATAAAGATGTGTTGAATGGAATAAAAGAAAAGAGAATGTGGTTTTATTACAGTCATTTCAAACATGATAATCAGTAAGAAACATGACTGTGAGCATTTGCTCTTATCCTCCTGGAACCATACAGAAAAACAAAGAAAATAAACAGACAAAACAGCATAGATTCTGTTTTTAGGGAAACTAAGAGGTAAACATATTCCCCAGATTCTAATATATCTGTAAGAGGAGCCAGAAGCAACTGTGATTGCCAGAAGTTGTGCAGAGGCAGGAAGGAAAAGAAGGGCCCCGAGGTGGCAGATCTCTGTAAGCATACAACCACAGAATGTTCCTTGTTTCCAAAAAACGGACGCAGGACCTAGGGTCAGCAGGGGTGGTGGAAGAAGCCCTCCTGAACTCAGTTTGGTTCAGAATTAGAGAAATAAGAACTACACAAAGAATAATTCAGATGAGCCATATCTGCAGTAAGCAATTTGTCTCAGTGTCAGGCAAGAAAAAGAAAACATTTTGTTGTGAAGCCTGACCCCCAATTCCCATCACTCTGGAGGGGTGTGCAAATAAATAGCCAGTCCAGGAGAATCCAACCCATTTGATAATGAGTGATCTAAACAGAAAGAAAAGAAAGGGAATCAGTGCACTATTGTGCAACGATGCCATGAGTAAATGTGGAGGAGCCCGACAGATTAAAAATGCAAGCAGGAAAAATGTTGCCACTGAAGAGATGCAAAAAGTAATCAGACATGTTGACATGCATTTAGAAACACAAAACAAAGCTTAGCGAAGCAATTACCTCTATGAATGAAGAACACAAAGTAAGAATGCAATAATTCAAAGAAGAGATGGTAGTGGATAGGAGGAAAGGCAGAACTCAAGAAAGAAGTAGAAGGAAAAAATAAAACCATCACTGAAATGAAGATGAAATAGGAAGGAGCAGAAAGGGAGAGTATACCTTTTATAATACAGAGCAAGGGACATAAAAGATAAACATAAGAAATGCAAGCAAAATGAAATTGAAGTAAGAAAAGATTAAAAAAAAGATTAGACGAGATCTAGCAAATGCATAACTAGCATGTCTGGGGAAAAACTGAAACAACGAAACAAAACAAATATCTAAATAGTAATAAGAACAACTCTTTCTGAACACTTAGAATCTATATGCTTGAACATACTTGAAATACTGAAAGGGTACACTATGTACCATATTAGGTGAACTAGAATTCAATAACAAGATATATTTGTAAAATGATTGGAGTTTAAAGATAAACACTCATTTGGGCAGCCAGGTGAGGCTCAGGTATCTCCTCAAAACCCTCAAAAAGAGAACACAGGGAGAGGGCAGGTAGGAAGAGCCAGGAGGCCACTGCTTCATCCACACAGCACTTGCTCTAGCAGACCCTGACTGACTCTGACTCTCTAACAATTTTGGAACTCTGGAATATATTTGAAGACTTCCACCTTCCAGGGGAAGGTTTAGACAGTAACTCACTGTGAGTTTTGGTCAATTTCAGCTATTAGTGGGTTAGTGCCTGCCCATTCCCCACCTGCTGGCCCCATGGTGTGCAGCTGAGCCCACATTCCGGGAGTAGCTTGCATGTGACTTGAAGGAGCCAGGGTAGGCAATAAGGACCTTGTCCTCTAGATATCAAGGAACTGTGTTGTGATCACTGATCACTGCTTCTGATTATGGAAATGCAGGCACAGAGGCAGCTTCTGTTGTTGAAACTGCACTGGCTGAAGTGGCTTCCAGGATACTTAAAGAAACAGTGCCTTAATTTTTTTTCCCCTTTTCTCCCTTTGGAACCAGATATTTAAGAATTAGGATATCCAAAAGCAACTGCATATAAAAGAGAATTTATAAAGTTACTTCACATGCCCAGGATAAAATGTAGGCTCAGAAAGATCTGAGAAGACCTTAAGTTGATACCTCAGGGTGATCCCCAATACAGAAACAACCTACAGCAATTAAAAAGAAAGACAGAACAGCAAACCCTAGGCAAGGGGGAAATTCTGATTAATAGAGATTCAAAAGTCTAGTTTGCAACAATAAGAAACTATGACCCATTCAGAGAAAAAAAAAAAATAGAAAGTGTCCCTAAGACCAGATTATAGACTTACTAGACAAAGACATTTAAAAAACTTTCTTAAAAGATGCTCAAAGAGCTAAAGGGAGACAGGGACAAAGTCAAGAAAATAATGTATAAAGAGAATGAAAATATCAATACAGAGGCAGAAATCAAAAAGGAACTAAAAATAAATTCTGAACCTGAAAAGTATAATAGTTAAAATGAAAAATTTACTAGAGGGATTCAAAACCAGATTTGAGCAGCCAGAAAAAATAGTGAACTTGCAGATAGGCTAATGGAAACTATCAAGCCTGAGAAACAGAAAGAAAAAAGACTGAAGAAAAGTGAACAGAATTTAAGGGACCTGTGGTACAGCATCAAATGGACCAACATACATATTGTGTGAGTCCCAAAAGAAAAGAGAGAGAGAAAGAGAGAAGAGAAATAATGGATGTAAGCCCCCCAAATTTGAGGAAAGACACGGATATTCAAATCTAAGAAGCTGAATGAATCCCAAATAGGATAAATTCTAAGACACACAATTTAGATACATTACAATCAACTGTTGAAAGACAAAGACAAAGAAAGAACCTTGGAAACGCCAGAGAAAAGTAGGTCATCATGTACAAGGGATCTTCAAGATTATCAGAGGGATGCTCAGCTGAAGCCTTGCAGACCAGAAGGCAATGGGGTAATATATTTAAAGTGCTATAAGGAAAAAAAAAAAAACCTGTCAGCTAAGAATTCTACATCTGGCAAGACTGTCTTTCAAAAATTAGGAGAAATTAAGACATTCCCAGACAAACAAAAGCTGATTTAAAAAAGGGGTTAATTAACACTAGTCTTGCCCTGTAAAAAAATGCTGAAGGGAGTCCTTCAAGTTGAAATGGAAGGATGCTAGACAGTAACTAAGGGGTATACAAAAATATAGAGTTATCTTTTAAAGATAAATACATAGAGAAATATCTAATAACAAGTATTATTGCAATATTGGTTTGTAACTCTACATCTTACATATGATTTAAACAACTAATGTATAAAAACAATTACTAGTCCATGTTTTTGAACACACAATACAGAAAGATGTAATTTGTGATATCAGTAACTGAAAGGTGGGGAGGATGGAGCTGTAAAGGAGCAGAATTAGAGTGTTCATTGTTACTGAAAAGAAAATAACTGCAGAATATATACAAAAAGAAATGAAAAGTGAATTAAAATGTTTCACAACAAAAAATCAACTAAACACAAAAGAAGACAGTAATGTAGGAAATGAGGGACAAACATCCTGTAAGGCATACAGAAAACAAACAGCAAATGGCAGAAGTAAGTCCCTCATTATCAGTAATTACTTTAAGTGTAAGTGGATTAAACTCTCCAATCAAAAGTCATATTGGCAGAATGGATTAAAAAATATGATACAACTATATGGTGTCCACAAGAGACTCACTTTAGATCCAAAGACACAAATATGTTGAAAATGAAAAGAAGGGAAAAGATATTCCATGCAAATAGTACCCTGTGAGCCAGGGTGGCAATACTAATATAAGACAAAATAGACTTTATATCAAAAAAAGTTTACAAGAGACAAAGAATGGCATTATATATTAATAAAAAGTTCAACAGTACAAGAAGATATAACATTTATAAACTGTTATGCAACTAATGACAGATTATCAAAATATATGAAGCAGAAACTGATAGAATTGAAGGGAGAAATAGACAAGAAGTTCTACAATAACAATTGAAGACTTCAATACTCCCCTCATATAATGGATAGAACAACAAACAGAAGGTAAGTAAGGAAACAGAAGACTTGAACAACAAAATAAACTAGATCTAAAAGACATATACACAACATTCTACTCAATAACAGAACATAATTCTTCTCAAGTGTACCTGGAACATTCTCCAAAGATAAATCACATATTAGACCATAAAGCAAGTCTCAACAAATTTTAAAAGATAGATATCATACAAAGTATCTTTGCTGACCACAACAGGATGAAATTAGAAGTCATCAATAGTAGGAAAACTGAAAAATTCACAAATATGTGGAAATTAACACACTCTTAAATAATCAGTAAGTCCAAGAGGATATCACAAAGGAAATCATACAAACTTAGAGACAAACTTAAATGAAAACACAACATCCCAAATATTGTGGGGATGTAGCAAAAACAGTGGTAAGAGAAAAATTTATAGATGTAAATACTTACATTAAAAAAAAGGAAAGGCATCAAGTCTGCAATATGACTACAGTTTAAGGAACTAGAAAAAGAATAGCAAACTAAACTCAAAACTAATAGAAGGAAGGAAATAATAAAGATTAGAGTAGAGATAAATAAAACAGGGAAGAGAAAATCAATGAAACCAAAAGTTGATTTTCCAAAAAGATTTACAAAAATGACAAACTTTTTTTTTCTTTTTTTAAATTTTTTAATTATTTATTTATTT
>NC_138381.1:50204803-50252840 GCF_054177405.1 Leptonychotes weddellii
AGCCTGGTGATGGGTATTAAAGAGGGCATGTTCTGCATGGAGCACTGGGTGTTATGCAGAAACAATGAATCATGGAACACTACATCAAAAACTAATGATGTAATGTATGGTGATTAACATAACAATAAAAAATTAAAAAAAAAAAGAAGATATGGTGGAAGGACCAATTTACAATAGTCAAATACCCAGGAAGACATTTAACAAGAAATGTGTAAGACTTGTTGAAGAAAAATTAAAAACACTTCTGAGGGACACAAAAGAAGATTCCAGTAAAAGACGGCATGTTCCTGTGGAAGAAGAATCAACATCATAAAGATCTCACATCTAAGTTACTCTCGTACATTTACCATGATCTCAATAAAAATACTGACAAGCTAATTGTGAGGTTCACATGGAAAACAAAACAAAACAAAAAACACACAAGAACAGTGATGAAGTGTGACTGACTAACCAGATACTAGAATATTTTATGTGACCTCAATAATTAAAATGATGTGGCACAGGTAAATTAGCAGACTAACTAATGGAACAGAGTAAGAAGTTCATAAATAGACCAAGTGCTTATGGAAATTGAGTGCACACTAAAGTGACGGCCCAGATTAGTGAGGAAATGGTACAGACCTGGCCGAATCAAGTGGGTAGTCTTCTGAATCAAAACCAAATAAAATAAAGGCGGATTTACAACTGGCATGACACAGTGGGATAAATTCCAAATAAAGACTTAATGTAAAAAAATAAAAACCCATAAAAGTACTAGAATAAAATATAACAGGATCTTGTCATGGCAGGGGGAAGACCTTTTTCACTGTGTTATATCCTCCAAAAGGAAGTAAAAACAATTGATGAGTATGGGCGAGGTGAACTTAACCGACCAACCAGCCAAAAAACCACAATACCCATAAGCAAAATCATAAACTGAAAAAAAGCAAAACAAAAATGGGAACAGATTTATGCAACTCATACCATGGAGACAGGGCAAATTTCCTAAATCTATAAAAGTAAAGAGCTCTTCGAAATTGGAAAGAAAAAGACTAAGGTGGTAACAGAAAACCTGGCAAAGTTCACAGAAAGGGAAACATGAATGACTCTTAACATAGGAAAAGAGGTTCACTCTAACTCACAATAAAAATGCAAATTAAAATTATACTGAGGTAGCATTTTTCAATTACCATGGTGGCAAAAAAAAAATCTAAATGTTTGATAACAGACTTTGTTGGTATTGAGAAATGGGCATCCTCAAAAAATTGCTAGAAAGAGGATAAATTAGTATATTTGTTTGTGGGGCAAGTGACAGATGTATATGCCCTTTCATTCCGCCATTCCCCCACTTTTGGGAATTTATACTATAGACATACTAGCACATGTGCAAAATGACATGCAAGACTGGAAATAGTCTGGTAACACAGTGGCTCATCATTCCGTGGACAGTACCATGGAACAGGTGGTGTGAGCCTGCTCTCCAGGCACTGAGAAGAGTCTGTGTGTGCAAATGGGGACAACCTCCAGGGTATACTGTTGAGCGAAAAAATTTCAAGTGAGAACAGTACGTACGGCATACTGCTTGTTGTGTTAAAAATAAGGAGGTGGGATAAGAAACTATATTTATATTCACTCCTGTATGTACAAAGAAACTCTAGAAAGATGCACCAAAGACTAACAGTGGGTATCTCTCAGGAGGGGGGGTACTGTGTAGATGGGAGTGGGTAGGAGACTTCTCACTGTGTGCCTTTTTATATATTTTAGAATTTTCATTATCATGTGAATAGGCTACCTATTCAAAAATTACATTAAAAAGGCAAAAAAAATGCAAGAGAGTATGTGTTATGTCTTGCTTTACCATAAGATTTGTAAAATAAGGTCCTTTCCTTATCTTATTTCATGATTTAGAAAAATCCATTGGGAAACGTGATCCTTTTTTATCTCCAAGGACTGGTGGTCATGGGAATCTCTCCTTGCAGTCCTGGGGGTACTGCTCCTACCTCCTCTCGGTGACCCCAGGCCCCTCTGCCCCCCAGCAAGGCTGGGACCCTGCCCTAATCTTGATTTCTGCTGTAATAGGGGCATGGGCCCATCTGTATCTAACAGAGACATGTATGTGGACTTCTTGACCATGGAAGGATAGAAGATGGTGCAAATTTCCCTCCAAGCATTTGGATTCTGTATAAATTCCCAAACTAGCTGCTGTTTGTTACAATTTGGCCTTTCTCTTTTGCCAGTGCATTTCCAAAACATGAGGTTTACTGACTCTACTGATGAGGCACGAGTTGGTCTATGTGTTTTCTGACTGACAGAAATAATTTTGGACAAAGGAGGGCCTCTCCTATTTAGGAACTTCTCTCAGTGGGCAGAGAATTCCTTCTTATGAGCCAGACATTAGTGACTGTCAGCACAAGTCCTAGGGCAGGACGGCACGGGGGGGGGGGGGGGAGGTGCTTTTGGCCAGGACGAGCCTGGGATTGCTGGACAGAGAGCCCCTGAATACAGGAAGGAGGTTGGGTAGGCAAGGCCTGGACATCTGTGGTGACTTACACGTAAGGGCGGTAGAATGAGCTCAGGAGCAGGGCGCCAGGCTGTCAGCAACAGGGCATGCCTTGGAGGAACAACAACCAGCCCAGAATGAGGCCGGGCCCCAACTCCCAAGGAGAACACCACAGACTGGGTGAGGACCTTGGGGTCAGGGCCAAGGAGAGTCCCCAGGAGCCTCCGAATTCCCAGTACCCACAAGGCCTCTCCGACTCACCTCATTATAACCCTCGTGTTTCCAAAGCACACGGACAAGCTAGGGTTCTAGAAGCCAAAGGAAGTACAAGTACTCAAGGATGCTTAGTGCAGCCTTCATTTTTGAAGGTTAAATTTATGTAATTTACTGCTATTCTTAATTGAAATGAAGAACAAAGTTACCCACTGTCCCTTATGCAGGTCAGCCAGGGCCTCAGAATCATATTTCAGTTAGCTCCTTAGTCATTTCTCATCTAGAATTTAAAAAACACATTGCAGTCCTCCATTAGAGTCCATATTTTTGGCTTTTCGGAACTGGGTTGCCTTCTCTACCCTCATCATGTTTTCTGTGACTCTTTTAAATTCTAGTTAGGACTAGCTATTCAACGAGGTTTGCTTGCTTGTTGTTATTTTTTTTTTGAAGATGGTAAATTGAAAGTAATACATTTCTGATTAAGAAGCCTTTGCTCTCTCTTTTTAAGACAGGCATTAAAATTTAAAAGCCAGAACACGGAGTAAGAAGTGCTAATGAAAATGTCACCAAGTGAGAGTTTAGATTTTAAAACGTTGCTAATCTAATAAGGAATACAGGATGAATGTGAGGGGTGAAACAGCTCTGATATGTTTTATGCCTTTGAAATGCCCTACAAATTTCATATAAAAAAATCATTTGTGATTCATTTTGATCAGTGATGACTCACATCATTAAAAAAAATCAAATCTGAACAAGTCCATTGGAAAGCAACCTCTCTGGAGCTGGTGTAAATGGTTTCTCTAGTCAAAGTCACTTGTGTTTGGAGTCTTAATATTGCACCATTTCTCTTGTAAGACAGATCTGGTTTCAATCTGTGTTTCTTCAATTTTTATCAGTGTTGGCCTAGATTTCCGAAGCTGAGCTAAAATGGAAATATTCTTTTCCCCCTTTAACCCATCTGTCTCCTTTTATTTACATAATATAATACATTTTCCCTGAATAATTCTAAGTTTTTTAAAAAGGCAAAATGGAAGTAAAATAAAAGGAAAATTTTTCATCACAAAGAGAAACTTGGGATCTTCTCTTTGGATTTATACCCAACTGTATCTCACAACCAGTCCAAATTCAGTAAAAATTAGTATGAGGCTCTAAAGCAACAAAACCTTTCTCTGAGGCAGCATCACTTTAGAATCTCATTTGTCAAGTGACTAGTGACTCCTCCCAACAGACAGAATGAAGGAATATTTCTGAAAACCTACTAACGGTGGCCTCCATATCCCAAAGTGAGGAAATCAGGCTGCATGATTGCTAAGTACCAGCACGGGAAGGGTTTACAATTATGCAGCCTCTGTTGTTACCGCTGCCAAGAGAATAATTTACCAAGTTATGGTGTCTCATTGAGGGAACTGAAAAGCACATTACCAGTAAGAAATGATTTCTAAAGAAGACTTAATTACTACTATATGTGTTTTTAATGTTGGCTGAAAATACACAGAAAGACAAGCTAAAGTGGCATGTGACAAGTCCTCATTTAGTCTGTCAGCCATAATAGCATATTTAGAAAGATGTAAAAAATAAAAAAAAAAAGATCAAGAGGTAGAAATAGATTCTCTTGTCATCTCAGAATAATTGCAGTATTTGCTGGTGAGGTCAAAGTTTCTGCAGACTGATAACCTGACAAAGATCATTCTGTAGACTTCAAATGAAAATTAAGACAGGGGGACAAGTGACAAGTCAGCGTGTAAAGATGTTGATCCAGTTGTATTTTGACTGATTCACATCTGAATTGTTACTTAATCTATTTCCATATTTCCTGGTCACCAAGACTCTAACTCCCTACTCGATCTATTCAGAATGAACCACTCCACTCCTCCCTGTCCCTTTGGACAGGATTTATTTACTCCTGTGAAGGCAGCAACATACCAGTACCCTTGGGATACCCTGCCACATCTTCACCATCTTCAGTGAGCAGGTGCTCATCAGCTTTTGATAGACTAGCTCAACATAAACACTGTTGGTTTGAGGACTGCTACTGACCTCTTAGAGAGGACAGAGGCCAAACTACTTCCCTGGGTTTCTAATACCTTATGATAACACCAATACATACAGATACATAGTACAAAATAACAGAATTTGGGGCTGAAGGAGAACTGTTGAAGGGTTTTTTTTTAAGTCAAGAAAGAATCATCACTCCCTCTCTAAACAATGGCCTGGACTGCCTTACTAATCAAGCTTCTCTTTAAGACAGAATTTCTGGTCACTATCCCGATGGGCCGGCTGGGCATTTCAAGTGCTAGTTCAGGAAACTTTGCTGCAGTGCTGCATAACTAACATGGGGATAAGCAGATTAGAGGGAAGGCAGACACACTGAGGGACAGCTATACTGAAGAGCTGTCAGGAAGGGACACAGCAGGTGCACTGGGAAATTTAAAGTTATATTTATTTGCCTGTCAATGAAATAAAGATCAGGGAGGAGGAAAAAAACCTCATGAAACAAGGCAAATTGTCACCAAGATAATAAAGAAGAATTGCAGGTTTCAAGCCCTTGGCATAGAAGGTAAGTTCTGAAAACAGACACAGGCATCTGATTTTGACGTCAGTTTTGCCAGCAATCAACTGGATTCACCATTTTTCTCTTTTGATTCAAGGTAGTGTGAAACTATTTTGCAAACAGGCAAACACTTAACCGTCCTGGCATTTTTCACCCTGAACTCTGTACAAACTCGTAAGAACACTTGTGGTTTCTCGCGGATCTACGCACTTCTGTAGACACACTTCTCCTTTACTCTCCATGCAAGCTCGTCCCTCCTGTCCCATCTCTAATCTGCTCTCCTTGCACCTGATTCCTTTCCTCTTCTCTTCTCCTGTCTTCCTGATCCAGCAGGTGGCCAGGGATCCTCACTGCTGTTCCCCAGGCCTGAGGGATCACTCACACATGCTCACTCTCATAAGGGAAACCAAACCAGCACAAGTCCGCAGTGCCTACCTTCAGGATGCCTAAAGTTTCAATTCTGATGCCAGGGGAAGGTCCTGGCTCAGAAGGACTTTCGGTGAGTAGCCAGAGGCAGGCAGTGGCAGGCAAATACCTGCCCCCTGGCACCGGGAGAAAGCATTTTGAAGACGGAACATAATGGTGAAAAGAAAATTCATCTTCTCCTTTTCCGTGCCCACTTTCTCTCCTTCCAGCTTCTTGCATTGTCTTTTCTTCCCCTAACTTTTCAGCTGTAATTGGCTGGAGCACCAGTCTTGTGCTAACTCAGAATGGAATGTGGGAAAACCTTTAAGTTAAATACTTAAAGTATTTAACTGCATGCTTCCTCTGACCCTTACCCTTTCAAGAAACTAGTGGATTCTTGCTTGGTGTCTGGAACCCTTCCACCCTACTCCTGCCTCTCCCAGCCCAGCCCCACTCCTCCGCAGTAAACACCTGTCTTCCCCAGGACAGCCTCAAAACCTTCCTGGTCAGGTCAGATGTCCCTTTCACCTCTGTTCTTGAGGTACCATATATGCCTGCTTTTGTAACTCTTCATGACTGTAAAAGTTCACACTATTTCCCACTTCTCCACTGTAAAGGCCCAAGGCAGACACGCTGTCCATTTCTGTGTACCACTACATCCCCAATGCGTGGCACAGAGACACACAGGAGACACCCCAAAATATTTGCTGAAAGACTGAATAAAAGGGATTGACCTGGTATTTGTTCTTTTCTCATTATACGCTTTCTCAACCATTTTCTCTTTTTCAAGACCGTCCTGGTAAAGAATACAGTTAAACAGTTAACTCTGTTTTCTAGTGACTGGCCTGAGGGCGGGCAGCCTCTATGGAGGCTTCTTGGGTCCTCAGTGAGGAGACTTTTTTCTAGACCTGGTTGCAAGTGCAGTGTGACCTTAAGCCACAGACTTCATTATTCTGGGCCTCAATTTTGTCTTTGATCAATGAAGCTTAATACTCTCTGCTCCTCCTTCATCATGTGGGGCTATCAACTCACCTGGGCTGCTGGTGTGATGAAATTGATCCTCAATGGTGCTGTATACACCACACAAATATATTGCATTTTTAAAATAAAATACTTGGTGGCTTGTCCTTCCATCCCTGACAATTTCCCATGCCATAAATGAATCCCTTGAATGTGGTCCTTCTTCTTAAAGTTTTATTTCCACAGAAGCTACCTTTTTGGTAAACAGACCGTCCACCCATCCATCCATCCTCCAGGCAGAATGTTACTGAATGATAAATGGCACAACAGTGACAAGACAGCATGATGAGATCCATGAGGGGAGAAGCAGAGCTGCTCAGGTGGCAGGAAAGGGAGCCCCGACTGGACCCTGAGGTCAGAGAAGGCTGCCAGGCAAGGGAAGCCAACAGTGGGATCTAAATCTAGACCAGAAGGATCAGCCAGGGCAAGGTGAGCATGTATGTGACGCAGAGAGGGGCGCTGGTGGGTACCAGCAAGGGCAGAGGCCTGGGGGCCAGATGACCAGAGAGGAATCTAACAGCAGAGGGGCCACTGTGGCCAACATGCAGCATGGGGAAGGACAGCAGGAGATAGCCAGAGGGGAGAGGGAGAGGATGGAGAGGCCAGAAGGGAACAGGTGATGAAGGGTTTTGTACGAAAATTTGACCTCATCCTAAGAGAAATGGGGAAGACTTGAAGAGCTTCGAGCAGAAATATGAAGTGATTACATTTGACTTTCAGAAATAGGACTTTGGCTTGTCATATGAAGAATGGATTAAGGAGGGTGACAGTGGACACAAGACAAATAACAGGTGGCTCTTGTCATAATTAGGTGAGAAATCTTGGTGGTTGGGATTCAGGCAGTCACAGGAGGAATGGAGGGAGGTGGGTGGTATAAGAATCAACAGTAGGATGATGTTAAGAGAGAAAAGCCATTGCTCCTACTCTCATTTCTGGCTTCACTTGGTGGAGAGGGATGCCATCCGCTGACCCACAGATGTAGAGGTGCTTGGGGACATATAAATGGAGTGTCTGGCAAGCAGCCAAATTTCTGGGTCTGGAGGTCAGGAGAGAGATGTGGGTTGGAGATACAGGTAGATCTCAAAGTGTTCAGCTCAGCAGACAGATTGCTAACTGAAGCCATAGAGAAAGTGATACTTCCCCCTCCCCCGACAGAGTGTGTAAGGAAAGAAGAGGTGAGTCCTGAGAAAGGAGAGGGCCTTGAGGAACTTGAATTTCAATGGTGTGCAGAGGAAGAAGAATTTGTATGGACACCCAAGAAGGAGGGACTGATTGGTGATGTGGGAGGGGGGCCAGGGAGACATGGTGCTGGTACAGCTAGCACGGAGGAAGGCGAGTCAGCCGTGTTCGGTGCTGCTCAGAGCTAAGACCTGAAGCAAGACGATATTCTCAACACTGTTAACACTGTGCCCAAAAATGCAGAACTCAGATTTCTGTATCCTGGGAGTGATGGAGGCAGGCCTGTCCTTAATGCCTTTCTTTACTTTGTGTCCTCTGGAGCTTTTGTTGTCCTTTCCAGCCAGAGGTGATCATCCTCTCCTAATTTTTATTGAGACTATTTTCTGCATTGGGCATTTAAAAACACATAAAGTATGGCCCTTGAGAAGGGAGAGCATTTACATAAAAAGAAATCACAACTATACTGAACGTGATCTATACTGAGTGTCCTTTGTATGTTTCAGAGGATAAGTGCTCCTTTGGGGTTGTCAGGGAAGGCCCTACTTGGCAGAGGGCTTGATGCTGCTGGGTCTTGAAGTTCATGGCTTAGAAAAACTGAGTAAAGTGAATATTCTAGGTAAGGTTATCACTGAATGCAAAGGTGGGGAGGTGGGATTAAGTGGAGTTTACCTGGAGAACAAGGAACAGATCACACTGTCAGAGGACTCCTTTAGGGGAGCAGGAGGGGATATGGCAGGAGTATTTGGAAGGGACCCGATGGAGGTGGGTCTTGAAAGACAGCTGGGATTTTGAATTTCATTCTGCAGATAATGGGAGGCTAACTATAATGGTTACTCCTTGGACATCATTTAGCTTTTATCTGTGTTAATCTCAGATGCGCCGTAACTTCTTTGAAAGCAATTTGCAGGTAGGGGACATGTCTTTTTAATCTTTATTCACAGGGACTAGTAGTTCAGTGCCTCTAACTCAAGTATTCTTCATATGGATGAAACTGCCAAGATGATTTTGTGGCTCTGAAGGCCAGGAATGGAGGCACATAACTCAGCTAGAACCTGGGAAAACAGCCACAGCATTTGGTTTTAACAGGGCATTGGGATGTAGTTCTGAGAGCTCTCCCTGTCTCAGGAGCAGCTATCCTGTTCACATCACCACTTTTTTTTTTTTTTAAGATTTTATTTATTTATTTGACAGAGAGAGACAGCGAGAGAGGGAACACAAGCAGAGGGAGTGGAGAGGGAGAAACAGGCTTCCTGCAGAGCAGGGTACCCGATGCAGGGCTCCATCCCAGCACCCTGAGATCATGACCTGAGCCGAAGGCAGATGCCTAACAACTGAGCCACCCAGGCGCCCCATGTCACCACTTTTGAATTGGGCTTCTTGTCCTCTACCAGCATTCAACAAATATTAATTGGATATTTACCTCAGCCAGGAACAGTGTGAGGTAACAGAAAAAATGGTGGCTCTGGAGCAGTTCCTGCCCACAAGAGACAATTTTCTTGTGATGTGCTAAGTAGATAACACCCGTGAAGAGAGCAATAAAAGGCATGGGGGCCCCTAAGTCAGTGTGAGGCAGGACATGGCAGTTTTCTTCCCAGCACAGAGCTGAAGGGGAGGAGCACCGTGTGGAGCACTGCAGAGAGGGTGAGGGACCTGGGGGACCTGCAGGACAGGCAGCCGACTTGATCCCAGTCCATGGCCTCTACTTGAGCTGAGGCACAGGGCAGAGGGGGCGGCAAACAGCCCACCTGAGCTGGTATCTGGGAGGTGAAGCCCACAGACTCCCAGGGGTGAACACGCTCACCCTCGGCAGGATCCTGGTCCTGCCCATTCCAGAAATCTGGCAAAAATAAAGAAGAGAACAACTACAAGCACAAGATGTCCTCAGCAGAAGACTACATTCCCCCTCCCCACTCCAGAAAGATATTTCAAAAGCTGATGTTGAAAGAAATGTGTAAAATGGATTTAAACACCCTTTAAATTCTAATGGACAGCTCTGGGCCTGCTGGTGACGAGACCCTTCTCAAGACGTGACCGTGTGGGAGATGCTGGTACCACCGCAGCCCTGACGAGAGGGAAACAATCTACTCTTGATTCTGACACTGAGTCGTGGAGCAGCAGCTGCGGAATTTTATTTACTTTTTCTAGATTTTACACTGTAATTTAAAATGGTAAGTATATGTTATGTCACAAAACACTACGGTCTATTCAACACACATTTTCTGAATTGTGCCAGGCACGGAATTAAGGATTGGACACGAAAGTGAAGATAACCCCATCCCTCCCAACACAGACCCCTGGACAATAGCCCCTAATGTTGTACAGAGTGGGGACAAGAGTGAGCATAGTCTGTGGAGCAGAGGAACCAGAAAGTGTGTGCAGAGAAAAACTCAAAAGTACTTGGCTTTCAAAGTGCCACCACATATGCCTGGGTGTTGACTGGAAAGCTTATAAACGATGCCCCATCTGGACCCCAGCCCAGCCCAGCCCAACTGCACCTGAATCTCTGGCATGGGGGTGTGGGGAATTGGAATTTTTCAGATGTTCCAGAATTTTCCTTATGCACATTAAAATTTACAAGCCACTGTTTTAGGAGATGAGTAGGTCATTAGATGAGTAAAGGGACTTGAAGTGGAAATGACACAATGAAGATGTAGAAGGGACAGATATGGCTGGGCTCCTGGACACATAGAGGCAGAGCAACTGGGAAGCTGGACTGGAGGGTGGCTGTGAAGACCCCTGTTATACACAGAGTAGTGATTACTGAACTTAGTTGTATTTCCAAATAGCCTGTGTTAGTAAAATCCAGAATTTCCAAATTATAATCTCTTTGGCGGGGCCTGAACAGGTGCATTTAAAAAAAGGTTACACCGGTGATTCCAACTTACAGCAAGGGTTAGTACCCTGCATGGACTATGTAGAACCATGGGAGGTTCTGAAGTCAAGAAACATACCCAGTTCCTTCTTTTATCCATGGACATCTTGATACAGAATACTGGCAGATTCTCGAATGGTAATTACCACTCACTGTTCACTAAAGACTTCAGTGGCATCTACTGCATCTAAAAGTGAGAGGTAATCTCGTGTTGTGAGCGTGCAATGTGATTCTTAAAAAGTGCTAAGACGGGCGCCTGGGTGGCTCAGTTGGTTAAGCGACTGCCTTCGGCTCAGGTCATGATCCTGGAGTCCCGGGATTGAGTCCCGCATCGGGCTCCCTGCTCAGCAGGGAGTCTGTTTCTCCTTCTGACCCTCCTCCCTCTCATACTCTCTGTCTCTCATTCTCTCTCTCGCAAATAAATAAAATCTTAAAAAAAAAAAAGTGCTAAGACAGGGAAAAACTCTATCATTTCCTCTCCACTCTGAATTCCGAAGGCAAATTGGAATTGGTTCTTCCTGTAAACAAACCACTTCTATGAATCTAACCAGGAACATTAATTCAGATAACTGGATAATTCTTTAGGGAACTTCAAACCAAAGCCACGTCTGTGCTCTGAAAGAGTTTAGGTTTGGAAAATAACTGAGAGCAAAGATTCTGATTAGCAAGGATAAAGAGAGAGAACTACATGGATCCCAACAAAGTCGCCCACAGCTATGAATGCTAATGAATAATTTAACCTCATCTCTGGGACCCCAAACTAACTGAAACCAACTTGCTGACATTCTGAAACTGGTGTGGAAGTGGGTGATAGAAATTTCACATTATCTCTTAGCATTGAAGTACTCAGATAGTTTAGATCACCAGCAACATCAAGAGTACATTTACAGGACATAGCTCTTTTCCCAAGGAAATAAAATGTACCTACACCTTTTGATTAGAATTATATTTCACAGCACATGTCTCCAAATGCATTTCTACTGTTGCACAGACAGCCATAGATTTTATATTTTAAATTATATCTCCCTAAGTATACCAGGCTGGTAAGGCCAAGGCCCAGGGAAGAGGAGCCTATTACATAGTATTATGCAGAATCATAAACTACGGATGAATAAAGATGTAAGTAAGTCACTCTGTGCATGATGGTAACAGTGCAAATTATTCCCTCAGGTTGTATTGAAAGGAGTTTTCTAGTACAATGGCTGCCCCTTTGGTTCTTAGTAGTGTACTGCAGTTGCAAGGGAAGCAAATGATAAATTATATTTTAGGTCACAGTTCAGAACCTTCTTTTATGTAGACCCAGGCTGAAGTTGTATATTTAGTCACATTCAAGAAATAGATTCTTTTTTCCTCATTTGTCTTCAGGTGCATTCATTCAAGCAGCCTTGAATAAATATACTTCAGTCTATTCAAATTATAAAATAGCTACTATCTCTTGAGGACCTACTAGGTGCCACACTTTGTATGTGTCTTTAAGTCCCTCCACATAATCCTCCAGACAGTTCTGTGAAGCAAAGCCTTCTTATATTTGCTTTTCTAGAGAAGGAAATTAGGGTTCCCTGATGACAGGTAATTTCCCCAAGATAAAAAAGGCTAATTAGTGGCAGAGCTAAGTCCAAGGCTGGAGCACCTTATGTCGGCTCCTTCTACTTTTTAAAGATCAACTCAAGTCTTCCAGATGAAGTGAGCCATTTTCTTTTCTGTGCTAATTTGGACGGTGTATGTGTTTCTATTTCTGTGCCTATTATGCGATACTTATTTATAAGCTTTGCTTCTTTACAAGATTAGGAATTCCTTGAAGGCAAGACGCAGATCTTCTTGTCTATCTCTGCATTCCCCGGGAGCAGCATTTGTTCACTGCGAGTTTCCCGAATGCCTATGTGTGCTATGCACTAAGTTAGGACTGCAGATAAGGGAATGGACAAGATAGACATAGTCCCTGCCCCATGGAGCTCACGTTCTAGGGAGAACGGACAGTTAAACAAGCAATTAAAATAGAGCATAATAGGGGCGCCTGGGTGGCTCAGTCTGTTAAGTGTCCAACTCCTGATTTTGTCTCAGGTCACGATCTCAGGGTCGTGGGATCGAGCCCTGCATCAGGCTTCACACTGAGCACGGAGCCTGCTTGGGATTCTCCCTCTGCCCCTCCATCCTCCGCTTACGCTCTCTCTCAAAAAAAAAAATAAATAAATAAAATAAAATAAAACAAAGCACAATAAATGCCATGCTGGGAGAGGTATAGGGATTGTAGGGCTTATGAGATTAAAGAGCAAGACTCCCTATTGTACTGGGGGGATAAAGGTGGGGGGAGCTGGTGATGACAGGGACTAAAGAGGGAAGATGTGTAGGTTGAGGTGACAGGGTCAACTCCGATTTAGCCAGTATTGGGTGGAAGTGAGAAAGAAGAGAATGTTCTGGGAAGAGGAAACAGTATGTGCAAAGGCAAAAGAGGTGAGTGGAAAAATGAGAGGGAGGCTGGAGACGTGAGCAAGGACCAGACCATGAAGGGTCTTGAAAGCTTATTATTCTGAGGTCACTAGAAAGGCTGCTAGGGGGACTTAAGCCCTGAGAGACATGATTGGACTCGAAAGTCACTTTAACGACAAAGGAGAGAATGAAATGTGGGGGAGTAAGCAGAGAGGCAGGAAGACCAGGTAAGAAGACACAGCCTGGTAGTAGAGTGGAGAAGCCGGTGGCTGGCCCAGGCTAGTGCCAGCGTGCATGGGGAGAAGACTTTGGGCACAGAAGCAATAGGTGTGGTTTCTCACTGGATACAGGTGATTAGTGAAAGAGAGGAGTCAAGGAAGATCCTAGGTTTACGGCTTAGACAACTGAAGACACAGTGGAGCCATTTTCTGGTTTAGGTTTAGAGGAGAAGATATTGAGTTTAGTTGTGGACTAGCTTCCTTTGTCTGGAGTGGATGTGCTCATGAAGCAGATGGAGGTCAAGAGTGGGATACGAGCTGGAGACAGAACCTGGGAAGTTACCAACCATGAGACTGAATGAGATTACCCAGAGACTGGTAGAGAAGAGAGCTCCATGGAATCACACTTAAAATCAGATAAGGAAAAAGGAGGCAGCAAAGAATCCGGAGAAAGAAGGAGAGGCCAGAGTGAAGAAAGTCCAGGACAGTGTGATGGACTGCTCTAGGAAGCCAGAGCAGAATTTTTCAAGAAGATGGAAGTGGTCTCATAGGCCCAAACACTTTTCTGCAGTCAAGTCAGTGAAGCCCTGAAAGTGTTCGGTAAACTCTGCAATGAGGAGGCCAATGTTCACCTCAAGGAGGGGCAGTACCAGGGCTCTGAGGACAGTGGACGCCAGCCTGCTGTGGGCTGAGGAGCTCCTTAGTGGCAAAGGCATGTCTGGAACCCAAGTCTCACTGAAATCCAGAGCATGATGAAACTTTAGTTCAGTTCTTCTATTCAATGTATTTCCATGTAGCTGTGGGAGATGCTGCCAACAGGTCTATCCGCAGGTGAGAATGACGCTTGAACAAATCAGCAAGGGACAATGGAAAAATGGACTGAGGGAGACAAAGAGCCAGGACCATGAGTCACTGTTTTCAAAGACACAATCTGTCCTTACAGCGCCCCTTGCTTTCTGTTGCCTGGAGCAGGAGCTCGGTCCTGCCTTTCACGGCGCTCCCAGCACTGAAGTGACTAAATAGCAATATTCAGACTACTTCTGAGGCATGAACAAAGGGCAAAACACTGATCTTAGGGTATCTGTAAAATCTTATTCAATATAGACAAATGGCTAGGAAGGAGATCATGTCCCTGGTTCTCTTGTAAATTTTGTTTCTCAACCTTCTCTGCTGGCTTTCCCTCCTTACCCCACTTCCCTCTGCTCTCCTTGGCCCTTTCTCTAAGCTATACCCTCTCTCTGAAGCCATTCCCTGCCTATATCTTACCTACCTCCTACCTTCCTGCCACAAAGATTTACTGAGCACCCCCTAGGGTCCCATCATGATGGTGATTTTGCTAATGAGGGATCAATACCAGCTGATAGTCATTCACTCCCAGGCTTAAATGTTGGTCCATATAAAATATAGCTTCTGAACCCCTAACCCAATTTCTGATAGACAATTTCTCTCAGGATCTTTTTGGTAGGAAATCTAAAATTCAGCATGTCCCAAACTAGCCTTACTATTTTCACCATAAAATCTACTTTTCATTTAATATTCCCTATTTTTGGTGAATAACATCACAGCCACATAACATCTGGATGCTAGAGTCCTCAAGGTCATGTGTAACTACTCTATTTCCTTCCCCCTTATATTAACCTGGCAACTCAACCCCTTCAAGTCATCCTCTGCTGTATCTAGGGGTCCGCTCACCCGTTTCTAGCACCCTGTCCTACTTCAAACCTTCACTCTCTCTTGCCCGGAACACAGGAAATCCTCTGACCACGTGTCCATGTTGCTGGTCCTGCTCTCACCCATTAATCCTCCACAATGCCTTCAAACTCTTCGTCCCAAAACATGGGTCTGATCATGTGCCTCCTGGACAAGTTTATAAACTTTCAGTAATGCCTACTGTCAACAAATGACAGCTGAAACTCTTTAACATGGCTCACAAGCTCTTTAAAAATCTGTCTTTACAACCTCGTCATCCATCCATGTGCCGTGCCCTGTGCTTCCTGCATCATATAAATTATCACATGGACGTCCAACACCATCTCTGGAGGGTAGGCACTATCGTCTTTGGTTGCTTTGCAGAAATGAAGGACCCGGAGATGAAGTGATCTGGCCGAGGGTCACCATGCTACACTGAGCTCGGAGTCAGACCCAGAGTTTGGGCATTTCACAACATTCTACTGTTCTTCACTTCACCGAAGGCCATGTGTACCACCGAACACGTGTGCGTTCTGTCGGGAGAGCACAGCTCTCACTCCTCACAGGCAGCCCTGCACAGCAGTGACTCCTGAATCATGTTGCCCCGTGCGACTCCTGTCACCCTCATTTCCAACCTGGTGACCGGGCCTAAACTTCCCAATCCCCTCAGGCTTCTGGTGACTCCCAGACAAAACCAGGACACCTGGGATGCTGGGAGGATTCAGTGAGATTACAGAGGCTAACCCCTTCCATGGTGAGCCTGGGGGTGGCCAAGACTCCAGGAAGGTAAGGTCACTCCCTGGGCACTGTCCTATTCCTTCCCAGGTTCCCGGTAAAGGTGTGGCAGTACTAAGAGTCTAAAAGAAATCACTTTTGTGGCTTCTGTGGCAGAGGATACACTGGAACAGGTGCTCTGATTAGCTTCAGGGATGACAATAAAAACTGGAAAAAATGAGAAAAGTAGAAAATGGTCTTTGCATTTGAGTGCACTGATTCAAGATTTGCAGAAAGATAAAAGAAAGCTCTTATTTTTTTTTATAGTCCTTAAACCTCAAATGGAAAAGAAAGGAAAAATCTACATAAAATGTCAGCTTAATTTTTCTTTTGATAGCATGCGGATGATTCCAGTGGAAAATGTAGGCTGATGGCATGGGAAACAGCTGTTTTCCTACAGAAAAACTTAGCCTCTACTTCACATATACTTCAAAAGAGGAGAAAGTAAATTAATTAGGATTAAATGACTCAACTCGCTTACAAGCATTTATTAAGTACCACTTTTTGCCAAGCATCATGAAAGATATTGTGGGAAATACTTAAAAATGGGAGGGGAGGGGGGCTGTAATCTATTAACAGTGCTTGGAAGAAGTGTTTAAAGTAATTTTAACTGAAAGCCATTTTCATATAAAAGGATAAAAAACTATTTGCCTAGTGCTGGGCTACACCTCTCCCACATCATCTCACTGGTCCTCAGTCACATTGGGGAGTATGATTATCCCTTACTTCCCAGGTAAAAACTGAGGCTCAGAGAAGTTAAGAAACTTGCCCAAGTTTAAAAGGGGCAGACGTGATTTGAACCCAATGTGCTTTCCATTTCTGCACAATGTCAATGCAAATACATAGTGACCGCACTTTTTATAAGTCTGCTATTCTTGTTTTAAAAATATGATAATATTTCGTATTTCCTATACTGGAAAAAGTCACATTGAGATTAAAAATAAATGTACCCCACTTTATGCAAAAGACATATCTCTGAAAAGTTATCCATAAATCAACATTTTAATAGTTTCTATTTCTATTTTTTATTGTATTGGTATTTTTGCATACCACAGATGTACAATGACAAACTGTCGATTTCTCATTTATACAAAATTGATCATTGTTACAATTCTCTTGCAAGTTCCTCCTTATTTCTTTTTTTAAATATTTTTTAAATTTAAATTCAATTAATTAACATATAATAATGTATTATTTGTTTCACGGGTAGAGGTCTGTGATTCATCAGTCTTATATAACACCCAGTGCTCATTTCAACACATTGCTTCCCCAGTGTCTATCACCCAGTTACCCCGTCCCCTCCACCCCTCTCCCTTTCAGCAACCCTCAGTTTGTTTCCTAAGATTAAGAGTCTCTTATGGTTTCTTATCTGGGACTGTACTCTTTTGCAGTGTTCACGACTACTGTAATTATTTATTTTGAAGACTGGATGGCCATCAATTGGAATTCCATGAAATGAGGGCATTACCATGCATTTTTTTTAAAGAGTTAATAATCCCAATGCAGTTGGGGGTTCCTAATTTCCCCTCTCTTGCCATCTCTCTCAAACACTCAGGAGATGGCAATTTCCAGCTATTTTTATATTACAAATACAGCATTTACATTTACATAAATGGCTTTTCAGGGCACAAAATACAAAATGAATCTGTCATTGTTATTTGCTAATATATTCCAGGATACTGCCTTGCTAAACCCCACAGAAACAAAATAACACAAACCACCTATCTTTTCCCCTCTAAGGTGAGCAAGCTGAAAGATGCCATCACATAAATAGTGCCTCTGCTAATTAATTAGGGCTGGCCATATTCATTTTTCTAAACTAATAAATTGTAACCAGATAGTGTAATTTACGTTTTTTTCCCCCCCCTACTCTAGTTAAAATTCAAAAGGCCAGGATAAACTCAGCTGAAGAATGTTGCTTACAATGATTCCTTTTTTCTAATTACTCAAATCAATGGGTATTTAAAAAAAAAAACCCTCATATTCAGTTTGGTTGTTGGTTTTACACAACAGGGTGGCTAATTAAAACTACTGCACATTCTAGCACATTCCAGTATGCAGTTTATGATTGTGAAAAGGTCACATACTTGAAAATAAAGTTCAGTACGCCTCCCACATTTAAATAGTCACAGAGGGTGTTTAAAAATAATTTCTATTTCTCTCTTCCAAGCAGCTTCTTTTCTTTTCCCTGCTTACTCATGTATGCCCATCAATACCACCTCTCTTCCTCAGGGTGATCATACTTACATTCATACATACACAGCAACATGGAGGGCATTAGAAAACAAGGATTCTGGTTTGGCTCTGGTGGCCACAAAATGAGACAAAATTCTGAAAAAAATGACATTCCAGAACATTTCAGAATACTTAGCTAAGCATCCACTGGATATCTACAGCATTGATCTTCCAGGTAAAATGTGACAGGCATATACTTTACAAGCCACTGCTCCTTGGTTGAGAAGAGTGTACTTTTGCCTCTTCTTGGAGGGATCTCTAAATTCAGATAGGGGATTCACTTTCCCATCCCTCACCCCATAGTCCTCACCGATCCAATGAAACCCAACTTCATCTGGTCTTTTCAAAATGAGTCATAACGCCAAGACAAGCCTGGATCTTTCCAGGCTGTCAGTGTCGGGTTAGCCCATTTGTGGGTGAGTACGCTCGTTTTTGCTGTTTCTAAAATTCACTCCCTTTTACTCTCCCAAATCTTTACTATGTGTAGTTTCATATCGCTCTTTATTTCCTGGATTCCTACTCCATGTTTTAAAGTGTTGGTGGATATTTTGCCTGTCATCTATCTGATGTCTGGTAGAATAACAACTGTTGGTTATGTAGGATCACTTAAATTATGTCAGCTGCAGATAAACAAGAATTTAGTAAGTGCATAGATTCATCATGCTCTTACTGACTTCTATCATTGTGGCTTTTTCCTTTTATTGGCCCTTTCTGCAACGGACTTGTTCCCAGTCTTACACATTTTATCTAGTCTTTAATCTAGTCAAATGCTAGATTAGAGGAAAGAAAAAGATGTGGTATATATAATTTAAAGGAAATTGTGGTCATTGCCCCCTTTGAATATTATTTCAAATAGAGTCACTTAATTAAAATATTTTATAAGCCTTCACAGAGCTTTTTGATGCCAGTGTCTTATTGCCAGATCTACTTGACTTATATTATTTAACATTTCCCATTTACAATGACTTTTGCAAGAGGTAAGTGTTAATCCTTCACTTTCTGAGAAGGTGGTAGACAAACTGTGGGGAGGTAGTCTGATGGATTTGTTGTATGCTAGAGGCAGCAGCTTATGAAAAACCTAATGTTGTGGGTTCTATCCCAGCTGCTCCTTCAATCTGCTGAAGGAGCATGGGAGAAATCACGCAACCTACCCAGTTTCCACAGCTAAAATGCCTTATTGGGATCAGAATAACCATAGTGAGTAATAATACCAACTATAAAGGGCTGTTTAGTGAGGATTCATAATAATAACTATAGAGGATTGAATAAGGAAAGGGTTAAGGTATAGACAGGGAGAGATAGGGGGCCCCTGGTTGGGCTCTGTAACTATTCCTGGCAGGCAGAAGCCAGAGTGAACAAGAGATAAGGAACAGAGCACCTGGTCCTGAATGTTAGGGAATATTTTTCTTTGGCAGTTACAGTGTAATCATAGAAAATGGCCAAACCTCAAAGAATTAAGTCATTAAGGGTGTTATCAATAGTCCATGCTCAAATCAAGATGGCACAACAAGAAACTCAAGACCACAAGCTTCCCAGTCAGTTCTCAATAAAAGACTGCCACTAAAAGCCCTCAGTGGCAACCCATTCATGACCCCTCTCACTCTAGAAAGCTTTTTCTGTATCTTTGCTTAATAAAACTCTATCACTTTGCTCACTCTCCTTTGTCCATGAGATTCATTCTTCGACTCCGTGAGACAAGAGCCCTGTGTTCCTGTAACAGTATGATTATAGATATAAGAAGTTGACTATTTAATATTAATAGTTTTGCTAATATTAGGGGTGCTCAGTTGGTTAAGCATCTGCCTTGAGTTCAGGTCATGATCCTACGTCGGGCTCCCTGCTCAGCAGGGAGTCTGCTTCTCCCTCTCCCTCTGCCCCTCCCCCCTGCTCATTCTCTCTCTCTCAAATAAATAAAATATTAAAAAAAATAAATATGTTAATATTAAATGCTAATTAATAATATTTACAATCAAAAATTGAAAATTTCAAAGTAGAGAAGTTAAATGATTTGCCAAGGGCTGCACAAAAACTGGTTTCTGAGCTAAGATTCTATCTATAACTTCTTACATGACTTTTCCCCACCCTATGTTAAATTTAACTACAATTGAACTAAGATGATCAATCATCTCGCAAGCGGGAATCTGAAGTGCCTTGTATGCCTGCTAGTGAACAGGTAATGTCCATACAGATGAGACTTACGAGCATTCTGACACTGGAGACCGCCATGACTGAAGTTATAAAGAAAAGAAACAATTTGGTTCCTCACAAGATTGCCAATTTTCAAATAATGAGACCACAGTAGAACATGCTCAGTATTAAAATAACACTCCATATATTTTTAACTGGGTAATTTTAAACTTTGGCAACTTAAACATTTTTTCTTCTCTTTGAGTGTTAAACAGAATTTGTAAGGACACCAATAAAATCAAAGTTTAAATTACTGAAGCCATGACCACGTCTTATTCCATCTTCTTTACTACTAAACAAATATGAGAAATGAATTACTATAATTTCTTTCAGTAAGTAAGGGACTAACCAAACAAAATCACAGTAAAAGCACAGGTAGAATTAAGTATAAGCAGTAGCAGGGTTCTTGTTGGTCATATGGGAGACATGGTTCTGACATCTCAGAAAACCCCCTCCTTCTTGCCAGAGAGAATGCTTGGGTATACTGCCCAAAAGTCATGAAGCTACTTCAGTAAAGGGAAAATGAGAATAAAATAGCTTTCAATAAGTAAAATGATCATTACTTGTAGATGACACATTCATTTACCTGGAAAACACAAAACAATTCCATGGAAAAATTATACATAGGAAGAGAGTATGACCCAGTGGTACAGTCGAAATTAATGTGTAGAAATTGGCCGACTTTACATACAAACAATGCTAGCTAGAGGACATCGAGGAAGAAACGATTCCATCTGTTGTAGCAACAAATATAATAAAATGCTTAGGAATAAACTTCATAAGAAGGCTGTAATTTCCACATAAGGAAACTGAAAACACTATCAAGAAACAGGAAAGATTTGAGCAGGGAAAGGCTTATTATGTTTAGCTTCATAAAGAGGCAAATTCAAAGTTAAACCATGAATTTAATACGATCTCAGTAAGATTACCGACAGGATTTTGTTTTTGTACCAGAAAAACTGATACTAAAGTTCATTTGGAAGACAGGATTTTGTTTTTGTACCAGAAAAACTGATACTAAAGTTCATTTGGAAAAAAGAATAAGCGAGAGTAGCCGGGAAAATTCTAAAAAGGAAGAGTGTTTAGAGAGACAAAGTTGCTATTTAGATTTTAAGATCTTATATAAAGCTACAACAATTTAAAAAACTTGCTTAGTACTAACACATGAACAAACAGGGAGATCAATGCAAATAAACCAAAATACATAAGAGAATTTAACATATGATAAAGGTGGATTTTGAGCCAGTGTGGAAAAGATCGCCCATTCAACCAGTAGAGTAGGGACATCTGGACAGGCAGCTAAGAAAAAGGAAAGTTAAATCTCTATCTCACACCTGAGACAGATATAAATCCCAAATGGAGCAATACTTCCAACTAAAAAAAGAAAAAGAAAAAAAAAGCAGTAAAACGACAAGAAGCCGTGGTAGATTTCTTTTTAAGGAAACAGAAGCCCCTTATAATGCAATACAAATCTAGGAGCCACAAAGGAAAATATTGATATATTTGAATACAAAAAATATATTAAAAGCCATAAAAAATGCTATTAGCAAGTCCAAGGACAAATGATAAACTGAAAAGCAGTAGTTACAATTTGCAATACAGAAAAATGTCTAATTTTCCTATATATACACACAGAGCCACAACTAAACAGAAAAATGGAAACAGGATTTAAACAAGTGTTCACAGAAAAATGAATACAAACAACTCTTGAAACATGAAAAGATGCTCACTTTCACTCTTAATATTATTTTTAAGCCTTTTTGATTAGCGTAGACAAACAAATTTCCCAATACAATATATGCCAAGAGAAGCCCTCTCAGACACTGTCAGTGGGAGGAAATGGGTCTAAGTTTTATGGAGAAGAGTGTGGCATTATCTAAAAGGCACACCTCCACTGACCCACAATTTCACTTCCAGAAAAATATATCCTATAGACTCCCAGAAATGTAAAATGATGAATGTAGAACACTCTGTTAAGCATTCTTTATGTAGCAAACATTGAAAACCACCTTAATGGCTGTCAACAGGGAATTGGTCAAATAAATTATAATATATCCACTTGGTAAAAAAGGGTGAGGCAGCTCCATATGTACTAATATGAGCCATCTGTCACATTTTATTGCTAAATGAAAAGAGGGAGTGTTTAATAATATATACAGCATGCCATCACGTGCATAAATACATAACACACATATAAGTATGTAGAGAGTTCTCTCTGGAGAGAGAACAGGAAGAGGGTCAGCGTGATTATCCTGGGGAGAGAAGCCAGCTCTGTAGGACAGGAACAGGAAGGGCACTTGGTTTCCACTGGGTACCCCTTTATACTTTTGAACTTTGTACTTGCTCATGTTATGCCTACTAAAAATCAAGAATATACTTTTTAGCTTTCTAAAAATCTGGCTGATAGACCCAGTACCTAGCAAAAAGCCAAGTCTGGGAGACTTGCATCGTTAAATGAAAGTAGGCGGAACACATGCATATGTACATTTTCTGACTGTTGATCAAGTATTAATTTTCATTGTTTTACTAAAAACAAATGAAGTATTAGGTTTGTTTTCAGAAAGAAGAGGCTTTTATGGGGGTAAGAAACAACACTAACTCACTTTTGGTTTAGCAGGCTTCCCCTCCCAGACTTGGGTGTGCTTCCAACATCAGCTGGAGCACTACAGGTTTATTGAGTCTCAAGGGAGATAAAACTTTGCCACTCATCTTATTTGGGCAGGCCTAATACATTTGCTTTCACCCTTCAAGTTTTGCCAAATAAACCGTTTCAAAACTGTCTTATTTACCGCTCTCCCAATTTTTTCTCTATTTCATTAGTTTTCTAAGAATTTTCTGGCTTGAAATTTCACTGCATTTAAAAATCTCTTATAATAACGATGTAAAACATTTAAAAACAGGCATATGAACACAGAACACACTGCAACTGACCCAAGTAAATCATAAACAGCCAGGCAGCTAAATCAAACCCAATGGTATTTTTTCCCTCATAAACACAAAAAGCGTACTGTTGTAAATTACTCAGTGCATGACCAAATCCATTATTTCTACCATCTCATGTTTCTTTACCTAGCTGGTTCCAAGTGTTTCAATTTTATAGTTGTTCTTTCACTAGACGGACCCATTAAAATACTTAATCAATCCAATTGTTAACTTGCTAGGAAACTAGAGTTTGTGATCATTGAGAAAAGCCTCATGGGACCCAAGTTTCAAGCCCAGCTGTTTCTCTGATTTATGTTTTTCCCCCGTAGGACCAGGGTGATGATGAAGCATTATTTTAGTGTCAATTTAAAGCTGATTTAAAGCAAGCTGATCCACCTGTTTCCAAGAAGCATAACAGACCAGAACACAGTGTTCCTGTGTTCTTGAGAAGATGAATCCCTTCCTTCACCTCATTTCAGATTGGCAGAGAATATACAAGAAATGCTACTTCTCTGTGCCCAACTTCTGAGCCATTTGCAAATTGTTGGGAGGGACCATCCTTTGCCTCTTGAGAAATTCACAGATCAGAAGCATCTTATTTTTGTAGTGGAGGAATTAACTGGGATATAGTTACTATGTTCCACATGTGCAGGATGCTTCCCTTGAAGGTAAAAATCTAAGACTGGAAACTTGATTTCTACAAATCCCATGTTATACTGACTTAATATATAGTAACAGGTTAAGTTATTTTTCTTGCAAAATGCAAATGAATAACTGGTAGAACACAGATCTGTAACAACAACCACTTACAACTGCATAGCCAACCGCAGCCTCTGTTAACATAGGCTTGAAGGATTATGGTTTGGAAAACTTTATTCTGTACCTCCACAGTAATGACATTTGAGATCATACAGAGGAGGCTTAATGATAAATGTTGGGGAATACCTGGTTCTCCAAAGATCCAAGCATGCAACTCACTACCCCCCAGCCCCCATCCCTTTCCTAGTCTCTTAGATGAGGACAGGATAGTACTTCAGTTAATGTATAAAAGTGCTGGTTTTATGCAGAACAGGGAAATAAAAGTTGGCTCCAGAGGAGTAGTTGGCACTGGGAGGAAAGAGTTGATAGAAGAACTTGGAAAAAACATAAGGAGTAAAATAACTCACATCCATAGGCAGGTGAAATAATACTTGGAACAAGTGAGGATAAGTGGAGCATCTGTGTACCATTCTGGTTCAGTGATTAGAAAGAAGGACAAGGACATTGAATCTATTGACTGTGTCTATCTTTTAGGCCTGGCCAGTAGGAGACTGATGCAAACCACACCATAACAAATGTTAACACCCCTCAAAGATAATGTGTGACCTAGCTCCTGGGGCACTGCCCTGGTGACAGGTATCTATAGAGCTGGTGATTCTACAAATAACACAACTCTCTTTGTGGGGTGGAAGGAAGTGCTGCCAGAGAAAAAATATTGCCACTGGGGAAGATGTGAACACGAACACTTACAAGACAGATGAGCAAGTATATATGTGGGTACATACCATCCTCTATCTATGTCAGTTTCAGCAGAATGGGCATCATGTGAAAAACACTGTGCTTCTGCAGCTCATTCGGTCTTAGCTATTATTGGAAAGATCCCGCAAAGAGCAAGCATTTACAACTGCACTTAGTTCAGGAGAGAGGACACAAACCACCTGCAAAACCGGGGAAGCCAACCCTGACCTTTGTCTAAGACAGACTCCAAATATCTCCTTGGGTTTGGGGGAAAGATGGACTCCAGGATGGAGCAAGAAACTCTACTTCTCAGCATCTGTGAAAAATAAGGTTCTGTATAAAGGAAATGTGAGGATTTCTGTATAAGGTACAGGGCCGCCCCAACAGCAAAGAATTATCTGGCCCCAAACGTCAGTAGTGCTGAGATGAGCAGAAGCCCCGCCCTAAGCCAATACAGAGCTAAAGCCTTACTAATCAGTCTACTCCATGCAACAAACAATTACTGAGCACCTGCATGAGTGTGTAAGTCTGCATAAGGTTCAAAATAAGGTTCTGTATAAAGGAAATGTGTGTCATATCCACAGGTGGCTTCTCCAGGGGAAGAGACTCATCTGCGTACTTAGGAAAAATAAGATTTTCCAGAGTAGAAAATATATTTTTAAAATGATTCCAAATATCTCATTTTTGTTTTATTATCACCTCTTCCCCATTTCTCAATATTTAAGAGAGATTTATTTAACCTATATGCTCTAATCAATGTAAATTCTTCAGCATTAACATACTCTTTTTCTAATCTCATTATAATGGGACCAAAGGGCTAGCAAATAACTTGCACTGTAATGAAATCTTGCTGTATTATTTATGTCGCAATGAGATTTAACCAATACCAATGCAGATCAAAATAAGTTACTTAAACATTGTTTTAATAGAGACACTAGAAAATAATTCTAGAGGATAATAGAATCATCTCTTGATTGTTCCCCTGACTTGATGACCTGCTAAGAGACAGTAACACTGAAGGGAAGAGTGGGCACCTTGGTAAATAAAAGATGGGTACTACGATTGTGTCAATGTTGAAGGAGTATCTGACAGAAAGAAATCAGCAACACAAATGCCTATATTCCACTGAACAAGCAAATATTATTCCAGAGAGAGCTTTTGGTCAATCATTGCCTCATAAATAATAAACAATTCTATCACCCATTTCTGCATGTTATCATTGAGTACGTGTTATGGACTGAATGTTTGTGTCCCCCTCTTAAATTCATATGTTGAAGTTCTAACCCCCAATGTGATGGTATTTGGAGATGTGAACTTCGGGAGGTAATTAGGGTTGGATTAGGTTATGAAGGTGGGGCCCTCATAATGTGATTAGTGGCCATATATTAAGAGATGCCAGAGAGCTTATTCTCTTGCTGCAGCCCCCGCCCCCCTACACACACACACACACACACACACACAAAGAGAGGTCATGTGAGTGCACAGCAAGATGGTGGCTCCCTACAAGCCAAGAAATGGCCTCAGGATGAAACCCATCTTGCTGGCTCTTTGATCTGGGACTTCTGGCCTCCAGTGTATACTGGTTTGTTATGGCAGCCCAAGCCAACTAAGACAGTAGGTTTCTAAGATCACTTGTGATGAAACTATTGAAGGAAAAAAAAAGGAAAACTTTTCCTTCCTTTAAAAATACTCTGCTACCTATCTGAATGCCAGGGTTGACTCTTTATCTTTGTCTAATGACTTTTTTCCCCCTTTCTGTGCTAAAAGAAAGCCTTCACTTTTTAGGTTTTCCCCGTCATTTAAACCTATACAAATTAAGGGGTGAGGTAGAGGTAACATAGATCCTTTCTTTTTAATCTTTCTTTGATTTGGAGTGTTACAGAATCTCTTAGTTGACTGATTTTTCAAAAATTAAGTTTGACTGGGGGTTATTATTACTTACACAGACACACACACCCCTCTTCTTTCCTGTTCTGGGCCCTCAGACTCTAATAGTGACACTTGACATGTGTGGTTATCCCAAAGTCTGAACTTGAATTAATAATAGATTATGACACTGCTGATTGAAATACTCAAAGTCATGATAGTTAGATAAACAAAATTCACAATTATAATAAATGTTCATTGGCTTATATCAAAATGATTGTTAGGAATGTCTGGATATCAGGAAGAAATACATACCTTTAAAAGAATCATTTTCATATATTAAACTTTATTCATTCTCTCCCTTTTAAATTGTAAGAGCAATATATGTATAGTGGAGAAACAGGAGGCACTACAGAGAAGCCCGAAGAATACAGAAGGAAACTACAACACTTAGAATCTCACTTCTCAAAAATAAACCATGCAAGATATTTTGGGTTATAGTTCAGACTTTTTCCTCTGCAAATAATTCAATAAACTCAAAGAATTCAACAGATTGATCACATTAAAGATTTCCTCTAGGCCGATGGTTCTCAGCCAGAGTCAATTTTGTCCCCCTCCACTGGAAGACATGGAAATATCCAGAGTCATTTTTGGTTGTGACAATTTGGGGGGGGGTTGCTAATGGCATCTATTCCCTAGATCTGTTAAACATCCCCCAATGCATGGGCCGCCCCAACAGCAAAGAATTATCTGGCCCCAAACGTCAGTAGTGCTGAGATGAGCAGAAGCCCCGCCCTAAGCCAATACAGAGCTAAAGCCTTACTAATCAGTCTACTCCATGCAACAAACAATTACTGAGCACCTGCATGAGTGTGTATATTCAAAGATAAATAGGACCCAGGCCCATCTTTGTTGAGTGTGGGTGACAGAGAAGCAAATAAACCTAAATGAGTGAACCTTTTACTCACATCTCTTTCGAGGCAAGGAGCCCTTTGAGTGGCCTAACTCCTCAGTGCCTGACACTTGCAATGTATGGTTTATGAAAGGAACCTAAATTAGTCCTGGTCCGAAAAAGAGAGGCCCTCAAGGACAGCAAGCACCTAAGACACTTGTTTTAGGGTCAGCTCGCCCCCCACTGTGGCACCCCCACAGCTGACCTGCAGCTCTCAACTCTCAGCAGTAGTCAGAGGAGAAAAGATTACATCAGTATCATTTTATTGCTACGTTACAAATCACAGTTTCTATGAAATCCAAATTGTCTTTTTGCCTGGACTCTTAAGAGTTAAAATAAAACAATAACGACAATGAAACATGCGGAGTGCCCAGGAAATGTCCGTGTCACAAGAAACACAGCGCGTGTTTGGCACTTTTCATGCATTCCCAGTCAGGAGTCAGGCTTTGTGCTGTCACACAGCCGTAACCTTGTCAATGCTCACAACCACACAGAGCCAACACCAATTTCCAGATGAGCAAACTGAGGGTTGGGGGTAAAGGAGCCTGCCCCATACATGTGGCCTGTCCGTGGCAGAACCTGGAGGCCTTGGCCATCAAGGCCACCCATCCTACTGGTGAGGCCTGTGGAGCCTGCATCTCTGGGTCCAGGGTCACACCCCAGGGGAGAAGCAGGGTCCTCCAGCCACGAGCCTCAGGGCTGAGCAGCATCAGGGATTTCCAAGACTACCCCCACCATTGTCCCCCATCAGCTTCCAACTGGTTGATGAGCTGCTGGACCTCATGGGGATCTTCAAATGATTCATTCCCCTAATTGCTCCCAACCTCTTGGCCTTCTTTCTTCACTCCCCTCCACTGTCTGCTCAGATTCAGTGGAAATTTTTTCATGTCCTACAAATACTTCACATTTCCTTATTTCTCTGTCTTTTCATTGCAACCATCTGGCCAAGTTTGCAGTCTGAGAAGAACCTCCCCAACTGCTTTTTCTGTGCCTGCGGAGGCTTCATAAGGGCAGACTGGTCCCACTAAACATTCACAAGCATCAAGAGCAAGGGGGCCTCCAGTGCTGCCCACCCAGCGGCCCCACGGCACTGCCCTGGCTCACCTGTTTTTCCACTCTCCACACACACTGCTGCAAGCCTCCCTTCCCTCTGCCCTGCCACTTGGCATTTCCCAACTGCCGCCTGTCTCTGAACCCTTCCAGCAGATGACCTGGCTGCCTACTTTATAGAAAAAATAGAAGCCACAAACTGGACTGCCCACATTTTCCTAAAACTGAGCTTATGGAAACTGTCTCTCTGTCCACCTGAGGCTAATCCCATCTTCTTGAGCCTTCTCAGAAACTATGACCTCAGTGAGTCCTTCTGGCTTATACAAATTCAACCTGCTTCAGAGGATCCTTCCACTGGTGCTGGAACACCCTTGAGCACCTCTCATTCAACAGCCCCCCCCACCGAGATGCCCCATTGGCTGCCAGGCCTCAGCCTATCTCCCTCCTCTTCTCAGCTGACCTTCCTGAAGAAGTTGTCTTATTGACTGTCTCCATGTCTACACCTCTCACTCTCTCCTCAGTCACCTGAATCTGACCTTGGCTCTACCATGTTTCACTGATGCCCTCAGTGACCTTGACATCATTCAATCTAACATAATTTATTTTCAGTCCCACATATAGTTTTTTTTTTTTTAAGATTTTATTTATTTATTTGAGAGAGAATGAGAGACAGAGACCATGAGAGGGAGGAAGGTCAGAGGGAGAAGCAGACTCCCCGCCGAGCAGGGAGCCCGATGCGGGACTCGATCCCGGGACTCCAGGATCATGACCTGAGCCGAAGGCAGTCGCCCAACCAACTGAGCCACCCAGGCGCCCCCACATATAGTTTGTCCTCATTTTACTGAGGACAGTGAGTAAAATGAGTTAGTCCTCATTTTACTTGACCTCTCAGCACATTCAGTGCTAGGATCCCTCCTTTGTTCTTAACAGATTCTTTTCTCTAGATGCTCATGACATAGCAGCCCTTGCCTCTCCCAACTTCTGAGCAGATGATTCTCTCTCTCCCTATGACTCATTCCCCTGGAACCAGTCTTCAAGGGTTAGAGTGCCTTTCCCTAATTGATTGCACCTGGACCCAGGAGTTCAATTACCTGTTCTATGCACATACCCACAAAGGTTAATCTCCAGCCTAAACTTCACTTCTGAGTGCCAGCTCTGGCCCATGTCCTTGCTACCTGCTATTTCCTCTTGGTTCTCTCAAAGACTTCTCAAAACTCTGTGTATTCGAACCCATCTCAGTATTCTCACTCCTGCTCCCACTGCCCTCAAATCCCAAACCTGGTCATTTTCAAGTTTCCTTAGTGAAAGCTACAACACCCCTTCAGTTGCCCAAGTCATCCTTAATATCCCCTGCCTCTCATCCCCAATATCCTGCTGGTGTTTACCTCTGAATACATCTTGAATATATTCTCTTCTCTCCATCCCTTCCATATCACCATGCAACTCTGAGCCACCATCGCCTTTATCCTGGAAACTCCACTAGTTTTCCAGTAATTGCTCAGCTTATATCTACTCTGCCCACTTCCCTCTTATTCACTCTCCCTGCTTTAAGTCCAACAATGCATTGCCATTGTGTTCAGTACAAAGACCAGACTCCTCCAGGCTCAGCTTGAACCACACTAGCTTCACAACCATTCCTTCTCTCCACCCTTTCTCTTAGTCCCTGATGCTCTACTGTCCCACCCTCCATGAGGCTTTTGTACAACTACCCTCTGCTGCTATGTTCCTTCTTCCCTTCCCCTGCCTCATCACCTTCTGTCCATCCCTTAAGTTGTAGCTCAAATGTCCCTTCCTCAGAAAACTCACATTATTTCCTCAATTACATCAAGTCCTCTCATAATAAATAGGCTCCTAAAATCTCACATAAATTCTTCTTTATAGCACTTGCCACAGGTACAGTTTGACATTTTAAAAATATGGTCATTTGATTAATCTGTCTTCCCAGCTAGAATGTAATACTTAGTGAAGGTAGGGACTGTTTCTGGTTTTGGCAAGCAATATACCCCAATGTCTAATACAGTGCTTATCAAACAGTAGACTATCTATACATGGTTATTAAATAGATGAATGAATGAATGAATGAATTCCAATTCTTATGCTCTTAACCACAATGCAAACGGAGATCTGTTTGAGTTAAATTGTAGAAAGATGAATTTTTTTATTTCACTTCCAATGACCAAGATTTTCCAGAGCTTGCTAACTAAAAAACTATTTGCTTCTGTACTTCTTTACCTGGACTGGCTACCATTAGGTTGACTGTTTGAAAACTCACAGTGCTGGACATACAGTAACTGTTCCATAAAATGTTTGTTGAACAGCTGATCTTAGAGTAAAAGGATCCTAGGGTTCTAGAGGGGAGGGGATGGGGGGATGGGTTAACTTGGTGATGGGTAATAAAGAGGGCACGTACTGCATGGAGCACTGGGTGTTATACGCAAACAATGAATCATGGAACACTACATCAAAAACTAACGATGTAATGTATGGTGATTAACATAACATAATAAAAAAATGCTATAAAAAGTGACACAATATTTGGAGGTCAAAGGAAGGGTTCAATGTTAATTCTCTGTATTCTTTTCCTCTAGATAAAGAACTCTGTATAATCTAATTTCTCACCGAATCCTATTTGGCCCACGTACTTCCCCATAGTGTGTCAAAGACATTCTTTAGGACCATATAAAATCCTGGCTAATCTAGTCTTAGCCTTTTCCTATAGGTAGAAACTCTGTAAAAACTAGTTAGTCTTACCACTTTGAAAAGCAATTAACCTTGTAGTCTTCAAAATGATAAAAAAATTAATAATGTCCCTGCACCATTTTTCTAATTTAAGCAAGATTTCTTAGTCTTCATAAATGGTAATGCTCTCTATTATTAATCCCTGTGCACATTAGTTTCTAAAGTATTTAATTTTAAGCAACTCAACAAAATCAATGCCTGATATTTTCCAAAATGTAATGCAGTCTGACTCCAGTGGGCAGAGCAGCTCTCCAATTTGCTATTTGAAGACCAGCTTTGTCCCCCAGTAGCTCCACGGACTGCTGTTGTGATGTGTACAACTTCTGGTTTTTAATGGAGATTTTTTTTTCCTCTTAGGGCAATGACATGGCTCTGAAATGTGCTCTGGAGAGAAGGAGGGCAAGTAAAGGAAATAATTTTTTTTTTTCCTAGTAGGTGATCTGCTCATAATGGGAAAAACTTTGTTAAGCAAATTTTGTTGCAGAACATGTACTGATTTGCTCTTAAATCCTTAGACGTTTTCTCGAGATGGTACATACGGAATCCTGGACAAGTGACGTGAACAAGTTGGAAACCTATTGAGGCTCCTTCTGTGCTGTGAAATTTGTTTTCCTCCTGCCCCAGGTCTCTGGGGTAAGCGCACGTGAAAAGTGATGGTGGCAGCTATTTCGAGGGTCACGGTCAGCTGTGAGAGCCCTCCAAGTCAATCTGACGACCCTTTCTCAGCCTCCCACGCAGCAGAGGGGTCCTCTGCTGACCTCGTGCTCTTATTCCCGCTGCATCCTCAGCACACACCAGTTAAGAACACGCAGCGCCAATCTAATTTGGCTGCCCCTACGGAAGCATTCTGTTTAAACCCTGCGGGCCCTGGAGCCAGGAGGAGCCAGCCCCAAGGCCATCGCTGCCTGCATCTGTATTTTCATTCAAGAATTGGGTAGAAATCCTGATGCATTTCCTTCAGTGGGTGAATTCAGCCGTTTCTTGAGAATTTCAGCAGTGGATGGAATTTATTCTGTAACTTTGATGGAGACACTGGCCTTTGCCCTGTGACGCCACCCACTCTCCTGCATTCGGTGGGAGTCTGAAGGATGCAGTACCCGTGCTGATGAAAGGGGTCTGGAGGGGTGCCCCACTGTATTAACAGACCCAGGCATTATAAGTGCCCTGTTCGCCAGCAATCGTTTTCAGTATATTGCATTACAAATTCCTGGCTTTGCAGGATGGGCGTTAATACTAGGGACGATTGAAAGTGGCAGTTTTGGCTGTGGGCGCAGATATCCCAGGCACCAGCAGGGTCTTGCAGTATTTCTAATCAGTTAGCTACTCTGTCTCATTAAACACTGATGGTACATATTTGGCCACTGAGCTCTGTGCTTGATTACTGACTGGCTTCCCTTGTGGCTTCTCTAATATTGCATTGTTCAATTATAAAATGTCTCTTTTGGAGTTCTTTGCAAAGCAATTGGAGGTAGTTCCAAAGACTTATGAAGAACTTAGAGAAACCCTCAGTATTGACTAAAATACTGCCTTTAACTCAATTTCATAAGCACTTTTTTCTTTAATGTTTTGATTAAAAAATTACAAATACAGACAGGTGCTGAAAGCATGTTATTGATTGGAAATTTCTATTAACTGGCACTGTCACATCAATCAATACAATTTAAAGTGTTGTTAAAACAATGGCTCAGAAGTGTAGGAAGTCTGTGGAGTGCTTTTAAATCATAAAACAATAAAATATGCTCAGCATATTTTCAATATCTAATTGATTGCAATTTTCAGAATATGGCAGTTGATATATATTGGATCAATATATTGAATTAATCAATATGCTGCTGGATTACAATAAAAATGAATCAGTGCCTTCTCCCTGCCAGCTACTAGTCACAGGGAACAACAGGGCTTACTGTACTTTATATGCCTCTTGTGGAATGATGAACGCCAGTTTCCAGACATTTAAGCAAATGGCAAAAAAAGGTCAACTATCCTTGTTTGACCTTTGCAGCTGAAAGGGCAGTGAGTTACAGAATTCATATGTATTTTTTCCCATCTAACCGTCTGGGGTAAAAGAGAGAATCTCAATTTAAGTTTTGCAAATAGCTGGCTCTTACTTTGCCAACAGTGAAGAATTTTCTGTTTCAAGATTCAGTGAGTAAGTAGGCTAATAGGCATAAAGAATTCTGACATTGTTAGTTTTTAGAGAAAGAACAAGTCAACAAACTGGAAAATGTACCGCAATGGCCCGAAATTGGGCTATGCAAATTGAATGCCACAGATCTCCAAACTACAGTGCACATTAGACGGCCAGGGCAGAAACCATTTACAACTCACAGAATTCCAATAGAACGTTCTGCCAACTTACACTCTCCACCACAAATTTAATATCGGAAGAGCAAGTCCAATGTTGGAACATGTGATTATCAGCCTGCCCTGGTTTCTTACGTCTTCCCATTTTTAATATGTCTTACATATTCTCAGCCTGTGTTGGCTCTTTAAAATACACTATGCTGACCTAGTTAAGACATTTGTAATCTACTTATGTGTATTAGGCAACTGTTTGCATAGCTGAAATATAAATTTGATAAAGCAATGAACACTCTACAGAGGAATACTCTACAAAAGGGACTCGGTTCCAGAAATGCTACAAAATTCATTCAGCACTGAGTGTCCACTGCAGGACTGGCACGAGGCCAGGCCCAGAGGAAACAGGAACAAGAAAAAATTCCTGGCCGAGGAGAAGTTCACAGTCCAGTGGTCATATCTAAGCTATGTACAACAAGGGCAGAGGGACTCACTGTGATCTGAGAGGTGTCTGGAGGACGAATCACGGCATGCAAATGCTATTGCAGAGTCTGACTCACCAGGCCCCTTGGTACTTCTCACACGTCGTGCCAGTGTGACCGGCGTGCTGGCAAACACTGCCTCTCTTCCGAGGCTGCTTCAAGCTCCCTGCTTCGCTCCCTTCCTTGCAGACAGGCTGTCAGTTCTCCTGTGAGCTTGCCCGTTTAGTGAGAACACCTCTCCCACTGAAGCCTCTCACCACTCCATCTTTATAGCCTCACACATCTCAGGCGTAGAAGTAATGGGCTGAGACACCCATCTTTTTGGCAGACTGTTGGCGTGTGTCGCCATCACTCTAGCCCCTGGAAAAGTCTGCTCACGTTCGAGGCGGGCAGGGTGGTGGCCTGGGGTGTAGACTCTGCAGTAAGACCTGAGTTCAAATCCTGGCTCCATCATCTTTGGCAGCGGGACCAAGGGTATGTGATGCAATTCCTGTACCTTGGTTTCCTCTCAGTAAAACTGGGTGAAAAACAGGATTTTTAACATAGCATTAAGACTATCAGATCAGATCATCTCAGTAAATAACACACACGGTACTCAGACTGTCAGCTCAGGGAAACACTCAGCAAACATCCTTCTTTTCTCTCCTTGCCGTCCACCCCTGCTCTTCCTCTGATGTCCAGTTCATGTCTCCTCACCCTTCAGAAGTGGACCCCGCGTCACTTCTTCAGAGAAGCCTCGCTGGCCCTCTGGCCCCCGTGCTGCTCTTTCCTGGCACTTACCTCAGCTGTAACCTGCCACGGCTTCGTGTTAGTCACCCTCACTAGACCATGTGCTCCATGACAGCTGGGGCCAGCTCTGCTTTTGTTCACTGTGGGCTCCTCCATGCCTAGAATCATGCCGGGTGTGTAGAAAGTATGTGTTGAACGGCTACATGACAGATGAAGGATTCTGGCACCACAAAAACAGTTCTGTGGAAATGCTGCAAGGCCCTTACATGGTGAGGGGGCAGCACCAAGTGGGTGGGCTCCAGCCTCTTTCCCCTCCTGGGAGCTCAGCTTTTATCTGTTTACTTCTAGATTACCCCATGACTCCATTGGAAGACACAAAATACAGTTTGAGAACTACTTGCTTTCCTAACTCTTTCCAAGAACTTAATACCTTTTACCTGAGGAATCTGTGAGATGTTATGACTAGATACTTCCATGCTGTCTGTTGTTGAAGAAGCAACTCAAATTGCACACCTCTCTTATTTTTGGTGAACAGTTGTATCACCCCAAAACATATAGAGAAGAGAAATCATTTTACCTATTGCAACTTCTCTAAGGAATTTTCTAGAAGTATTTAAAGAAGTTTCAACCTTAGGTGGAATGGAGCCCCAAAGAAAATTTCTAACATTTTGGCATTTCTTCCAAGATTAATTTATACTGATAGGGGACATCTGGGATTAGCATGGTCAGTTCACTCATAGCAAAGCACCTCTCAAATCACAAGGCTTGAAAGTGATTAAGCACTGGATAGAGGGGTAGGCTTCTAAACAGCTTAATTCAGACTGCCGTGACCACCAAGACCATTGCTTGAGCAGGTATATTGAAAGTAAGGTTTCTCTGATAGCGTGTTCAAGATGTAGAATTTCTTTTAGGGCAGTGATTTACATCTTTCAGGGAACAGTCTTAATTTTAAAGTTAAACAGTAAAACAATTCAAAGATTATTTGAACACTTATTCTCCAACCCCTAAGTTCAAAGAAGTGAAAAAATTCATCTTTTGATATAAACATAATGAGGAAACAACCCCACTCCTTGCAATTTAGCCAAATGCAACCCTCTTCTGACAGACATGCCACGAGGGCTGTCCAATGCCACAGAAAAAGTTAGTGACTGAACCCAGAGTCTCAGGCACTCAGGGAAGAATCTCTCCACTATACTTCAGGATACATGTGTGAAACACAAATGACTAAATTTTATTCTCAGCCTCTTCCCTGTATATACAAGTTTGCATTTCTTTTTTGAATAGGGGGAAATCGGAGGGGGAGATGAACCATGAGAGACTATGGACTCTGAGAAACAAACTGAGGGTTCTAGAGAGGAGGGGTTGGGGGGATGGGTCAGCCTGGTGATGGGTATTAAAGAGGGCACATACTGAATGGAGCACTGGGTGTTATACGCAAACAATGAATCATGGAACACTACATCAAAAACTAATGATGTAATGTATGGTGATTAACATAACATAAAAAAAAAAGAAAAAAATAAATAGGCCAATATGAACTGTGAAAGCAATTGCTTCTGCAAGTGGCCAGGGAGTGATTATCTAAAGGTGTGTCTACCAGCAAGGCTGAAAACATCTGGGGTTTTTTCCCTCTATTTTGTGGCTTTGGGTAGATATGTCCATATTTCTTTAAAATAAAAAGGATTTGGGCTACAAAATTTATTAATGGTAAGACAGCAGTTCTGGCATCTCCACGGAGATATTTCTGACCAAGCAGAAAGGCGTTCTTCTTAAGAAAAGGACTGTCAACAAACAGGGTAAGAATGTCAGAGACACTGAAATGGCTTTTGACACAGACTTCAGTGCCAATCTATTCAACACAAAGCAAAATCCCCCCCATTTCTGCAGAAGAAGTGTGCTTTTATGTCTAAGTGAGGACTTAGTAAGGGTCAGAGAGGAAGCAAAATCACACAGCGTCTAGAGCACACTCACCCCTGGGAGCCCAGCTGGGCACAAGGTGCCCTTCAGGGGGTTCAGCCAAAAGCATTATTAATCCACCTCTAATGAACATACAGAGAAATGTCTGAGTACTGGTCAGACCCTCATATATACACTGTTTTGTTTTTAATGCCCTTTCACATTAATTCTCCTTTGATCCGGTCAGCTACTACTTTGCCAGGGCAGAGAAATGCTTTCCATCTGACAGGTGAGGAAACCAAGGCTCACTGTCTGAGTGGTTTAGCCGCATTAGGCAGCGAGTGTGAGGCTGGTCTTGGAAGTCAGTTCTCCCAGCTCTCCTTCTAATCACACCTCCCATGGGGAGACACAGCCAGTCAGCTCCGCAGGCCATGTGGACTTGCGAGGAAAACCTAAGCTCTACGTCTGTCATTTACTAGCTGTGTGACCTTGGACAAGTCACCTGTCCTACATCTCAGTTGTCGGAACAGTTAGTAAAATGGTAACCATGACCCTTTAGGTGGAAAAAAGGGCCAATAAACATGAATGTGCTGAAATAGGGGAAGTGAGTGCCAGATGAATCTGTTACTATCCTTATAACCACCATCACAGTGACATATTAAGGAAACAGCTATTATTTGATGCCACTGCTAAGAAATTTTTAAGATTGTCTTTTTCAAAGTTATAGAATAAAACTAGGTAAAGTATATGAATGAAAATCTATGATCACCAGGGAAAGAAATTTTTTTAAGGCCTCATTTTTCTAAAGGCAAATAAAAGAAAATAGAAGGTCGCCAGGATAGCTATATCTAGAATAGCTCAGGAATCTTGCTTCTATTTTTTTCAGTTTAATTTGCAGTTTCCTTAAATACTTGTTATTTTATTATTTATTTTCTTATGATTATTTTATAATCTGATTTTCTGCATATCAAAACCACTGAAGTCTTAGCAGTCAAAATCTGAAGGAAAATGGCATCATTTACAATTATTCAAGGAAAAGAAAACAAATCATTAAGGAAAAGCATAAGAAATCAGTGAATGAGGGAGAACCATGTAAATAACAGAAGAAACTGTTGTCTTTGCTAATAAATAAAGTCTACGACATAAATGACACTGGCCGTAGCCCCACAAGGCAACAGTAACTATGGCAACAAGAAGAGAGGCAACGTACTCAGAGTGACTCAACCAAATACCTAATTGATATACGAAGCATATTCAGGTATATTTTCATATGGCATTGAAGTAATATATGCCCCTTATTTAGGTAAAAGTATTCATTTTAATAGCTATTCCTTTAATTTATAAAGAGAGGAAAATTTCTCGGTCTCTCAACTTACGTAATAGATCAGCATGACTTTTGAGAAAACTAACTAGGTGTACTGGGGTCAGCAACAACACTCTCATTTTCTACTTCTCAGTAATGATTATTAGGTCCAAAGAATTTTAGTTTAGAAGTTTATCGTGATGACTGTCCAATGATATAGTTAAGAATCATTTGCATAGATTCAAGATACAGAATCCTGATTCTCTATTTAGACACAAGGTGCTTGGCATCACCGTTTACATCTTCTCTCTCCAGAGTCATGAAATGTCAGAATAGCAGCACTGTCTAGGTAGAGGAACCCATGTTTGCGTGAAGGGCTTTTAAGAAAAGGAATTCCACTGCCTCATTCCCTCAACTGCTCCAGCATCTCAAACATTCTCTCCTCTCTAAGCTTTCTGCTGTATCCTTCAGAACAAGTCCTGAACTCTTATTAACTATAACCTTATGGGGTGTAAGTCCCAAGTTTAGAAAACTTTTTCTTATAAAACAGGCATGTTCTCTTCAAGGAGACTGTCAGGGCAGTTTTGTTTTGTTTTGTTTCAAAGCCTCAGTACCTCTCATCAAAGCAAAAAAGTGTCTCACAACATCAACCTGTTGGGAGGGATTTGGGTTCTTTCTTTCTTTGATCCCCAATATAATTGAAAGGTAAAGCTTCTTTGCTGTAGCCTGGGAATATTTCCCTTTGGCACTAAAATTAGAGATGAGGGAGACGAGCCTGTAAATGCCCCAGGAGGTTGGGAGCCTCCACTCTACCCACAGTCATGCGATTCTTCCACATTCATAGAAGATAGGAAGGGAATATCCACATCCCTCAAATCTAGGAACAAGGTGAACTTACTAGAATCCCCCCATCACCTTGCCTGGGATGATGCACCTAGAATCTAAAAACTTAGGAATCCCATTTTGGCCCTGAAGAAAGAATACGGTGCAGTGTTGGAACACAAGCTGTGATTCTATTCCAAAAAAAAGTCCTGTTTCTCTGGTTGTCTCTGGGTTGTCCACTCTTCACACCTCTGGACAGAAAACAAGTAGAGGCTCCTTGACAACTGGTGTCTGCTCACCATCCCCTAACAATGTTCAAGGGACCGGCTAAGCATGCCGGCTGGAGAGACTGGGATAGGTAAAGCTGTGTTCTCCCATAACCAGAGACAGTGTCAGTGTGGGGAAGAGGATGTGTCAGAGGCAGATTCCAGTTTGAGAGGGTTATTTTTGGAATACTCCAAGGAAGCGTATGGCATGGCTGCCCACACTGCACCAGACTTGGTGCTATGGAATTGAGTTTTCAGAGTTGTCAGTCCTTCAAGCCTTATAACTAAAAATAAGTATCTACTTATTAAAGCAGACTTATTTTTACTCAGACTTTTTTTATTCTTGCACTATAACTTTTCTCCACATTTGAATTTTCAAAATATTTTGTCAATAATGCTTATGTGTTCAAAATCCATAAGCTATAAACTATATCTAGATTCCATCAAAAAAAAAAAAAACAACGGCTTTCTCATTTTCATGTGCTTCTGGAACTTGACAGGAAGGGTTTTCTCGAAAAGAAAGGTGAAGGGAATTTTTGGAAAGATAATATAGAACATATTAAAAAACAAGCTAAAAAAAAAACAAAAAAGCTCAAGATATCCTAGAAAGAAGACTGAGAGACATCCAGACCCCTTCACTTACTTCCAAGAATTTTCTTCCTGCTTCGAGCCTCATTGGCGGCTATGCCGAAGCTACCAGCAGGCCCAAGAGTGTAGGTGTTTCAGAGCATTTGGCAGAGAAACAAACTCATCATTCAAATCTCAGCACCTCCAAAATCTCTATCTATCTCAACACCTCTAATCTCAGCTGGTCTCTAAATTGAGACTCAGTGCTCTGCTATTATTTTTTAAAGCAAAGTTAACGCTAATAGCTCTCCTTTTTAATGAGAAAATTTTATTATGTTCAATTCTACCTTGAAAGCTCTTATTATTAATATTTTAACTGACATCTAAAGAAAGTAGCAGACTGCCTGCCGGAGAGTATTATCAAGAACAGAGGCAGTATCAATGCCCCAGAAGAACCAGGTATCATGTATTTGGTCTTTCAGCACTACAGACGTCTGTAACAGCTGTTAACATCTTTCTAGACTGAAATTGAGAAGACCCATTACCTATGCCTATTATGCCATCAGATTCCTTTCACTTAATTGTCAGAATGTCCACCTTGACTTAATTGTGGGTACCAAGCTCCTGTCCTTAGAATCACCTTTCAGCCCCCTGCAAATTGTTCTGTACCTCTCCCCACAGACTCCAGCTCGCTCCATCCCTCCATCTGGCCCACATCACACCAAGTACTGCTGAGTCATCACAGGGATGCTCAGTACTACAATACATTTTTTAAAAAAATTAATGCTTTACTTTTGAGAGCAGTTTTGGGTTTATAGAAAAGTTGACCAGATAGTACAGAGGGTTCCTACAGTCCCGCTCTCCTAAAAACCACTGATTTTATTTTTTTGGCCATTTCTATAGTTCTGCCTTTTATAGAATATTATATAGCTGAAATCATAAAGTATATAGTCTTCTCAAATTGGCTTCTTTCACTTAGCAATATGCCGTTTTTAACTCATTTCTTTTTAATGTTAATAATATTCCACTGTATGGATGTACCAGTTTGTTTATCCATTCAGTTACTGAAGGACATCTTGGTGGCTTCCAGCTTTTAGTGATTAGGAACAAAGCTTCTATAAACATTTGTGTGTAAGTTTCTGTGTGAACATGAGTTTCAAACTCATTAGGGTAAATACCTAGGAGAAAGAATGCTGGATCATATGGTAGTTCTGTGTTTAGTTTTAGAAAGAACCTGCCAGGGGAGCCTGAGTGGCTCAGTCATTGAGCGTCTGCCTTCGGCTCGGGTCATGAGCCCAGTGTCCGGGATTGAGCCCCGCATCGGGCTCCTGCTCCGCGGGGAGCCTGCTTCTCCCTCTCACACTTCCTCTGCTGTGTTCCTTCTCTCGCTCTCTCTCTCTCTGTCAAATAAATAAATAAATAAATCTTTAAAAAAGTCTTAAAAAAAAAAAGAAACTGCCAGACTCTTCCAAACTGGCCATACTGTTTTGTGTTCTTAGCAGTGCTGAATGACAGTCCCTGTTGTTCCACAACCCCACTGGTTTGGGGAATTTTGGCCATCTGAACAGGTGTATAGGGGTATGGCATTGTTGTAATTTTCAGATCCCTGATGACATAGGATATTGAGCATCTTTTCATGTGCTCACTTACATCTGTGTCTGCTAAAGTTTCTGTTCATATCTTTGCCCTCTTAAAAAGTGGGTTGTCACAAACAATGAATCATGGAACACTTCATCTAAAACTAATGATGTAATGTATGGGGATTAACATAAGAATAAAAAAAATAAATTAAAAAAAAAAAGTGGGTTGTCTTCTTATGGTTAATTCGTAACAGTTCTTTGTATATTTTGGACACAAGTCTTTTATCAGATATATGTTTTCTGAATATTTTCTCCCAGTCTGTGGCTTGTCTTTTCATTTGCTTGACAGTGTCTTTCACAGAACAGAAGTTTTAAGTTTTAATGGAATCCAACTTCTCACATTATCTCTTTTATGGGTTGTGCCTTTGGTGTTGTATTTAAGAACTCACTGCCAAACACAAGGTCATCTAGATTTTCTCTTATGTTGTCTTCTAGAAGTTTTATAGTTCTGTGTCTTACATTGAGGTCCGCGATCCATTTTGAATTTGTTGCACTTGTGATGTGTTTCTTTTCTGTCTTTTCTCTCTCTCTCCCTTCTCTGATTTTAATGGAACATTTATGTAATTTGATTTTCTCTCCTTTCTTGGCATATTAATTATACTTTCTTTAAAATTTCATTCATTTCACTTATCCATAAGCTAAAATCACCCCATAAATTGTTATGATGATTTTGAAAAGCACTTGAACTGTGATTTATTAGACCAATTAAGAATATGAAAAACAGGAGATTTTAATTTACCTCCATTTACTCCTTCTTTAATGCCCTTTCTTTATATAGATCTGCCTTTCTGACCCATATCATTTTCTCTTTGAAGTACTTCTTTTAACATTTCTTTCAGGGCAGGTCTACTGGTGACAAATCCCCTCAGTTTTTGTTTGTCTGAGAAAGTCTTTATTCCTCCTTCACTTTTGAATGATAATTTCCCTGTGTTCAGAATTGTTGTTTGTGGAGTTTTTTTTTTTTTTCCTTTTACCACTTTAAATATTTCACCCTACTCTCCTTTTGCTTAGATGGCTTCTGAAGAAAGTCCAGTGTAATTCTTATCATTGTTTCTCTATAGGTATTTTTTTCTCTGACTTCTTTCAAGGTTTTCTGTCTTCAATTTTTTGTAGTTTGAATATGGTATACCTAGGTGTAGAATTTTTCATATTCATCCTCCTTAGTGTTTTTGTGCTTCCTGGATCTGGGGTTTGGTGTCTGTTGATTTTGGAAAATTCTCGGCCATTATTATTTCAAATATTTCTTCTGCTCTTGTTTATCTTTCTTCAGATCTTCCCATTACATGTATTTTATACTCTTTGTAATGGTTCCTCAGTTTGGATATTCTGTAGCATCTTTTTCATTTTCCTCTTTGCTTTTCAGTTTGGGAAATTCTACTGACATCGCTTCAAGCTCACTGATCATTTCATCGGCCATATCCGGTCTAATGATGAGCCTATCCAAAGCATTCTTCATTTCTCTTAGTGTTTTTGATTTCAAGCATTTCCTGCTGATTCCTTTTTAGAGTTTCCATCTCTCTGCCTATATTACCTCTATATTCTTGCATATTGTCTTTTTTCCATTAGAGTTCTTATCATAGTTATTTAGTTACATAGCTATATCATGGCTAAATCCCCAGTCTGATAATTCCAAAATGTCTGCCATATCCGAGTCTGGTTCGGATGCTTGCTTTATCTCTTCACTCTGTGGTGGGTTTGTTTTGCCTCTTAGCATGCTTTGTAGTTTTTGCTGAAAGCCAGACATGATGTATCAGATAATAGGAGCTTAGGTAAAAGGTCTTTGGTATGAGATTATATGTTAAAACAGCTAGCAGTTAGGCTGATCAGTGTTTGGTTCATCTGTACATGTCAGAGGCTTCGACCTCCTCTAGTGTCCTGTTTCTTTCTCTATCATTTTTGGGTTTTGCTAGAAACTCCTTAAACAGAGTGTGTATCTCAGAGTTCTCTGCTATAAATCTACTGTTATTATATTGGAGTCCTATTGATGGGGTGTCAACGTACTGGTGGGGAAAGTGGTCTAGAGTCTTATGATTAAAACCAGTGTTTTGTTTCTGATTTTGTTTATGGGCTTGAGTCCCTGTGGCCTTAAGAAGAGTTTCTTAGCCTTTTTGTTTTCCCTTCCCTTATTTGAGACACACAGCTAGAGGGGATTGGAGCTTTTACCTGCCTTTCCCCCAGGACATATAAACCACTGGCAAAGTAGTTTCCCTTGAGGGCACGACCTCCACTCTGATGGATCTGCTGATTTTGTTTGTTCAGCCTCTTTCTTTCAAGGATGAGAGTGATGACTTACACATCAGAACTGAAACCAACAATCTGCGTTTTACCTGTGATGATTCCCATGGACAAACAATGTCAGTAAGAAGGCTATGGCAGAATGACTGAGTGACTTCTTCCCTCAGCTCCCTGTGAAAGCAAACCCACAGGGCATAAACCCCAAGAAGGCCCTTAAAATTCAGTGTTTACACAGCTCATAGCATAAGTCAGTTTTCTAAATAACATAATACACAAAGTGTAACCACTGGTAATTTTCTATGTTTCTATCTATTCTTTGCCTAAACTAAAAATGGCAGAATGTATTTTCACCAAAATTAAAGGACACGTGAGTGGCAGTCTCTAACCTACTGAAGAAATTATGCAGTGAGCATGAAATTCACTGTTAGCACTTCCAAACTCTGAGCCGTCAGTGTCTGTGGACCTGCAATTGGAGTCACTGCTGGTCTGAAGGGTCATGCCACACAGACTGAGACAGATGCTTGGACGGAGAGAACACGAATTTCAAAGATGAACCTCAAAAAACCACCCTCCCAAAACCAAAACCCCAGAGCTGATATAAATATCAATTTGCTATTAAGCTCCTTCTCTCAGACACTATGTAGCATGCTCCAGGGTAAGGAGCAACAACTTAGTCCTTCAGTGGTGGTTACTCCCACAAATGTCCACATAAAATTGTATGAGTATTTACTGTGTCTTTGTTTTAAATGTAAAGGATGGAAAAAATAAATATGTTCATGAATCAGCGTTCAATTAAATAAATTATGGTAGAATCACCCAGTGAAATTCTGTGGCTCTTAAGCAAGAATATGGCAGGAATTCTACTCCCAGTTATGATGGAGTAGCTTCAGTAGGGCAACTTTCCTACAAAGGATGACAAGAAAAGCAGACCCGCAGATGATTCAGATTGGTATTATAAGGCACAGAATTAATAACTATGACTAAAGTGTTTAAGAAATTAGATGGCAAAATAAAGAATTTTACTTGAGAATTAGAACCCATTTTAAAAATCATAATGTGTGGGGCGCCTGGGTGGCTCAGTTGGTTAAGCGACTGCCTTCGGCTCAGGTCATGATCCTGGAGTCCCTGGATCGAGTCCCACATCGGGCTCCCTGCTCGGCGGGGAGTCTGCTTCTCCCTCTGACCCTCCCCCCTCTCATGTGCTTGCTCTCTCTCATACTCTCTCTCTCAAATAAATAAATAAATAAATAAATAAATAAATAAATAAAATCATAATGTGTTGGGGAACCTCGGTGGCTCAGTCAGTTAAGTGCCTCTTGGTTTTGGCTCAGGTCATGATCTCAGGGTCGTGAGATTAAGCTCCACGTCAGGCTTTATGCTCAGCAAGGAGTCTGCTTGAGATTCTCTCTCTCCCTCTTCCCCTCCCAAACCCCAATCTCTCTCTCTCTCAAATAAATAATCATAATGTGAAAATTCCAGAACTGAAATATGCAAAAAGTTAACTAAAAATTCACTGGGGAGAGCAGTTTGTAGACTGTTGAAGAGAGTATTAGTGATCTTGAAGAAAGGTTAGTAGAAAAAAAAATTCAAACTGAAGTATATAGTTCAAAAAGGAAGGAAAACACAGAAGATAGCATATAAGACATATAAACAAGAAACAGTGTAATATATTTGTAGATAAAATCTTAAGAGGAGGAGGAGAATGGAGCATAAGCAATATTTGAAGTAATAACAGTCAAGAAAAATTTCAAAGTAATGGAAGTCATATATATACCCACAGACTTAAGAAGCACTATGAATCCCCCAGAGACAGAGAGAACTACATCTGAGCACTTCATAATAAAACTTCTGAAAATCAAAGACAACATATTAATCTAAGCAGCTGGAGACAATAAGATATACTCCAACACACACTCCCTTCAAAGGAGACACAATAAAACCTCAAATGACTTCTTGAGGAAAACATGGCGGTCAGAAGACAACGAGATATCATCTTTAAAACCTGAAAAAAAAATTAACTGCCAATCCAGAATTCTCTAACCAGCAAAAATATTCTTCAAAAGTTAAGGCAAAAGAAAGACATTTATGGAAAAGAAAAAACATAGCTAGGAAACACTCCAAAAGAAATACAAAAAGGAGCCTTTCATAGAGGAAAAATGATCCTATACAAAGATGGATATTATACTAGCTATGATATCTACTAAAAGAAAAATAAAAATGTACAACTAACAAGGTAAAATAGGGAAAATGGTATAATAAAATAAATTATTGGTTAATAAAAAATAAAGCAAGAAATATAAAAATAAACATGACACTATTAAGAAAAATAGAGAACAATTATTAAAATGATAGTTATAAACCCAACTTAATGGTAATAACATTGCATATAAATGTATTAAGTACTCCAATTAAAAAGACTACTACAATCAGATGGATAGCAAAGTAAGTATCACATGCCACTTGCAAGAGCCATACTGAAATATAAACACAGAGGTGAGACTATAAAAGGATGGAAAGACTAACACTAACTATCCAAATGCTAACCAGAGAAAACTGATGTGCTAACGTTAATACCAGACAGAGTAGACTTTAGGGAAAGAAGTACTAGGAGAAGTAAAGATATATTTCAGACTGATAAAAGGGGAAATTGATTAGGAATATAAAATAATTCTAAGGTTACATTAACCTAATAACATAGTCTGAAAATATATATAGTAAAAGGATAAATATTTAATTCCACAATCACAGAAGAGGGATTTAACACAAAGCAGAAAAACCAAGCAGACAAAAAAAAAAAAAAAAAAGAAATATCAGTAAAAATAAAGAACATCTAATAACACAATTAACAAACTCATTGTTCAGAATATGTTCTCTGACCACAGTAGAATAAAGCTAGAAATCAATAAAGAAAAGATAATAAAACCTACAAGTATCTGGAAATGAAGCATTATACATCAAACCATAGATAAAATAATCCACAGTGTAAAGAGAAAATACTTTGAATTAATGGTTATGAAATTTGACAAATCAAAAATAATTTAATGTGGGAAAGTGATCTTAGATTAATACTAATAGCTTTAAGTACATACATTAAAAACTAATGATCCAGGCAATCATTTAAAGAAGTTAGAAAAACAATAATAAACCACAAAAAAGTGGAATCAGGAAGACTGAAATATAATAGCAGAAATTAATAAAAGAGAAAACAAATACACAGTAGAAAAAATCAACATAGTCCAAAGTAAGAAATTATAAAAATCTAAAGTACTCAATGTATTAAGGAAATTGAATCTATAATTAAAATTCTTCCCATTAAAAAAGTCCAGGCTCAGATAGTTTTTCTGGTGAATTTATCTAAATAGTTAAGAAAGAAATGTCACCATTCTTACATAAATTCTTTGTGGGAATGGAAAAAGAGCACATCCTCCCAATTCATTTTATGAGGTCATCATACTCTTCATACCAAAACACAATGAGGTCTTTACGAGAAAGAAAAGTCACAGACCAACTCCTCTTATGAACATATTTGAAAAAGTCCTTTATAAAATATAGAAGTTCTCACTCGGCATGACCTAAATAAAAGGTGAGCTTAATAATCAATGGGGAAAATTGATTTCTCCATGACCTTTGCAAATTTTGATCAAAAGATTAAAAATATTTTACTGTTGATTATAATTGTATAACAGGGATACTTAAAAAATAGTAGGGGTAATATTTTTAGTACACTGTGATTTAAAACATTAAAAAATTACTATGTTTTATTTCTTTCTAAAAAACTTATCAGAGGCAAGCAGTGTTGGCTTTCCTCTTGTCCCACACGTACGATACAGAGCAAGCTTTGTTTCTATGCTTTGGTAAATTGTTATACTCCTTTCCAAGTCTGGATCAGCTTCCAACATTTTATCTTTTACATCTGCAATGTTCTGAAATATGAGAGTCCTTTAACGTGAAGCCATCCTCCTACAGGACATACTCGCCTGTTTGTCCCAGGCATCTTCTCATTTATGTCCCAGAGTCTGTTTTTGGCTATCAGGATTTATGATATAAAGGTAAAAAGTTATAGTACTTGGTGGGGATCCTACACCACCGGTGAGTGACAGCCTCGTGCGCTGCAGACGGGCACAGACTCGCAGACCAGTAGTGGCGGGGAAAGGACTCTAGGACAGCCCCCGGGGTGGAAACCTGGAGCGGTAGGGTCGTGCCTGCGAACTGCAGCCCCCGGGACGGAAAGCCGGAGCTGCAGAGTCGCGCGTGTGCGAACTGGGAGCGGCTGGCAGTTTTAGAAGCACAAAGGGCAGAGACGTGCCCCGACCTGGAGGCAGGACTGGGAGCGCTGCAAAGGGGCGCACAACCCAGGACGCTGCAATTTATAGCAGTGCAGACAGAAACGGAGACAGTGTGGCCTGGAGAGCTCACTGAAGAACAGACTGAGGTCTCTCTGCTCTGAGGCAGAGGGTTGGAAACAGTCTCTTCTGCTCTGACTCGTGGAAGAGACGCAGAAAGCCACCAGGGAAAGCCGCCAGA
>NC_138381.1:50253340-50289061 GCF_054177405.1 Leptonychotes weddellii
ATTACTCAGCCATCAGAAAAGATGAATACCCAACTTTTACATCAACATGGATGGGACTGGAGGAGATTATGCTAAGTGAAATAAGTCAAGCAGAGAAAGTCAATTATCATATGGTTTCACTTATTTGTGGAACATAAGGAATAGCATGGAGGACATTAGGAGAAGGAAGGGAAAAATGAAGGGGGGGGGGAAATTGGAGGGAGAGATGAACCATGAGAGACTATGGACCTGAGAAACAAACAGGGTTTTAGAGGGGAGGCGGGGGGGGGGATTGGTTAGCCCGGTGATGGGTATTAAGGAGGGCAGGTACTGCGTGGAGCACTGGGTGTTATACGAAAACAATGGATCGTGGAACACTACATCAAAAACTAATGATATATTGTATGGTGACTAACATAACATAATAAAATTAAAAAAATAAAATAAAATAAAATAAAAATAAATAAATAAAGATATAAATTTTCAGGTGTAAAAAAAAAAAGTTATAGTAATTAAACCAGTACGGTATTGGCATGAGAATAGACAAGCCAATGGAACAGAACACAATCCAGAAACAGACCCGTATATACGTGGTCACTTGATTTATGATGAACAGTAGGGGAAAAGAAGGTCTTTTTTACTACATGATGCTGGGTCAACTGAATATTCATATGAAAAGTGAATCTTGGCTCCTATGTTATACCATGTATAAAAAATCAGCTCCAGGTGATTTTTAATCTGAAAGATCAAACAATAAAGATTCTAGAATAAAAAACAGCAGAATATCTTCATGAACATATAATAGGCAAATTTTTTTAAACAGGACACTAGAAGTGCTAACCAGAATGGAAAGGATTAATGGACTCTATTAAATTTTGGACTTTGTATTTATCACAGGGCCCCATTAAGAGAGCGAAATGGCAAATCATAGACTGGAGAAGATATCTACAATATATCTAACCAACAATGGACTTGTTTACAGAAATCAAGAATTCCTATACATCAATAAGAAAAGGACAATCTAAAAGACAAATGGGAAAGATATTTCACAAAAGAGTATATTCAAATAGCCAATAAACACGAAAATGTGTTCAAGCTCATTTGGCCTCAGGGAAATGCAAAATTAAAATCATAATTAAATAGTACTGCAAACCCAAATAAATGGTTAAGATTAGGGACTGACAATATTAACTGCTGGCAAGGATGTGGAGTACCTGCAATTTCCAAACTGTGCTGGCAAGAATGTATTGGCGCAACCACTTTGTAAAAATATTTGACACCAGCTCCTAAATACAAGACCATTCAATTGCCCAGAAATTTCCCTCTTCGGTCTGTACCCTACAGAAATGCACACACAGATCCACCAAATCACATGCAAGAATGTTCCTAGCAGCACCATTGCTGAGAGGGCAAGACTGAAAGCAACCAATATTAAAATGGACAGATAAATTGTGGCATCTTCATAAAATTGAGTAATATGCAGTACTGAGAATAAGCAAAAAATCAAACCATGATTCGAATGAATCTCACAAACATAATGTTAGCAAAAAGAGTCAGACATACAAGGATACATATTGTGTGATTTCAATTATAAAGTGATCAAAACAGGGCAAAGCAACTAACAGTGACAGAAATCAGAAGAGTGACTGTCCTGGCAGGAGGTGGTAATTGGACAGCAGAGCTGGGCTTCCACTCAGATTCTATTTCTTGACCCAAATGGTGATTAAATGAGGGTAAATCTCTTGAACTCGTCTAAAACTATGACTTAAAAAATAAAACAACCTAGCAGGTGTACATGATAGCCATGATATATCAGCAACTAGAGGAAAAAAGTCAATTGTAATTCACCAAATATGATTCTATACTGGTAACAAAACAAAAAGGTGAATTATTATATCCAAAATAAATCTGTGAGGGATTTATTAACAATGTTTACCTTTTTCATGTTTATCTCTTGTGTTATTTTTTGCTTTACGAAATTTTTGGATTTGTAAAAAAGTGAGCCTTAGTTACACATTTGAGAGAAACAGTAAACAGTTAAAAGTTTTTTAGCTGAATATTCCACAAAACAAAGATATCCTGTGGGGTAGGGCACTGTGGTGGCCTTGACATTGACATGTGTGTGTGGTACCCAGTAGCTGAGTGTTAGCTGCTCTGGTTCTGCGCTCTCTTAGTGGGCCAAAGGGCAGATCATTAAGACGAGCAGGTCCTTTATACTCAAAGGAAATTAGCTTCACTCAAACTGTACTCAAAGGAAGAGATTTTGTGCAGTTCTCTGTGGAACATTCACTGAGCAAAGGTAAAAACCTGAAAGGCCACCACACAGATGCCCAACTCAAGTCCAGAGAAGGGATGTGGTGCAGCAGATATGGCAACAATATCTTCATGCATTATTTTCCTTAACAAAAGGCAGAAAAGAGAACTACTATTTGCCATGTCTCATGCATAACACTCAATATGCTTACCTATAAACCTGTAGATTAATAAGACAAACTCTAACTTCTGTCAATTTTACTACCAGACACCCTTTCAGATAATCATGTTTTCCTCAATAAATTTATATAGCTAATTAAAAATTTCTACCATCCAATCTTACTTTTATACATTATTATGGTAAAGGAAAGAATGTAGTATCTCTAAGAAGTATCCTTGAAAATTATGGGTAGATTTTTTATTTTATCTCTGCCAAGAATAGCTATTGTGAATAAAATGATTTAGAAAACAAAGATAAAAGTAAAAATTGAAAACATGCCCAAGATATGAAAAACACAGGCTGCATACACATGTGTACACATGTACACACAATCTTTAACATTTCCCCTCATAGGAGAAATGGAGGACACATTTTAGCCCATTTCCCTTTTAAAAAAAGTATTCCTGATGAATTAAGAAGGTGTTTATTTAGATCTATACCCAGAACAACAACAAGAGTAGGAACTTGGAATTTATGCTCAGATTTATAGCCTTACAAAAAATAAAAGGAAAATACTAAATAATCGTTTAATGTCATGATCACACCCTGAACTCTCCCTTTCCTGCCGTGACTTTCATTCAGAGCAACTTCCTCTTTTTTTTCTATAAAGTAACGTTCCTCTCTTTTGTTCTCTGGATTTGCCTGTGCTTTTACGGGAGATTGCTTGTCCGTAATTGCAATTCTTTGCTATTCCCAAATAAACTCATTTTGCTGGTAAAATAACTGGCTGTTTTATTTTTAAGGTCAACATTAAACCTTTTTAAAGTGATGCAGGAAAGAATAAGTACACAGTGAACAAGTTAGAAGAGATTTCATCTTTCACATTATGCAAATGCATTTTGCTAGTGATATTTTCTATTTTTATCAGGATGATCCTCATTACTACTTTTACTATATGAATTACAAAATTGACTGTGTATCTGCTTTAACAGGAATATATACATAATTACTCTGTGGAGATATTTTCAAAAGTGTCAAAATATGAATTAAAACACTGACACTTTTTAAGGGCTCCTTATACGGCTCCAAAACACATGTTGTTTACAGAACGAAGGCTTGGTAAAATGGATTAGAACATTCGTATGGAGCAGTTTCTAAAATATCAGTCATTTATTTTATTTAAAGCAATGTTCAGATCTGATGATATTACCCAGAAATGCTTCTGGTTAGGGAGAAACATGTAGATGCACAATGAAACCAAAGTAACTTAACTGCCTTCCATTTTCTGAGGAAAAGATTCCTCCTCCCTTCGTGGCTGAGATGAAATCAAGAGCCGTTCCAGCCGCAAGCTGAGCTTGGTCTCTGCCTGAGGTGAACAGGTTAGCTTTGCTCAGAGATGTCATAGCTCTTTTTGGTCAATGGCTGCCAAGCACACTCTTTTTCTCTTAAGAAAAGTCTAATGGGTAATGGGTAGATGGAGATGAGTGCAGTGCTACCAAGTTGTGCTAATTTGCTGTGCTTTTGGCCAAGGCAGCAGAAAACTCACTAATTTTCTTTTCCTCTGGAAGAGGAACAGGGCTCCTGTCGTGTTCTGGGAGATACAAACATGCAGAACTACTATAGCTGAAGACATAGGACGCTAATTACAAGTTACCAATGTTTCATCTGATCAAATAAAAATTATTGCACTAAATGAACACAACTAAGGGGAAACTTATTCCTTAGCTTGCTACAATATAACCTCAAAATTATAGATGAAATTCTGTATATATCGAAACTCAACTGGAAAGAAACAGAATTAAATGAAAGCATGCAATTCTTTTTCCTACACTCCAATAATCCTTCAGCTTTTAGTTTTAAGTTTAAACAAAACTTTTCCCCTAACAACCTTCTTGGCTGTCTTAATAATGAGGTACATTTCCCAGTCCCTCAATATATAAAAATGCCATGAGACGCTCCCCGTTTCCCTCCTTCATGCCCTCTGTGGATGACAGAGAGATTCCACCACTGAGACCTTTACTTGGATAGGTTTTGATTTGTCTTATAATGAATGAGGATCACAGAAATTAGAGTCTAGTCCTTTCACTTTAAAAATGAAAAAATCAAGGTTGGAGTGGAGAAGTAATGGAACGTACTTGTCTGTAAGGTTGGGACTAGACCACAAATCCCCTCCTGGAATGATAAAACCAACCCAGCAAACAAGACATTCTTCACAACAAAAAGCATAGTCTGTGTTTTTGCTAGTGTTTTTGTTTTTTACCTCTGAAGAGATTATCCAAGTCAATATCTTCTTTTCCTTTGATTTTCAAACACTTTGCCTGCTGTACAAGTCTGGGCAAAGAACAGAAATAAAATCTAGATTCATTATCCGGTGAGGTAGGAATCAATCATGACAGCAGCACAAATTTAAATAGAAACCACAGGGTAAACAGTAATTGACAGGTATTTTGCTGCACCAAGGCTTGTTACAGTTTTTCTTCAGTTTAAGATTTTTAAAATATATTTTCTGTCAGAAACTCTAACTTTGAAACCTGCAACTTGAAAGCTCTCCCCACACCAGCCCCCATTCATTCTGTTACAGCAGAAAGTTTCTAGAACTCTCTGGGGAATAATCTCTTCAGGTTCTGAGGAGGAGCTATCAGGGATGATAAGGGATGGTATGGTAGTAAGTGGGTAAATAGTAATTGCTACTGATGATTTTAGCTTTTATTTTAATCAGAAGATTATAGACATTGTGCTTAAACAACCGTATAAAGTAATTTAGTTACACAGTTGAATGTCAGAGAATTAATTAACTTTTAAAATGCTCCTGTTTGCAGTAAGGACTAATTTTGTAACTCTTCCATCATGCAACTTTATTAAAACTTGAGGCTCATGGTTTGTAATGAATATGGAAGTTTCTAAAATGAAAATTTTCCAGTGTTGCTAATTACCTAGTGATTAATTTTAAGTAGAGAGACCTTGAGATAGTTGATTAATTTATCCATATATATTTACGATTTTCATGAAAATTATAATAGCTTGCTTTGCAAATGCATGTTCCTATTGCACTTGTACAGTAGCCCTCTCCTTTTAGCCTCACTGACAAACTTTCGAGTCTGTTTCAATTTCTGTTTTAGATGAGGATCCCGATTCAGTCACCAAAACCTTACACAGGAACCTAAATGACTCGTACATAATTGGAGGTCGTTTTACCTATAAATTCTATAAATATATATGTCATGGTAAAAACATATTCTATCAGTTAGATATATATATTTTTTACCATTAGACATTTTTTTAAAGATTTTATTTATTTATTTGGCAGAGAGAGAGTAAAAGCAGGGGGAGCAGCAGAGGGAGAGGTAGAAGCAGGGAGCCCGATGCGGGGCTCAATCCCAGGACCCTGGGATCATGACCTGAGCCGAAGGCAGACACTTAACCGACTGAGTCACCCAGGCACCCCCCATTAGACATTTTTAAATAAAAAATGCAAGAAATGGAGAAAGAATTTCTTTTGAAATCCTACCTTGGACCTTAAAAGAAAGCCCTACATAGCTACTATGGAACATCCTAGCTAGGGGTAGTGAAGCTGAAGTGTAGTGTGGAGACCAGCACCCTCAGCAGAGAAAACCTGCATCCAGGCTCTAGGCTTGTACCCCAGAGCTCATTTCTAAACTCTATATGTAGGTCTCAACTTCCCAACATGCAAAAGGAAGCTGGACTTGCTTTACAGGGTTTGTTCTGAACAGTTAGTGAAACTCTGTACTATAAAATAGTTTACAAACTTTTATTCAGCACAGACGTGCATAAAAATGTGAGGAATATTTTCATTAATTCAATATGCTTAATTTTCATTATACTCTGGATATATACAGATCATCAGGATTTGTTTACGTCCTTGTAGGAAAGAATATTAGCAATAGAAAGAGGGCTTGGATTTAAGCAGTGAGCAGCTGGTGGAGAGAGCTGGTCAACGTGGAATGCCAGAGGCACAACGTGTGCACTCAATAGCACAGTGTCGTCATTTTGCAAAGAAGATGGAAAAAAGAACAATTTTAGTCTGCTTATATATTTTTGCAAATGTGTGCTTGGGTATATTCTCCAAAACTTTACAAATTTGATGAAACTGAGTTGATTTTCAAACCATCTTAAAGCATCCCTCTACAATTGATCCTGATGAAGATCTTGATTCTGTCTTAAAAATTTGAAAAATAGACGCTAGTATGCCTTATATAACTTTGATGGGGATTTTAAAAAGCAATTTAAAAATAAATCAAATAATTTTACTGAGTAGCTTTAAAATAAAATTCCAGGCACTGCCATTAACCACAGACATATTTCAGTACAGTCTTGCTTTCTAAATGATTACATCACTAGGGTCACCCTGTAATCAGTTCAGGCTCAGTAACATTTCCTGAGTGAGACAGGTATCTTCTAAGGACTTCTGGACTCCTCACTTTCTTCACCCTCATTTCATTATCACAAAAACTCTATAAGGTAGAGGCATAGGACCCTTGATATAAATAAAGAAACTGAGGCTCAGAGATATTAAATCATTTGCCCATCTTGGGCACACAGTGAGTCAATGGTGAAGCCAGAACACAAACTCCAGTCTGCAGACTCCAAATCCAGGTTTCCCCTTCTCTGAGCATCATTGTCCAATGCCTGCTGAGCACTCACAGAAGGCATCAAGAAGGAGAAGTCACTGGCACAGCAAAAGAAAGGGAGAGTCAATAATGCTCCTGGCAGCTGGAGGGAGAGATGGCCTGGAGCTAGGCTAGTGGGGAACTCTGTGGAGGATGCAACTGGGTCTGGTCCTAAAAGAAGGGAGATGACAGGCTTGTAAAGTTCTAGAAAATTAAGGTGGGGGAAAAGCAGGAACTGCAGCAGACTGGGCATAAGCACAATGAGAGGGAGGGTGTTCGGCGGACACGGAGAAGCTAATCAACCTACTGGGCTGAAGCACCTGCACTGTGTAGGGAAAGGAGGATCGGAGGTGAGGCTAAAAGAACAAGCTAGAGCCAAGTCGTGGAGAGCCTTGCATGCTGTTCTCAAGCGTTTGGACTTCCTCTTGGTGACAGAGAAGACAGTGACTGAAGTGTTGCATCTTGAAAAGAGTCTACTGCATACAGGGAGCAGAAATGTTTGGTGATGATTAGGCCAGTAATGTGCCAAAGATTATTTGTTTGTATTTTAGCTAAAAAGGTAATACCACTGAAATCTCTAGGCATTATTCTTTCACCAGTAATTGTGCTTGAAGCCTGGCCCATACTTTTCATCATAGTTCCAGGCTCTCCAAACAATCTTCCAAATCCTTTGCTAATGCGATTGCTGGTGCAGCCCCAAGTGTCAGGCTACCCGTGTGTCTGTGTACCCCTGACTCACCCACACAGGAGTGCATGACTTAGAGAATTACTGCTTCTGTTGCGGAGACTGGCCGCTGTCATCGAGAGTCTCTGCTACCCACATTGGTTTTCCACTTGCCTTGTCCTTTGGATTTTGTTACTTCCTGTTGACAAAAGGGGCTGCATGCTCTCTGACTCCCTTTCTGTGCTTCTGCTACATTTAAAATGGCAGGTTAGTGGCTACTCTTTCTGGGCTTGGTAAATGCTAGGCCCTGAACTAGATGCCTAACATGAAGGAGGTAATATTAATCTTATATCTATGTGTTGAAAAGTATAAAGAGGCTAAATAAGTCACACAATAAGCTGAAGAGCCAAAGTGGGAAAAAATCAGAATTTGGAGTTAAGTCAGGTTAGTCTAAATGTAGTCAAACTCCTAGAACGGGAGTTGCAAACGGCAGCCCATGAGTCAAATCCTGCCCATTGCCTGCTTCTGTGAATGAAACTGTAGTAAGCCATGTTCATGCATTACTTATAGTCCATGGCTGCTTTCACACACACACAGTGGTCAAGCTGAGGAACTATAGTAGAGATCTTAAGGCTGGCAAAGCCTAAAATATTTACTGTCTGGCCCTTTAGAAAAAAAGTCTGCTGACTCCTGTTCTAGCAGTAAAGGAAGAGGTTCCTAAGGCCAAAAATATACCTATGACATGTGATGGTTTTACATACTACCTTTTCTCAAAATTGCCTTAATAACTGTAGTTAGTTATCACTTAGAATAGGGCTTCAAAGGCAAATATTGAGCTCTGAATGTTTTTTATTTTTTTAGACAAATTGCCCAGGTCCAATCAGTATTTCCTTAAGCTTTTCCTACATGCAGGTATTACAGTCAGCCAAAATGGTATCCGCCACCGAGAGACTCAGAACCTACCAGAGGATACAGATGTGTAAAGTGCCAACTTTCACACAAAGCAGATGGAGGAAAGCCCTACACGAAGAGATGAGAAAGTGCTTTGGGATCACAAAGTGGGAAGGGACTTTCTGCTTAAAATGTCAGTGAGATCAGAAAAAACTTTCAGGAGGAGAGGAGTTTGTCTAGGCCTCAAAGCAAGTTTTACTAAGGGAAGCATCAAGGGGGACAGGTGTGGTGTGTGATGAGGTGAAGTGTGCAGGCTGGGGATATATTATGAGGACTGCAAAGGCTTTCTGCACATGTATGTATGTATTCTGTGTGTGTGTGTGTGTGTGTGTACACTTGTGTGTATGTGTGTTTGTATGTGTGAATTTAGTGGATAGTAAAGCAAAATAAGTCAAGAACCCCTAAGACTATATATCTAAGGACAGATTCATACAGTATATATTTAGTTTGTAAATAAAATGTAATTCAACTTTTAAAAATATTGCATTATAAACCATCAATAAATGACATACATATGGAAATGTTTACTTCAGCATTATTTAAAGAGGAAAAATACTGGAAACAACCTGACTGTCGACAGGGGAGTTAGCTGAATAAGTTAAGGTATGTCCATTCTATGATAAATGATATAGTTATTTAAAACAATGCACTGGACCCATTTGTGTTAATACGGGAAATTACCCATGACATATTGTTAAATAAATAAAACACATTTTTAAGCTAATATCTCTTATTGTCAGACTTTAAACCAGCAAACAATGGTTTTACATGGCAGTCCGTAAGAGATAAGGGAAATTTGTTTTTTCTTTGTGAGTAGACTTAGTTGTGTAAGTCTTTACAAGTTTTCCACATAAAAAGAAAAGTCCAAGACCAGATTATGTTTCTTCTAGCCACAAGTGCTGACTTCTTTATAGGTGCCTTGTTCAGAGCGCCATTATAAACTTGGCATAAAAATAAGTGTGCATTTTATTAAAGCTTCAGCATTTAATGTCAGGGTCCTTTAAATTTCGCTGACATGTTAACCTGTCAGGAATGCAGCCTCTTTCCCCTACAGTCAACATGACTGTATCCTAATCTATCCAGAGTGATACATGCCAACCTTGAAAGAGACATTACCACAAAATTACTGTAATATTTTTTAAAAGAGTGAGTGTATATCTGAATATCCATATGTATACATAAACACAGAAAAAGTGTAAAAGAGAACATTATTATTCACACAAGTAACCTCAGGATGCACATCAGAGTTGAGGAGTGGGGAGTGAGAAATTATGTTTTAAAAACTTCTCTATTACCTGATTTATTGCAGTGGGAATTTTATCATATTTTAACAAGCCTATAAGTTAGTTTATTTGACCAGAAAAAGTCTGGGTATTATTATTTTTTTTAATTTTAATTTTTTTTCTTTTTACTAATCTATATTTTCTAATTTTCCTATAATACACAAGAATTGCTTTAGTTATGAGAAAAAATCATGTTAAATGTCCCAATTTTACTATTTGCAATGAATGGAAAATAATTGTTTTAAAGCCAGATTAAGGATGTAGATGAGAAAAAATGCCCACTGGTGCTTGGGCAACAAAGTTTTGTTTTTCTGGTGTACAGGAACACCCATATTCCTTTATGCACAGAACCGTGGACATTTTAGCACACACTGTTCTGCAGCATTTAATTACTAAGAGCCTGGGCCAAGGCAGGATTCCAGAAATCCAGAGATCCACAATAAATTATAAAATGCCTTGTGAGAACCAGCTCAGAGAAATATTTTTAAAGATCTTTTTAAGGCATACATTGAGCATTTTATAATGTTTCAGCAGAAGTGTAAATCTGTTTACAAACCACCAGACTATAATGGAGGTGCCAAGTCCTTTTACCCCAGCACTGTTACTGTCTACACTCCTGAGCTGATCTTGACACGACTCACTTCATTTTTAATTTGCAAAATATTCAACAGAACCACCCTGCCTTTTTTCCCTAATGGCATGGATCTACTTATGGTCTCTAGGAGGTTAAGATCGGTAATTGCTGGAAACATTGTAAGTGTTGCCCATTCACTCCCTTGTTACTTCTTCCATGGCACTTAGCCACAGTCTGCCATTTTCTCCTCATTGATAGTTTACTTTTGTTTGCTCTCCTCCATCTCCTCTGACAATACGCTCCCTGCAGGGCTGGGGCAGCTGTGTTCACCGCCATATCCTTAGCACCTACCACACCACCCGGCCACAGTAGAAGCTCCACATGTATTTGCTGAATGAATAAATGTTGATGCAATGAGGGAATCAACATGCCTCCTGCCAAGTCTTCCTGCCTGACTGAGTTTAAGACCTCATCCCTCCACTTTACTAGCTTGGGCCATTTTCTTACCACCAAGTGAAAGCTTACTGAAGTCAAAGATTTTAGTCTGCTTTGTTCTAGCTATATCACTGCAGTTTGGAGTACTACTTTTCTAAGTATTTGTTCAAAGGATAAATGTTGAATGAATGAATGATTGAATATGTCCTATTTCAGGATGTGGCTACAGTCAGGATCTCAGTTCTGCAAGGTTAAGTGTCATTCAGGTATTCATACCATAAACCAGTTCTATTCTGACCTAATCTTAATTCTAGAGGAGGAAGAGGTATGGAATAGTGAGCAGAGCAATGACGCAGGAGTCAGAGGGCTCCAAGTGGCCATTCATGACAGTGTCAATAGGGAACTCAATTCTTTGGCTCCGGTATCCTTATTTTTCTGTGGGCAAGAAACAGGGCTAGACAATCTTTGAGTCCCTTCCCACTGCAAAGCCCCAGGATTGTCATACTCCACTAGAGATCCTTCATCGTGTGCCTGGAGGTGTGGAAAAGGAGGGAGTTTGTCTGGATGGTGCTGGGTTTCCTGTCCAGCCACAACCTCTACAGAAGGTTTCCTGGGTGTCCAGGAAAAATCCTGATGTTTGACCACTGCTCACATGATTAAGGGGTGTAATTGAGTTTCAGATGCAGAGGAATAGCTCAGACTAAATAAATAAAGGTCTAAATTTCTATTATTGGTGCAAAGATGTGTTGTACATACACAACTAGAACTGGCTCAGTTGCAAGACTTTAAAATCAACAATTTTTATAAAAATGGAAAAAGGTATCAATAGTCTCTACTGTGTGCCAGGCACAGCCATACTTCCTATATACCTATATTCAAGATCTAAGCCTCATACTTTATATTCATTTCACAGGTAAGGAAATTGAGTCTCTAAGACACAAACTAATGAAGATACCTGAACCAATGAACTTAGATTTACTAAGAACCTATTATAATGTGACCAGGAATGAGGAAAAAACAAAAGCATAATGAAAACTGGTTCATACCCTTTAGCAGCCTCCCATTCTTACGAGAAAATAAGGCACATATACAATGTAAGCACTAAGAAGGCACATGTAGACACAGACACACAAGCTATTGATGTGTGGTATAGACCAAAGCACAAAGGAGTGCTAAGAACAAGGAATGGGGCTATCTCTTACTGTATCCATATCCCTGGACCTACCAAGTTCCTGGCACAGAGTGGCTGCTCAAAATCTATTTAACTTGTTGAGTGCCTACTGAGTATCAGGCATTATACTAGGTGTCAGAAATACAGAAATGTGTACGATGTGGTCTCTGACCTCAAGAAGCTCATATGGGCTGGAACTGCTGTAGAGAAAACTTTAAGGTACAGCTGAGCCTTTGAGAAGGGAGAAGATGCAGGTGGGAGTAGATAAGGAAGGAGGAATGGGAACAAAGGCACCAGCCCAGGAATAAAAACAATATTGTGGGTGATCACAGGGAGTGAGTGGGACACTGAGTAGGCTTCATCTCCCCAAGCAGAGAATTTATGTGGGAAGTTATGAGAAAAAACACTGATGGATTAAGGAAAACCTAGGTAATGACTTGGAAGACTAATACAGGAAACAACCAACTAACACTGTTTTAATTCTGAGAATGGACCCCATAGCAGGTATTTATGGTGCAGCTAATTTGAGTAGTGGAAATAAACTAGCTGGCTTGTGGCAGCACAATTTATTATGAGGATCATTAAGGAACTATTCCCACTACACACCATTCCCTCTGATTACCATAGCTTCCTCAGCCATTTTTATTATCAGTATAGGCCTTAGGGAAGTGCATAAAATTTATAATATGGAAGGCATTAGGGGAAAAAGGAGATTTACTAGGCATTTTCTTAGATTTTCTTTCTTTTTCTTTTCTTCTTTTTTGAGAGAAAGAGAGACAGCGTGGGGGAGGAGCAGAGGAAGAGAGAGAATCTTAAGCAGGCTTCATGCTCAGCAGCACGGAGCCTAATGTGGGGCTCGATCTCATGACCCTGAGATCATGACCCGAGCCAAAATCAAGAGTCAGATGCTTAACTGACTGAGTCACCGAGATGTCCCTCTTAGATTTTCTTAACAGCAATGAATGAGTATGAATATGACTGAATATTAACAATGGGGTTCTACCGATTGTGTGAATTAGAATATGTTAAGCACTGCTTTGGGGAAGCAAAAGAAGATATTAAAGAATACTTAGGTGGCTGCAAATGCCTGAAAAAATGCTCCACTCAGACCCAGGGAAGCTAGCTAACAAATAATATGGAGGGAGGGGACAGTTGCATTTCAAAGTAATTTCTTTATGATGAAATTGTTTTAATGAGTATAATTTTATTCCCATGTTGCAGAGAGAGACCCTTAATCTATTAAAATAAAATGTGTTCAAGAAAGAAGATTTTGTATAACATATAGTATAAATAAAAACAAATGGCTATGGGAAATCATGGTAAGATTCTTCCCCTCCAAATAGTTCTATTTTCACAAAACAAGAAATAAATGCATCACAAGATGACCCTGAGAATCACAGACGCAGTAGAAAGTCATCTAGACATAAATTCAGCCAGACCGTTCAAACATTAAGCTGACATCCCTTGGCTAGTCTAATGTAGTGGAAATGTGTATAAGATTTGGAATCAGGCAGTTCTAGACCCAAATCCTAACTTTCCTACTAATTGTCTGTGTGATCCTGCAAACTCTGCCCAACGTCTCTGAACCTGCAGGTGTCTACATTATAAAATCAGAATAAGAATACTTACCACACATAAGGTTGTTGTGAGGATAAAATGAAATTAACACAGTGATGTATGCAGACTGTTTAGCACAGTGCTTTGTGGCCCAAAGTAAGTGTGTGATATTAATATTAGATAGCTATTATTACTGATACTTCTAGTGTTACTATTATTAGTTTACTGAAACAGGAATATGCTGGATGGAATCAGAACACCTATATTTGGGTCCCAAATCAGTTACTACTAAGGATCTCAACATCCTCACTTATTAATGGCAATACTATGCTGACAATAATATCTGTTTTGCCTAAGTTATAAGACTATGGGAAGCTCCAAAGGTAATGTATGTGCAAACTATAAACTGTCAAATTAAAAATATCCCCTAGAGTACATACCTAAATGAAAGAAACTCAAGTATAAGGTCATTTGCCTGTACATAATGCACCAGGAATGTAATACTACTCCATTCTATTAGCATAAAGGGAAAACGACAGTCTGTCAGAAATGATGACCTTCTGTGAGACTGGCTCTTTAAAGCTGTGTTAACATGGAATATTACCGCTATGAATGTGAATCTTGTAAACATCTAGTAGTATATGGTCTACTCAACTTTAAAACTTGACCCTCTATTCAGAAAATGTGAACATAATCAGATGATTTACTAATAATAACCCCCTCTACCAAGATTAATATAAAAACAAACATACTTTTAAAAATAATCACAAAACTGGGATGCAGTTAGGGAAAAGACAAAATTCCCTAAATTTTTGGGCAGCATCTAACTGATTTGGGAAGAATGTCAAGAGTTAATTTTACATTTTGCACTTGAATTGTCAGAAGTCCGGATATTCTAAGGTGACAAGTGTTCCTGGTATAAGCAATTACAGAAGGCCTGTCCAGAGCTCAGTGATGGATTGGTGAATGGCTGGCTGCATGGATGGGAGGAGGGATGGAATCTGTAACTCTAATTTTCTCTAATTTAACCCCCATGCCTATCCTTGGACATGAGCCAGGTAAAAATCATTCTCAACAGGTAGAAGAAAGAGATAGAATTTAAATAGTCTCCACCTGTATCTGCTACCTTGTGATTTTTAAGAGCAAAGATTTAAGTTAGGGAAAAGTCAGCCCCAGGAAACCACTACAAGTAAACTGTAAAGAGAATTAAAATATATTTTCTCTGCTCATAATCAGCCTTACTTATGATTCCTTGATGATTTCCTGGCTTTTTTTTTCCCACCACTCTGGAATTCTAGACCATGAGCAGGATGTCACAGAGATGGGGGTAGAATCAAGGTGGGCACTCCAGCAAATACTAAGCAAACATTGTCATGAGGGCTGGTTAAATGAAAAAAAGTGGGCTGGGACTGGAGTGCAAGGAGGGCTTTGGTCTTGAGAATGGAAAACAAAAGAAGGCTTAAGAATTCAAGATGTGCACAGTATGACTCCCCTCCCCTTGCCCAGTTCCTTATACAGCACTGGGCGTACATGAAATAGGATTCCACAGGATAGGGTCATGTGTGATTTTTTGCTTGGTTATCAACTAACATTCTCTACTTCTTCTTTCTATCTGTAGCAATTATGCTTGTCTGGTCTATTTCAGTGTAAATCCCCTTCAAAATGGTAAAGCATATAATAATATATTGAAAAGAGTTATGTTCCTAAGAGGAGTTCAAGAGAGGAGAGGCCATATATCTATGTTTGCTGAAAAGAAAGGCTTAGCTAGCCTCAGAGAATGTGGCAGTTTAACAGTTTTTTTAAAAGCGGTTCAAAGATCTGTTTTGTCTCCCCGACTTTTGACATTGAGGACGAACGTCTAAAATGTTTACAAGAGAAACTGACTAAATTTTTATTTGGAAAATAAAAAGGTAACAGAACAAAAAAGAATATGAGCAAAAGGATGTACTGGTCTCAATAATTCTGGGATAAATAAATACCATTCCTTGGAAAACAGTTTTAAAAAAAGCAAAGGAAAAAATTCTCCCTCCACTGGGACATGGAAAGGACACCGGAGCCCCTCAACTACTTAGACTTGTAAACAGTGTGGGCGGGAAAAAAGCAGTAAAGAACAGCAAGACCCTGTGAAGTTTCAACAAGAGAAGTGGGTGTATAACAAATAATAAAAAATGCAAGATACAGCTACAAAAATAGACATGCATATCCATAGGAAATAAACGGTGCAGTAGAGCTAATCTGCACAGTGGTGTGCGGAGAGATCAAAACCAAAATCAGCTACTCAACAAGAAGGAAACATCACCCAAATACGTTATACCAACATTTGCTTGAAAAAGAACAAAACCCACCCTTTGCACCAAACTCTCCTGATGGACAGGTGTCTCCTTGGGAGGGAGGAAGCAGCCTCGCTGGGACTGAAGGCATAAACGGGCAGAAAGTTGTTCCATTGGGAGCTGGGGCTCCCACATGATGAGAGGCGCATGCCTCTTCCTTCCATATGGTGCTGAATGAACAGAGCAAGGCTCTGGGGAGAAACAACAGCCCCCCTCAAGTAGCCGCTCCTTCAAAGCTCACACAGGGAGGGTCTACTGTCTCTCAAGGGCTTGAACAGGAGTGCCTCCTTCCTGCAGTGGGGTCTGAGAAACACTCACTCCTTGCTTTTCTGACCAGCCTTTCTTGGCTCCTTGTCTGTCTGGTCTCCAATTACTTACTGAGTGTCAGATTTTTCTATGTTTATAATTCCTGGCATAGGTTAAGACATATCAAATAAGGTTGCATTTGCAGCTCCCTAGAAAATGGTAACATGTAAATGAAAATTGGAAATTGATGTTTCAAGGGTAAGTTTGCATTTAAGAACAAAAGGATAATGTGTTACCAATGAATCAACACGGAAACTGTTCCCAGTAAGAAGAAATCATATGGAAGGTGCATCTGGACTAACAAGGACAAGACAGATACAAGGCAGGACAGGAAATCCTGGTAGGATGCAGTAGATGCAAATACTCCACGTCCTAAAGAGAGCCCATCTCTGAATAAAGATGTTTTCAAGGCAAAAGGGAATCTTAGGGAATTTTAAAAATGAGATGCACTTTCTTATCACTCACATGTAATATGTACATTTAGAAAGAAATGAATCCAAATTTTTGAGAATGAAGACACAAAAAGTGCTTTTTAAATGAACATCAAGCCTTAGATGAATTCCATGAGCTAGTGAATGTAATAATATACAAAACCAAACACAACTATTTCAAAGAAATATAAGGAACTGTATATTACTATTAAAAATGTTGTTCTTTTACTATTCTCCATGGTTTACTTTAAATTTTCAAAAAGGTCCTTACCTAGGCTGACTGTTCACCTTTTCATGTTTTCCGTTGAAGTTCAAACTGCAGAGGTTCTTCGATTTCAAATGCGAAGAGTCGGATTCCAAATTTGCCTGTGTTTGTTCTCTCAGACGATCATGAAGTGTTGCCTCCTTTTTCAAGTTCATGTCTGAATACGGGCAGCCAAAAGCACTGGTTTGTATAAAAATGAGGGCACAGTTGTCAGTTTATAGCAATAAATCAGGAACCCAACGTCACTGGGCCAGACTTACATCCAAATTTTAATGACTGAAGGGAGGCCTTCTTCTTTCACTGAGTACACCCTAATAAGCTTCTTCTCCTCTTGCCCTCTGAATAAACCTCACGTCCCAGACCATAGACACTGGTCAGCAGACTGTGACAGGTGGAGTCATCAGCACATACAGTTTTTACAACTTTGGAAACTTACACATCTAAGAATAACGTAATGATGTTCTTCAGGTACAGCAATGGAAATGTTATATAAACACTTGATTCAAAGTTTGTATCCTCTGATATTTATGCCCTGATTTGACCGCCTACATCACAAAATACTATGGGTCATGAAAACTGTTCACCAGTATCAGAGAATATTATGCTTTTCTTCCTTAACATTCATGTATCCAGAAATCCTATATCTGTATTTCTGCTTAATCCTCCTGAAACCTGCTAGGAAGTGTTGTGTTGGAATGTGAAGGAACACCTGAGATGAAAAAGGAGAGGGCACAGTGAAGGCTGAGTCCCCAGTCTTGGGATGTGGTTTGGAGCCTAACTGGCAAGGATCTACCAGGACCCAGGATCTGATTCTTTCTACAGACTAATGAGTAGTCTCTGTCAGATTTCTGTGCCCACAGCCCTGTCTCCAAAGAAGCCCCAAACTTGTGCTGCTTAGGAGTGAGGCAGCCACTATCAGGGAAAGCCCAGGGGTGACACGTCACCTGCAGGCAACTCCGGGGGAAGGCATTTCATACTCAAGCTTCTGTTTCTCTCCAGTTAAATGGGAAAATCAGACCCGATCCTAACACACACACACACATACATCCCAACATGGCAGTTGCTACTATTATCATAGTGCTATTATAATCTCCATCTAGGGAAGCACATAGTCAAATGCATCAATATCTAGGCAGTCTGGTCTTTTTGAGGAATTTGCTTCCAATTTACTATACATTTGCTGACGTATGACACATAATAAATTCTTTTTCGATGGATGAATATTTTCTTTTGTTATGTTAATGGCATGATAAAATCAGGGACCAATGCAGTTTTTCCTCTATTTTCAAGCAGATGGAGTTTTCCAAGGAGAGCCCATAAACAATCTAACCCCAGAAGGCCTTTAGTACCAACCTATACCTAGAATTGATCTTCTGGATGACACCAGCCTGACCCAACAAGCCAGAGTGAATCTGAACGAACAATAGGGATGATCAGCAGCCTTTGCTACAGACAAGGGAGTCCTCTCTACATGCATGTTCTGCAATTTGTAATACTTGGCGTTGATTTATTGGCTTATTCAGTTATTGATTCAATAATCCATTAACTGAGCATCTGCTACATCATAGGCATTTGAGAGACTATAAACCCAGTGAAGAAGTTAAGACATATTTATACATAAATATAATTTATAATAAGAACAAAAAAGCTATCTCTACTGAGTGTGTACTATAGGTCCATTAAAACTCAAGGCTTTTTACCTATATTATTTCTAATATTTATTACTAAATACCCAAAGATGGTATTAATATATTTATTGTGTGGGTAAGAAAACAGTCACACACAGGATAAGCAACTATCCCCAAGTTGCTTGGCACTTTCTTGAGAAGCCTCAAAATAGATCACTTAATTACTAGCACCAACCAATCAGGTGGGTAGAAGAGGGACAAGGTTTTTAACATCATCAAAAGAAGAAACATGAGAGAGAAGTGTGGTATAATTCTTGCGCGAAGAGAAGCCGAGGCAGGTGTTTACAGGGTAGAGCAGTACTGTTTGCTGTGACTAATGGCTAGGGGAAATCTGTCAGCCTATGCTAGAGTCCTGTGTGAGAAGCAAAGATGTGATCAAGTATGGTTTCCAATAACAATGCAGCAGGAGTGATCTGTTTAAGCTGCAGCATACGAGATCTAAGGGAAATTTAAGAAAGAACTTTTCTGCAGATAAAAGTTGAAAGGCATAAGGCTATCCTAAGGGAAACTGGGAAATGTTTATTTCAAGCACAAGTGAGTTTTCATTAAGATACTATTACTAAGAAAAACTTTGCTATCCATCTAACATACTGTCAAATTGAGACTTTTAAATGATTCGCTACAGTCATGAATTTTCTTTATTTCATATCATTTCCCCCCAACATGATTTGTGTTGCATGGCACTGATGTTCTCTTCCCAAGCCTTATTTGTCCAGCACTGTAGACGGCTGCCACAGACCCTCTTGTTCAGGACTTGCTTCAGTGGAGAGAAATTTGGGTTCCCTCAACCTTCATTCATCAATCAGTCCCTCTAGTCATTCAGTCACTTGTTTGTTACTTCTTCATTCCATTCTAGCCCCTCTGTGTCTCCAGCACTGAGAAATGGAACACCCCAAGCATCACTAGAGTGGAGCACCTCCTGATTCCACAAGGCAAGCCCGGTGAGAACACATCTCCAGGTTACACAGCTCGGAATGATGGCAATTAAAAACACTAGTTTTGGGACGCCTGGGTGGCTCAGTCGGTTGAGCGTCTGCCTTCGGCTCAGGTCATGATCCCAGGGTCCTGGGATCGAGTCCTTCATTGGGCTCCCTGCTAAGTGGGGAGCCTGCTTCTCCCTCTCCCTCTCCCCCTGCTTGTGCTCTCTCTCTCTCTCTCTGACAAATAAATAAAATCTTTAAATAAAATAAAATAAAAATACTAGCTTTGCTTTTCAGAATATTTAAGCATAATGTTAACATCTGAGGATAAACAGAAAAGTAAAGGTAAATTTTATCAGTATACATATTTTTTCTTTAAGAGCAGCGCTCCTGACTGCCTTCGAGCTGCAACCGGGAGAGGGCTGGCCCCAGCAGCACCTGGCAGCTGAGGCTGAATTGCTGTTTTTTGTGTCCAGCCTAGGACGGCTCTCTGCCTCTGCATTTTCCTCCTTCCTTTTGTGCACAGGTTGGTGAGTTTCCCCACGTTCCCAGGACCAATCCTGATCTGGGGCCAAAGATAATTTGTTAAACCCAGTTGTTCATTCTAGGGTTCAAAGGTCCACACCTGAAGCAGTGCCCAGTGCTGATACCTGTGCTCATGCCTTGTTGTTCATGAGTCTAGGCGGCCTCATGGTCTCCGGGTCTCCTAGAGAGGCATATGCCTTAGTCCTTGCTCCTAAATGCCTCATCTGCTGCCACAGCTAGAATTCAGGGGCCCTCCTGGGACAGAAGCCCTATGTTCCCATTTTTTTCTTGGCCCCTTCCCGGGACAGGATTTCTGCCTCCCAATCCCAACCCAGGAGCAAAGGTCCACTTTGCAGATACCACCTGGCTAGTCCTTCATGTGCTTCTCACCCTGAATTACTCTCTATTACTGTGCTTTGCTCCCTAATTGGGATCCCTATGCATCATGGTTTCTCCCATCTGGCCCTGATTCTGAGTCTAGATGATGACTACTGATCACCAAACCCCCTTGACTCCGGTTCTGCTCGTTCTACTAGATTATCATCTTGTATCAACACTGTGTTCATCTTCTCATACCCAAGCTGCAAATTTGGTTCCTCCTTCTCTTTGACTATCCTGTTCTGCTGAAAATGATGGGCCATGCTCTGTCAAATCCTGGGCGGTGGCCAGTTTGGGCCAAAAGGTTATAACTGAGTTGTCACGACTTACGTAATGGTAGCTTCCCAACCAGTGTCCAGCTGCAGCCTCAGGGCAGCCAGGAGGGGCCTGGGGAGCCAGAGTCCCAGGTCAGTCCTTCCAGCCTTGAGCAGCCTCCTCCAGGCTCTAAATCCCTTCTCGTTCCCAAGTGCTGATTATCATTTTCTCTCTCTGTGTGACATGACATGAAAATGTTGGGAAGCATGACCAATTTCAGCAAAATAGCAAAGATGAAATAGTCCCTTCCATGCTGTACTCCCAAACAAATAAAAACCAACAACACAGAGGTCAGCAGTATTTCAGGAAGAGTGTCAAGTCGCTGACAACCTTTCTCCTGATCCTGAAAAGCGAAGTTGCCAGAAACAGACAGTAGCTCCCAGGAGGAGCCCTGCTCTAGGAATATGCCCTCAGCTAGCCCACCAACTAGAGACAGTTCTTCTCTAATGCAACTAACGTACCCCTCGACGAGGCCTATTGTGCTTTAGATTTTAGTCTCAATTATTTAACTAGCCAACTACATACTCTTTTCCTTCTATGACCTAGAAAAGATGACACAGAAGAATCATATCTGAGCTGGGAGATTAGATTCTAAGTCTCTTCATCTATCTTCAAAAGACGAAGATTTACTTGTGGGAGTGGGTGGAGGCCTCCTGTTTGGAAGCATTCATGGAAGAGATGGTCTGAGGGATGCTCAGGAAGGCCACCTCTGTCAGATCCTGTGAGAGGCCACGGGGATGGTGCAGACAAAGGGGGGTCAGCAAGGAAATGGGAAGGAGCTAGAAAATTAAATGCTGCCTGCCTTGCGATTCGACCTTGGGCCCCGAGGAGCCATGAGCCATCCTGTGGCAGGTGCGTGGGCATCACACGGGTCACATATGAAGAGCAGCACCCCCATCCCGCCACCCACCCCCCACACTGTTTCCCAGTCGACTCAACACGGTTTGTTCTCACTGTCATTTGACTTTATGAAAATAAGCTACTCCTTTTCAGTCTTTAATACATGGGTAGTCGAAACTTGCACAGTATAAGAATGCGAAATATCTTTTTTCCTTAAGAAAATACTGGTATTTTGGCCAAATGGTGCTGAAAGACATGATAAATACTGAAAGGCAGTTTGCTGAAATTATGGAATACCTCTAATAGTCTCTACAGAAACTTTTCAAAGCTAACATGACTTAAATTGTTGATGATTTTGCTTCTATGAGGATGAAGAACAAGCACAAATACTCAGGATGTTCATCACTACTGCTGACCAAATAAAATTAAGTAATGTTCTCAATGACAGAAAAAAAAAGGAGCAAGTACAAATGATACATGTTGGAATACAGACCAGGAAGAAAGAAACATCACAGTTTAATATCTACTGAGGATGTAACACAATTTCTATTATATTGTTCTCAAACACAGAGATGGGCAAAAACCAACTGGTATAGATGTAAGATTCTAAGGTCTTGGGGCTAATTTTCTTCAAATTCAGGTGGTTTTAAAATGAAGGTGCCCCCCAAAATAAAGTAAAATAAAATGAAGTTGCCCAGGACAAATTATGGGTAAATTTTCTCTGATTCTGACTAGTTTTTGCCCAGAAAATAGCTGATACCATCACTTTACTGTCATTAAAAGTATTAGAAAATTGAATGCACATAGTAAGCAAAAAGTATAAATATTAAAAACAAAAGTTTTATAAGTAGAGTTAAAAGAAATTGACAGCTACAGAACTCAAGAGCTCAAAAGGTTGGACAAAATAAATTTGGTTCTAAAAACACATTTCTGTGGGGGTAATGCAGCCCATGAAGTCATGCTAGATATTATGAACTTGCTAAAATGGGCAGTTAGGAAGTTGAAAGAGAACTACTACACCCATGGAGCAATGTAATTGGTTTAGTAGAGTGCCAAGAAGCACAGGTTTAAGAATCAGAGGAAACTAGATTAAAGCTTTCAGCTCCAGAACCTTGGGCAAGCTATTCAATCTCTCTGTTTTTCACTTCATCAAAAAATGATGATGACACCTTTCTTATAGGCATTTTTGTGAAAACCAAATGAGACAAATCAAGTGAGGTCCTGGTATCATGACTAGCAGAAATTAAATGCTCATGAATTTTTAATTTTAAAAAGGTCTATTCTGATGCAAAATATAATACTAATGATCCTATTTACTGTGGTTATTACATTTTCAGTTCTGTAATTTTTATTTGGTTCTTCATTGCTTAAAGCAACTTTACTGAGGTATGACTGACACATAAAAAGCTGTACTTATTTAATGTATACAACATGAGATGTTTGGGATAAGTATATACCTGTGAAACCATCACCACCAATAAGGCCATAAATATACGCATCACCTTTAAAACTCCTCCTGCCACCTTTAGTATTTTTTTAATTTTTAGTGGTAGGAACATTTAATGTAAGATCTACTCTGTTAGAAAATTTTAAGTGTACATAACAGTATTAGCTATAGGTACTGTGCTTTATAGTAGATTTGCAGTATTGATCTTGCATAACTGAAACTTTGTAACTTTTAACCTGTCACCTCTCCTTTTCCCCCACTCCCCAACCTCTAGCATCCACCGTTCTACTCTCTGCTTTTATGAGTCTATTTTAGATTCCACATAAAAGTGATATTATACCATATTTATCTGGCTTATTTCACTTAGTATAATGACCTCCAGGTCCATTCATGTTGTAAATGGCAGACTAATTTTCTGTTGTATGTACATGTCATTTTTTCAATCCATTCATCCACTGATGGACACTCAGGTTGTTTCCATAACCTGGCTATTGCACATAATGCTGTAATGAACAAGGGAGTGCAGGTATCTCTGATTCTGATTTCAATTCCTTCGGATATACACCTGAAGTGAGATTGCTGAGTAATATGGTAGGACTATTTTTAATTTTTTGAGTAAATTCCATACCATTTTCTATAGTGGCTGCACCATTTTACATTTCCACAACAATGTACAAGGATTCCCATTTCTCATCCTCACCAACACTTGTTATCTTTTTATTTTTATTATAGTCATCCTTACTGGTGTGAGGTGATATCTCATTGCAGTTTTAATTTGCATTTCTCTGATGATGAGTGATGTTGAGCACGTTTTCATGTACCCGTTGGCCTTCTGTGTGTCCTCTTTGGAGAAATGTCTATTCAGGTCCTTTGTTCATTTTTAAATTGGGTTATTTATGTTTTCTTTGTGATTAAGTTGTATGCATTCCTTACATATTTTGGATATTAACCCCTTATCAGATATGTATGGTTTGCAAATACTTTCTCCTATGAAAGCTGTCTTTTCATTTATTTGTGGTTTCCTTTGCTGCACAGAAGCTATTTGGTTTGGTGTAATCCCATTTGCTTATTTTTGTTTTTGTTGCTTGTGTTATTAGTATCACATCCAAAAGATCATTGCCAAGACAAATGTCAAGTAATTTTTTACCTATGTTTTCTTCTAGGAATTTTAAAGTTTCAGGTCTTACAGTTAAGTTTCTAACTCATTTTGAGTTGATTTTTGTGTATGGCATAAGAGTCCAGTTTCATTCTGCATGTGGATATCCAATTTTCCCAATGCCATTTATTGAAGAGACTATCGTTTCTCTATTGTGTACTCTTGGCACCCCTGTCAAAGATCAGCTGACCATATATATGTGGGTTTATTTCTGGGCTCTATTCTGTTCCATTACTCTATGTGTCTGCTTTTATGCCAGTGGCATACTGTTTTGATTCCATGTTTTATTATATTATAGAATAATTTGAAGTCAGGAAGAGTGTACTGCCTATAGCTTTGTTATTCTTGCTCAGGACTGCTTTGGCTACTCAGGGTCTTTTTTGATTCCATATGAAGTTTAGGGCTGTTTTTTTTCTATGTCTTTGAAAAATGACATTGGAATTTTGATAGGGATTGCACTGAATTTGTAGATAGCTTTGGGCAGTATGGATATTCTAACAATATTAATTTTTCCAATCCATGAACATGGGATATCTTTCCATTTATTTATACCTTCTTTAATTCCTTTAATCAGTGTTTTATCATTTTCATTGTACATATCTTTCACCTCCGTGTTTAAATTTATCCCTAAGCACCTTATTTTTTTGATGTTGTTATGACGTTTTCTTAATTCCTTTTTCAGATAGTTCATTGTTAGTATATAGAAACAGTTTTTTTTTTTTTTTTTAAAGATTTTATTGATTTATTTGACAGAGAGAGACACAGTGAGAGAGGGAACACAAGCAGGGGGAGTGGGAGAGGGAGGAGAAGCAGGCTTCCCGCCGAACAGGGAGCCCGATGCGGGGCTCGATCCCAGGACCCTGGGATCATGACCTGAGCTGAAGGCAGACGCTTAACGACTGAGCCACCCAGGCGCCCTGGAAACAGTTTTTCAATGTAGTCTTTAGGTTTTCCATATATAAGATCATGTCAACTGCAAACAAAGATAATTTTACTTCTTCATTTCTGATTTAGATGACTTTCAATTTTTTTCTTGCCTAATTATCTGGGCAGGCCTTACAGGACTCTGTTGAACACAAGTGGCAAGAGTGGGCTTCCTTGTCTTGTTTTCATAAAAGCTTTCAACTTTTTACCATGAGTATAACTGTGGACTTGTCATGTAGACCTTTACTATGTTGAGCTATATTCCTTCTATACCTAAGTTGTTGAGTTTTTATAACGAAAGGATGCTGAATTATGTCAAATGCTTTTTCTAGATATGTTATGATCATACGATTTTTATTCTTCATTCTGTTAATGTGCATCACATTTACTGATTTGCATTTGTTGAACCATCCTTGTATCCCAGGGATAGATCCCACTCAATCAGGTATATGATCATTTTAATGTGCTGTTGAATTTGGTCTGCTAGTATTTTGTTGAGGATTTTTGCATCTATATACTGGCCTATAAATTTCTTATAGTGTCCTTATCTGGCTTTGGTATTAGGGAATTGCTGGCCTCATAAAATGAGTTTGGAAGTGCTCCCTCGTCTTCACTTTTTTGCAAGAGTTTGGAATTAATTCTTCTTTAAATGTTTAGTAGTATTCACCAGAAAGTCATCTGATCCAGGGCTTTCCTTGGTTGTGAGATTTTTGATTACTCATTCAATCTCCTTACTCATTATTGGTCTGTTCAGATTTTCTATTTCCTCATGATTCAGACTTGGAAGGTTGTATATTTCTAGGAATTTATCTTCTAGGTTAGCCAACTGGTTGGGATGTAATTGCTCATATTAGTCTCTCATGATCCTTTGTATTTCCATGGTTGCAGTTGTAAAGTCTTCTCTCTCTTTTCTAATTTTAATTTAGTCTTCTTTCTTTTTTCTTAGTCTAGCTAAAGGTATGTTAATTTTTAAAATCTTTTCAAGAAGATAACTTAGTTCCATTGATCTTTTTATTGTATTTCTAATCTCTTTTTCATTTATTTCTATTCTAATCTTTATTACTTCCTTCCTTGTGCTAATTTTGGTCTTATTTTGTTCTTCTTTTTTTTTTTTTTTCTAGTTCCTTGAGTTATAATGTTAGGATGTTTATTTGAGATTGTTTTTTTTCCTCCATGTAGGCATTTATCAATACAAACTTTCCTCTTAAAACTACATTTGCTGCATCTCATAAGTTTGTTATATTGTGTTTCATTTTCATTTGTTTCAGGGTTTTTTTTTTTTTTTAATTCCCTTTTGATTTCTTCTTTGAATTACTGGTTGTTCAGGAGTGTGTTGACATTCACATAGTTCTGAATTTTCCTCCTGTTACTGATTTCTACGTTTCATACCATCATGGTTGGATACCTTATATAATTTCAATCTTAATAAATTTGTTAAGATTTGTTTTGTTATGTAACATATGATCTATCCTGAAGAATGTTCAAAGTGTGCTTGAAAAGAATGTGTTTTCTGTTGCTTTTGGACAGAATGTTCTGTATGTGTCTCTTAGGTCCATTTGGTCTATAGCACTGTTCAAATTCATTGTTTCCTTATTGGTTCTTATCTGGATGATCTATCTGTTTCTGAAAGTGGGGTACTGAAATCTTCTACTATTTTATTGCTATCTATTCTCCCTTCACTTCTGTTAATGTTTGCTGTATATATTTGGGTTCTCCAATGTTGGCTACATATTTATAATTGTTATATCCTCTTGATAAATTAACTCCTTTCTCATTATATAATGACGTTGTCTCTATGACAATTTTTAAAAAGATTTTATTTATTTATTTATTTATTTATAAAGATTTTATTTATTCATTTGACAGTGAGAGAGCACAAGCAAGGAGAGCTGCAGGCTGAAGGAGAGGGAGAAGCAGTCTCCTCACTGAGCAGGGAGCCTGATGCAGGGCTCGATCCTAGAACCCTGGTATCATGACCTGAGCCGAAGGCAGATGCTTAACTGACTGAGCCACCCCCTAAAGATTTTATTTTTTTAAGTAATCTCTATACCCAACATGGGGCTTAAGCTCACAGCCCCGAGATCAAGAGTTGCACACTCCACTGACTGAGCCAGCCAAGTGCCCCCCTTATGACAATTCTTGACTTAAGGTAATTTTATCTGACATAAATCTAGGCACTCCTGCTCTCTTTTGGTAACCATCTGCATGGAATATCTTCGTCTATTCTTTCACTTTCAGGCTATGTGTGTCCTTAAAGCTGGAGTGAGTCTTTTGTAGGCTGCACACAGTCGGATCTTTTCTTTAAAATCTATTCAATCAGTCTGTGTCTTTTGATTGGAGAATTTAATCCATTTATATTTAAAATGATTATTGATAGACAAGGACTTACTAATGCCATCTTGTTAAGTATTTTTTGAATGTTTTATAGTTTCTTTGTTCTTTTCTTCCTCTCTTGCTGTCTTCCATTGCAATTTGATTTGATTCTTTTACTGTAGCATTATACTTTGATTCCTTTCTCTTTATAGTTTGTGTATCCATTACAGATTTTTCTTTGTGATTACCATAAGGCTTACATAAAACATACTTATAACAATCTATTTTAAATAGATAATAACTTAAATTCCATTGTCTATAAAAACTCTATACTTTTTACTTCTCCCTCTCACTTTTTATGTTATTGATGTCACAATTTACATCTTTTTATTTTGTGTATCTATAATGGATTACTATAACTATAGTTATTTTTTTACTTTTTTTTTTTACCTTTTTTACTAGAGTTAAAGGGACTGATGTACCACCATTACAGTATACTAGTATCCTGAATTTCCAATTTATGCCTACTTTTACTAGTGAGTTTGATAATTTCATGTTTTCACACTGTTAATGCCAACATCAAAATTACACAGATGACAGATTAGCTCACAAGAATTGTAAAGCAGCCATAATAATAAAAAAAAATGCTTCAACAAGCAAATATGAACACACCTGAAACAAATGAAAAAATGGAAACAATAACCAATCTAGGATATATAAGGAGAAGGAAAACAGGGAATTTACCACTGTGTTGTTACTCAGGTCTTGAGTTCTCTAACTGGTCTGCCTTCTCCTATTTGCTTTTCATAGGATTCATGTTTCTTTTATATATAATGTCCAGGTTTTAGCAGGAGTAATAGAGAAAAGTATGTCTGCTCCATCTTTCTGGATCCTAATGATCTCTTTAATGTTAAGAAACTTTATTAAAGGCTCCTCTTTTCTTTACTTCTTTTTTTTTTAAAGATTTTATTTATTTGACAGAGAGAGACACAGAGAGAGAGGGAACACAAGCAGGGGGAGTGGGAGAGGGAGAAGCAGACCTCCCACCAAGCAGGAGCCCAATGCAGGGCTCGATCCCAGGACCCTGGGATCATGACTTGAGCTGAAGGCAGACGCTTAACGACTGAGCCACCCATGCGCCCCTCTTTACTTCTCTTTTTAAGGGAATAATTTATTCTACTCTTCTAAAGCACCTGTGGAATCCAGTGGCAAAAGAGGCTTTAGAGACAGACCAGACTGAGTTTCAATCCTCCTTCTACCACCAGTCCTCACCCTCTATCAATCATGGTCTCACATGTAACATGAAGAATCACATTCCACTCACTGTGTCAATGTAAACATTACCCTGGATGTAGAGTGCTTAATAAAATAACTGGTCCATGTGCATTCAATGAAGGCTATTCCAACCTTAATTTATCCCTCTGTAATTCATATTACTGTTAGTGATAGGAATCCAATTTCCACATTGTAGATGAAGTTTAGAAAAAAGGAGGTATCATTTCTTTCCTTCCTTCTACTTGTTATAAATGTATGCTGTTAGACCCAAATTGAAATTCTTTTGCATACATTCAAGGATCCCCTTGATCTGACTACCTTGCAAAGCCATCTCCCACTTTAACTATCCATAAAAACCTAAATTCTGGTCATATAAGAAAAATCAATGCTTTCCAACACAAATTTTCCAACTTCTATAAATATTTATATTATTATACTGTCATTTGTATATATGCATCTTCTCTACTATAAGTTTTTTAAAATAAGAGGCCATAGTTGTTCACATAAGTGTAACCTGAGTAAGACCAGGCTATCTTGTGCTTCAGCACCTCAGCAGCATATCAGCTGCTAAATAAATAACAGATACATAGATATAAAATTAACATACATATAATTTATCTCTTTATGGATATCATTCAAATTGATGCCATACAGGATTTCAAAAGAGAAAGACGTGGCCATCTCAATCAGTCCAGAATGTCACTTCTTTAATCAGTGTCCTATAACTCAGCCCATATTGGCTCTTCTCTCTCCAGTCTTCCTACCTAGCTATCACAGATTGAATCCTCCTTCCTAAAAGCTGCCTCGGTTCTTAGAGAAAAATTAATCTAGCCTTTCTGGCATCTCTGTCCAACTGCAGAAGTGGAGAACCAGCCCCTTCCTGGAGGAGAATTTAGCCTTTATCACAACTTAGCCTACTGGGTTCCTAATATGGTTTTTAAAATATTCACAAATTTGAAACTGATAAAGGCTAGAGTGCATGCCAATAATAGGAACCCCGCTGGTGTACACAGAAATAGATAAAAATTAAATGCAATCTCCATTTATTTTTGTTTCATTAGAGATATGAACTTGGTCATTTCATTAATGTCTGTTCTAATACTAAAAAGTCAACTATAACTTATGACATTTACTTGGTATTCATTAGGAGATACCGTTGAGTGTACAAAAATGTTGTTTTAACTATTCTGGTATAGGTAATATTGTTACTAAACTAGACAGGGAAGAAAAGATGCATCAAGAATGAAGGTTAAATTATACGTTAAAAAAAAGATAGTAGGAAGGGAAAAATGAAGGGGGGGAAATTGGAGGGAGGGACGAATCATGAGAGACTATGGACTCTGAGAAACAATATGAGGGTTCTAGAGGGGAGGGGGTGGGGGAATGGGTTAGCCTAGTGATGGGTATTAAAGAGAGCACATATTGAATGGAGCACTGGGTGTTATATGCAAACAATGAATCATGGAACACTACATCAAAAACTAATGATATAATGTATGGTGATTAACATAACATAATAAAATTAAATTTAAAAAAAGAATGAAGGTTAAAGGGTGGTGTGTGTGTGTACTCTCTTTCCTCTGAAGTATTTTAGTGGATGGTTACTAGAAACTTTCAAGGTAGAAATTATTCTCAAGGAATGTGATGCTAAATAGCACACTAATGGCATTTAAAATTTTCTGCTGAAACCAGCTTAATATACTAAATAAATAATTTGTATAATCTATGCATGGGGAAGGTCTGATGAATAGAATCTGCAGTTTAAAAATTTTGAACAGAATACTGTCTACATGGTTAACATTAAGCAGTAAATTAAACAAAGTGGTTAATATGCTACATTAGTAATTCAAAACAATTACAGTAACAAGTTTGTGTTTCTATAATTACAAAGAATATTTTTATTACTATATACCAGTTGTTTTCACCTTTTTAATTTTAATATTTTGGTTAAGTGTTATGAACATTTCAAGGTTACTTTTTATAGCTTAAGTTATCAAACTACATTTTCAATTAGAATATTCTAATTTGAAATACATTTAATTTCTGCAAAGGTCTTTAAAATATGTTTTCTTCTTTCTATAAATATGCATTGTTTGTTTTTTTTTTAATATTTTATTTATTTATTTGAGACAGAGAGAATGAGAGAGACAGAGAGCACATGAGAGGGGGGGAGGGTCAGAGGGAGAAGTAGACTCCCTGCCGAGCAGGGAGCCCGATGCGGGACTCGATCCTGGGACTCCAGGATCATGACCTGAGCCGAAGGCAGTCGCTTAACCAACTGAGCCACCCAGGCGCCCCAAATATGCATTGTTTTGAAACAAAATTTCACTCAAAAGGGAGAGCATTTTTCAGGACAGCTGTCCAAAGGGCATCTGGAGAATAATTCAACTTAAAAATGTTCCAAGGACAATTTTTAAACATCATCCATAAATTAAAGGTATATACTTTGGCTATGGATCATAATGAAACAATTCCATCTTTTGGATGCCTTTAAATTTAATACACTTAATTTAAATAAAATTGTAAAAAAGTTATTTGGATATGCATGAAGATATGTTTACATCTGTATTTATTTATATATACTTATAAGCATCTAATCCTTGTGTTAAATGCTAATATTGATCCAATGTCGAACAGGGCATTCAAATGTTGTTTTGGGATGTTCTTTCTCAAAATGATAAATTCACCATCAACTTGACAAACCTATAAGCTAAGATTAGGAGTGCAGTCTGTGTGATGGAAAAAGCAAAACCAAACCAGTCCATGTCAGAGGACAAGGCATTCTTCAATGACCTGAGCTAAGAAGTTCCAAACACTAACAGATAAAGGAAAATTTACAGAAGTCCTGTTGCCCCTCCCTCCCCTGTAAGCACTGCATTAGTCTTTTGGAGTACTACAAAGGCATACATTTTGAATCTCTATTTAAGAGATGACCTTTTATCATTCCACAGTCTGCAAATAAAAACTCATCTGTAGGTTCAAATATGTGCAGGCAGGCTCCATATTAAAGAATTTGATTGCCAATTCTCTTCTCTCTAAATTAGTTAACACACCAAAGGCAAATGTGTACTATAATTTAGTGTGTGTAAAGCAATATCTTCCTAATTAGAAATAAGAACCAACATTAGAATTAGAAATCTTTCACTAAATCTTGAAGGGAGCTGTTTAAAAACATGTTTTAAAAAAAATAAAATAAACCAATCTTGAGACATTAAATATTGGGGCATCAATGTAATCATGGTTAAAAATGAATGTCTACCTCTTTCAAGAAAATACGATCAATACTACTTTTTCTACCATAAACTGTTCTAAAATACTGTTCAAGTAATTTAACTATTTGTTATGGGAATCAACACATAAAATATTTTCTAAAAGGTGACCAGGTTAATCTAAAATATATACACGGGTGTTTTTATTTCTATTAAATTTATGTAGTAAGATTCTTCAAAAATTTAAGGAAAGATACCACCAGAACACAAGTTAATTAGTCTAATATTCATAACAGGTTTTACTTCTACAGTTTTCACTCTGCACTATACTTTGACTTAAGCTCTCTTTACATGTTAATTCATTCAATTTTCATAGTATCCCTCTTACTATCTGCATTTTATAGACAAAGAAACTGAGGCGCAGAGAGTTTCAGTCAGTCATTCAAGGCCACATAGTTAAGAAGTTGTAGAGATGGGACTGAAACCCAGGGAACCTCATGCCAAGATTTAGACTTTTTTTTTTTTTTTCAAAATTTTATTTATTTGACAGAGAGAGACACAGCAAGAGAGGGAACACAAGCAGGGGGAGCTGGGGAGGGAGAAGCAGGCTTCTTGCTGAGCCGGGAGCCCGACGCGGGGCTCGATCCCAGTTCCCTAGGATCATGACCTGAGCCGAAGGCAGACGCTTAATGACTGAGCCACCCAGGCGCCCCCAAGATTTAGACTTTTAACTACTATGCCAAACTGCCTCTGGCATTAGATCTTTCTCTGAATGTATGAGAGAAAATAAAAATTTGGGAACATCTGGCAAAACGCCTTGCACATACTAGGTGCTTTGCCAAATGGATACTGATGATATTAATATACTTATATAACATCTTTGGCATTGTTGATTACGTAGAGAGAGCAAGTGGGGAAATTAGACTACTTTAAGAATTTAAGCTGTTTGGTGTTTTTTAAATTTCATTCTGAAATTTACCGAGTTGCCACAAGAATAGAACATGTGCTAAAGAAGGGATTCTTTAGAAACAAAGGCACATCCCCTGCATGGAATGAAATGTAACGTGAAGAACCGACCATCTGGATAATTTTTTTATTGGGACAAGCTGTAATTTATAAAACTGTGAGAAAGGAGAAGAAAATAGAGAAGAGATAGCCTTGATTTTCTGCCAGAAAGAGACTTTAAATCTCTGTCCTTAGCATGTTTTTAAATGAGAATTTAAGTATTTCACATCCACATACATCTTCACTCACGTTGCACCTACATGGCCAAATACAACATTCTACTTGATACAGCTCCACGAGCACCCCAACAGTATCCTGTTTTAGGGGAGGCAGTAGAAGGAGGCAAAGCAGCTGCCATTTCATTTCATCCACAGATATTTACCAAATGCCACTGTGTGCGCAGCACTGTATGAGGCATCGGGCTAACCCAAGTACGGCAAAGAGCCTACCTCAAGGGTCAGAAAACAAACAGAAATCTAAAGGGCAAAAGAAGCATTTGTTGTGATTTATTGTTATCATGGATAGTCTGTGTTTAATAATGCATGATATAATTATAACAATAGGAATATATACTTAATATTTAATATACAGCCAGGCATTATGATAAGTGCACACTACATTATATGTAGCCTTTCATTAAATAAATAAAATCTAGGAAGGGAATGTTTTCATAAAATTGTTTTCGCTGACACTGCTGTTGTTGGTTTAGTTAGGACCAGGGAGGGCACAGGGGCAGGTTCTTGAAATAGGACTGGTTTCAGTCAGTCCCGAGGGTAGAGACAGAGACGCGAGACTGGGAGAAGAGTCCCAGTGGGCCGGGGAGCAGGACTGTGGATGACACTTGCTCACAATATGGGGGCCCCCGAATGCCTGGCTGAGAGTTGCTAGTGGTCAGAGCTACAGTAGGGCATGAATCGGGGAAGCTGGTGCTCAAAGATCAGGAAGGTCATTCTAGTGACTCTAGCCCACAGGACCAGCCTGAGGCACGGCACGGGCAGGATCTGGATAGCAGCCACGAGGGTCTGCATACGAGCTGCAGGAACAGAAGGGAAATGTGGATCTGACACATACTGCAGAAAAATAATCGGTGGGGCTTACTAAATTCGGGAGCTGCTAAAGAAAACGCTGAGACAGAACCTTGTGAGTGTGATAATAAAGGTGAGTGAGGCAGGCTTGCCACTTTAGTAGGTGAGATAATCTTCTCTGTTTCTAACATTTTAAACCACAGGACTGACAGGATAATTCTGGACTCCTCCTACAGGTGGTTAGGACAGACACCCACGCAGAATGAGAAGTCAGACAGGAAGACGTCTGGGGCACTGCCAGCAGACAGCTGTGGCTGCAGCAGGGGATGGATGCGTTCTCCGAGTTCAGCCTGAGCACGGGCCAGCTGCTACTCTCATTTCATATGTCTGCACTGCTTAATGCTGCTGAGAGTCTCCAAAGGTCTCGCCTGTTCTGCACACTTCCCCCGGTGTGCCTGCCTGGATGTCAAAATCTTTCGAAGCACTGAATTAACTGTGGAGTCACCCACATCGTCTCGTGACATGACGAAGGGCAGGACATGGTGTGAACAGGCCTCTCCCTCCCCCGCTTCACTGCCCCCCTACACTCCTGGCCTTTGTTTCTCCTCTGCTTTGAGCAAGTAGACTCTCCGCTCTCTCGCTTTGCCACTTGCTGTGCTAGACATAGCCGGGGCATCACGTGTGGTCTCTGGGAACATCATTCAGAACAGGTTAAAATGGAGCAAGGAGATGTGCTTTAGTGCTCAAGAGCATTCTTCATTGAGAAAGCCATCACTGCTGTGGCTGGTGGGAGATCCCAGGGAGTGAGGTGGGACTAGGGTGTGGCACAGAGGGTAAAGGATATGTGACAAGGAAGAAAAAGTGTTCTCATGCTTTTAATTTTGTCAATTACCATCTTTTAAAAACTCGCCTGCACAAAAATCGTCTTAATAAATAGAAGTGTTCCAGTTGTAGGTTTTTGTTAGCACATCTGTCTGGATAAGCTGGCATTTCAAGCTCTCTAGATATGTCAGTTTTGCAACTGAGAAAGCTGAAACGGGAGCATAGATTATTCAGGTCCATAAATTGCTCTTGGAAGTGGATTTCCCAGCTAGTCACTGATTGGGAACCCATCTTTGAGAATGAATGGAAGCGGAGTCCGTCTCAGGGCAGGCGGGCTCGTCAAGATTGTGGGAGCACAGGGGTGCTGGCCGTCTCACCTCCCTTCCTCCCAGCCTTCCCAGGAACAGTCCCCCCCACCCGTTTGGGTACCTGCAGGTTTTCGGGGGGCTGTGAGTCTGTGCAGATGTGTATGTTTTCGAGACTTGAATGCAGTATGTTCTGGAGGAGGGACGGGAGTGGAGGTCAAACAGTACTGCTTTTTTGTCTAAAATGTGAAATCTTCTCAATAGGTATTATGCTTTGGCTTCTTCCTGATAAACAGTCAATTTCTTTTTAGATCAGTAGCGGTGTCCCTTTTTAAAGCAATGCTTGACACGAATGGGACATTAACCCATGGCTTCATCCTGGCTGCGGCTGTTGCCTGTTGGTAAGTGTCTTTGCGATGTCAAGCACTCTACACGTTCACTGTGTTGGATTTACAAAATTGTTTAAATCTCTATTAACTCATTAAATTTTACCAGTTTGACAGAGAATTACTTATAAGTGTTCTGATTCTTTACAGACTTGAATTTCAGCTCCATGCTTCCTATCTACACCTCTGCAAGGTTTCCAT
>NC_138381.1:50289161-50335113 GCF_054177405.1 Leptonychotes weddellii
TTTTTTTTAAAGATTTTATTTATTTATTTGAGACAGAGAGAATGAGAGACAGAGAGCATGAGAGGGAGGAGGGTCAGAGGGAGAAGCAGACTCCCTGCCGAGCAGGGAGCCCGATGCGGGACTCGATCCCGGGACTCCAGGATCATGACCTGAGCCGAAGGCAGTCGCTTAACCAACTGAGCCACCCAGGCGCCCCCTTTAAAGATTTTATTTATTTATTTATTTAAGAGAGAGAGAGAGTGAGAGAGCACAAGAGGGGGGAGCGGGAGAGGGAGGAGCAGACTCCCCGCTGAGCAGGGAGCCCGATGCGGGACTCGATCCCGGGACTCCAGGATCATGACCTGAGCCGAAGGCAGTCGCTTAACCAACTGAGCCACCCAGGCGCCCCTCCATATCTTTTTAAGACCATGAAAATTACTTCAGAATTTTATTACCTTAGGACCTACACAGGTTTTATCTGTTCTCTTTTGAGCTTTCGCACCATACTGGTTTGCCTTTTTAAAAAATTATAAAAGTTATAATATAGAATTTAGAAGTGATAAAATTTCTAGTGTAGAATGTTAGTAGAAGAAAACATGTTCCTCTACTCCCATGCAAACCAGTGACCTTTTTCTCTATTTCCTTCCAGCTTTCCTGTCCATACCATGTGCACAGGCACTAGGAAATTGTGTCCACATGTGCAGATGGATTTAGTCATTGTCGTAATTGCTGTCAGGAGGTTTGCATTTCACCCTGTGGGTGACAGCCTCCGCCCATGGATGGCCTGCCTTCTGCTACCTCGTGGGCCCCCCATCCATCCAGGCCTCACTTGCTCAGGTGAGCTCTTCACTCTGTAGGACCTTTCTGAATGATTCCTCAATATTACTCCAGAGCCTGTTTGGGGTCAAAATTCTTTTGAGAATCTGTTGAACATGATGGATTCCCCGGCTGACAAGCGCGGATGTGCAGATACACACACAACGTGGCACAGACTTCCCCTGACTCCACAGCCCTTCTGGAAGCCCTCTGTGCACCCCGGGAAACACCCAGGCCACTGAGGGTCTGAACACACAGAAGGTGTCCAACAACTACAGTTTTCCTGACCTTTTCATTTTCTTTAAAACTGCGAGAGATTTTCATTACTTTTTTATACTTTCCTGTGGTCTCCTTCTAATATTTTCTTTTTCCATTAAAGAAAAGAGAAGAAAAGCAGAAGGCCGGGGTGCTTTCCTGGCCCTGAGTCTCCTGTCACCCCACAGCCACCACTCCTCACAAAGTCTGCATCTGGAACCAGGGCGGACCTCAGGGGATTTGCACACTCAGAGTGAAGGGAGGGGTGACCCTGGTAGGCGTCAAGCTGCAGAGCTAAGGACAAATCTTATCATGAATATTTACTACCAGTCGGAAGAGATTATTTGAATTAATATGGTGAAGTGTAATTGCTCAATATTCAACCAAGTGATTTGCAGACTGGAGTGTCTGTTTCCGTGGGAAAACCCTCTACTCCCATTGATGCCCAAGACTGCTGTCAAGTTTCAAAATTTAATCTTCAAGTAATAGAACAAGTATATGTTGCAGTTAAACAGTATTTTTGAAATGTCATCTCAGTACATTTAGATGAGTCAGTGTTTTGCACACACACACTGTGTTCTGCTTTTGTGTCTCTTTCTCTCCCCTGTGTCTGCGGGATGTGTGTGTGAGAGAGAGAGCAAGTGAGCGCAGGGTCGGTGAGAGCAGCCTATCTGCATCAGCAATCCGTCTGTGGTTACTATTTTGGAGAACGACAGAAGGACAGGACTGAGGTGAGTGCAGTGCAGTGTTGTTACAGCAAGTGAGACTGTCGAAAGAACTTCAGAGCAATGACGTGCCAGCAGAAGGAGACGAGGAAAGTGCTGGAAGCTGAGTTCTTATTTTCTGTGTCTGCTCGTGTTCATCTCTACTTGCTCTCAGACCTTCAGGCTAATGGCTCTCTCTTTCTTCTTTCACTCCTCTGCCCTCCACCCTCACCTCCTCTCTCGCTCTCCCTCCCTCGTTGCTTGGCAATGAACCATAGCCAGACCCAGAGGAGTGTCTGCCATTTGCAAGGAAAAGAAAGAGAGCCTAAGAAGAGAAGCAAACAGGGAGAAGAGGATGAGGAGAAGAGAGGGTGACAAGATAGAGATGGGAAGTAGAAGAGAAGGAAGAGCTAAGTAGCACTGCATAGAAGAGCGAACACGAGGGTGGTGCACATGGGTAAATGTTTCTTTAGGGACGGAAAACTGTTCAAAGATTGATAGTGGAGATGGTTGCACAGCTCTGTGAACTCACTAAAAACCAATGAATTTTACCCCTTAATGGGTGAATTGCATGGTAGGTCTTTTTTTTAAGATATTATTTATTTATTTATTTGACAGAGAGAGAGAGAGCACAAGTAGGCAGAGCAGCAGGCAGAGGGAAAGGGAGAAGCAGGCTCTCTGCTGAGCAAGGAGCCCAATGCGGGGCTCGATCCCAGGACCCTGGGATCATGACCTGAGCTGAAGGCAGCCGCTTAACCGACTGAGCCACCCAGGAGCCCCTATGTGAATTATGTCTTAACAAAGCCGTTATAGTTGCAAAAAGTGAAGTAGGATTTGAAAAATCATGACATATGAATGTTTCAGAGTACACCAGCCCCTGGGCCAACTTCACGCATAGCAGAACTGCTCTGCTAAGAGCCCCACTTCAGGCCAAGGGTCACTGGCTATCGAGGCTCCCTGGCAGGTGACCTTTCCTTGTCACTAAAAATCTGTAAGATGAAGTTGAAATGCAGGAGAGAGAGATACAGAAGACAAGGAACAGCCTGCTGCAGGGTCATCTGTTTCTCTTGTGTTTGAAGTGATGAGCATCAGTGCTTGTCTTTCAAGTTCCTGAACACATTTTTAATTAGGGAAAACTGACAGTTTACTCATAGGGATGCCCACTTGTTTAACAATGTCAGAACCCAAATTCTTGAGCTCATGTCACCGTAAAAACAAACCTGTTTTGTCTCCAAAATAATAATATAAACTTTTAAATCTCTTTTTAAAAAGGGACTGATCCTAGGGCACCTGGGTGGCTCAGTTGGTTAAACAACTGCCTTCGGCTCAGGTCATGATCCCGGGGTCCTGGGATCGAGCCCTGAATCGGGTTCCCCCTGCTCTGAGGGGAATCTGCTTCTCCCTCCGCCTCTGCCTGCCACTCCCCCTGCTTGTGCTCTCTCTCTCCCTGTCAAATAAATAAATAAAATCTTTAAAAAAAAAAAAAAGGGACTGATCCTAATCCTAAATTCTTTGATAAACAAGGATCCTCTCTTTTCTCTGTAGTTAGTGTACTTCCAATAAAATCCCTCTCCCGTTTTTGGCTTTGGAACTTCCCATTTACTAGACCAGAAAAGTGAATGACCATGTCTTTAGAAGTATTTACACTGAGTATAGCACATTGTAGAGCCTGTGAGCAAAGTACACAGACAGTACACACATTCTTAGCCTGCTTCCATCCTGTCTCAGCCTTGGGCCACAGAGAGAGAGCTCTTGAGTAACTCAACTCCCCACATGCAAGGGGTGTCCATATTTTGGAATCTCTACTCCATAAGATTTCTGAATCAAATTGATAAGAACAATTTTGTTCTAAATCTTGAGCAGTACTTAAAATACAGTAAGAATGTAAGTTACATTTAAAATATGTCAAGTATATACTCTCGTTATTTGGAAACTTAAGCATATAGTGTCTAGGATGTCAGAGATGTATTTACAGAAAAAAAAGTTGTTTCTGAAGAGGAAATCTCTTCTCAATGGAAGTCAAATTTAAATTAATGAGAAGTAATCTTTAAGATGCATGATTGATAAATATAGCTCCTTTCTGGATCTTAGTACATTTATGAATAATCAAGTTATGTAGCAAATTAGGGGGAGAAATTGCCTCTACAATGCCTGGGAATGCACATGGTAAATGATGAATTTTTCCATTAGTGTTAATGAACTGTGCCTGGTTAACTCCCCAGCACATCAGAAGAACAGAGCCCAAATCATCTATCTTTCTTTTTTTTTTTTTTAAAGATTTTATTTATTTGACAGAAAGAGACACAGCGAGAGAGGGAACACAAGCATAGGGAGTGGGAGAGAGAGAAGCAGGCTTCCTGCGGAGCAGGGAGCCCGATGTGGGGCTCGATCCCAGAACCCTGGGATCATGACCTGAGCCGAAGGCAGACGCTTAATGACTGAGCCACCCAGGCGCCCCAAATCATCTATCTTTCATATTTAATTCAATTTGTTTGTATACTGAATCTTTCACTCAATGTTTCCCAAAAAGCAATTTCAGGAAAGATAAAATGATTGTATATCCTGGTATCAAAACAAAGGAAATGGACAAGAGTCTTTGGAGAGCTGAAAATTACTCTCGTGTTCTGCGCATGTCTGAGTGTTATCTGATTAGTACTGTGGCTAATGTATTCATACGCTAAAATGAGAACTACTTCCTCTGCTTTCAGAAACTGTGAGAGAAAAGAACAAAGACTCAAAAAAGAAAGCATATTAAAAATAGTTCAAAAAGCTATATAACTACAAAATCAAGCTTTGTTGCATTTGAAGCAAAACTATGACACATATATAATTGGAGGGATGTGTGAAAAAAAAAGGAAAAACAAGGAGTAGCAACTTGTATTTATAAAACACTTCACTTTCGAAATGCTCAAAGAATTACAAATAAGTATTTGATAGTGGCTCTCATAGGCTCCTTGGAGTCCTGTAATGGCTATTTTTCCTTTTCCTTATTTGGTAAATATACATAATAGGACCGGATAAGGATTTCTCAAAGATATTCAGATTGACCTGTTTCAAGAGAACTAAACCACTACCTTCCTCTGCTCCACTCCTGAGGCATGCCCTATGAATAAAGGACAACTCAAAGATAATTTGATTTCTGGGCGCCTGGGTGGCTCAGTTGGTTAAGCGACTGCCTTCAGCTCAGGTCATGATCCCGGAATCCCGGGATCAAGTCCCGCATCGGGCTACCTGCTTGGCAGGGAGTCTGCTTCTCCCTCTGACCCTCCCCCCTCTCATGCTCTCTCTCTATCTCATTCTCTCTCTCAAATAAATAAATAAATCTTTAAAAAAAAATTTGATTTCACTGTCATAATTATTTTTTCAAAAACTGGGTTTATATCCGAGATAATAATAAATTTGAATCAAAGTGCTTTAAATTGCTCCAATGTACACTTACACCAAGTACGGAGGATCCTGCCACCTGAAATTCATCGTCATCACCTCTGCAATATCCATAGTGTACCTTCCTGGAGATTAAAACCAAATTCCTTCCTCCCTTTATTCTCTCCTTCTTCCTTCCAAAAATACTGAGCACGTATCATGTGCCAGAAAGTGTTCTACGTGAACATACTACACACACACACACACACACAGACAAATATGGATTTCCAATGAAGGCAAATAAAGCACAGAGGTAATTGGAATGAGGTGAGGAAATGAGCCAGCACCACCCTCCACGCTGTTAAGAAACTTCCTTTCCCTCCCCACCTTCTCCACACCCTGCATTTGGCTGACCACTTAAGAGTGTGAACATCATTTCCTCTGGGAAGCTTTCTGTGACTGAGCTGCTGCAAATTAATCTACCCTCCACTGAAGTCCTAAGTACTTATCTGTGCTTGCTCTAGGATACTCATCATTTTCTATTTTATATTAAATCATCTGTATTCATGTAGTTCATATATTTTCACCCTTATTAGACAACATGCTCCTTGTGAGTCTATATATTTCCTTTATGACTTCTTGTAGCTTCTATCATAGTGCCAGGGACACAGCAATATTTCAGCCAATGTTGCTGGAATAATTAGTACAATGGACAATTTGTGCCCCCCAACCCAATTCATATGTTGGAATTCCAATGTCCAATGTGACGGTCTTAGGAGGGGGGCCTTTGGGAGGTGGCTTAGGTCACAAGAGTGGAGCCCTCATGCACGGGATTAGCGCTCTCATAAGAGAGACCCTACAGAGCTCCCTTGATCCTTCCACCACACATGGACATAATGAGAAGATACCGCCTATGAACCAGGAGGGGGGCTCCACCAGAACATGACCATGCTGACACCTTGATCTGCACTTCCAGCCTTCAGAACTGTGAGAATTAAATTTCTGTTATATATAAGCCACCCAGTCTGTGGTATTTTGTTACAGCAGCCTGAACAGATGAAGACAGTCAAAAATATCTCTGAAACAAAATCGCATTTTGAAAATTGCATCTCTCATTGCTCAATAAATATGTGCCATTTGATTTCCTCGGAAAAATGTCTTCCATTACTTAATTTTTATACTGTAATTCTTGAATATTTTTTTTTTAAATGTAGGAAGGCTATCTTATTACTTTCCATCCCATGTGTGCCAAGCACTTGGCAAGGACACTGGGCCCAGTGATGATCAGCACCCAGTGCCACCTTCAGGAATGCTGTCCGGTGCCAGAGAAGGACAAGTCAATGGAGCTGCTAGATGCTACAGGTATGTTGGGGAGGGGGTGGGGCATGCTCTGTAGGCACACATGAAGTCACACAACAGACAGGGGGAGCCATGGAAATCTAAGAATGATGTCCAGGTTGTGTTAGAGTGAGTGGGGGGGGTCACCCAAGGGAAGTGTATACATGAACAGGGACTGCAAGAGGATTTCCAGAAGTAAGAAAAGCACGTTCAGACACTGTACATGCTGCAGTAGAGATGGGTCTTAGAAGCCATGGTAATGTTTGGGGAGAAACAGGGAGCCACCAAACAGTGTTGAAAGCTTAACATTTGGGAAAGACCAGTCTGACTGCAACAAGGAAATCAGATAGGAGAAGGCTGACCGAGTCATCCACAGCCCGTGTGAAGAGTTCCTGTGGTGGAGTGATGAGAGGGACTCCTGGGAAGGACTCTGAGGGAGAGCCAGTTAGGAGCAGGTCATACAGGAAGCCAACAAGGAAGACTAAGTAGAAAAAGAAGGACATAGAAGGTAATGTCTTGGAAACCAGGCAAAGAGAGGTCAGTAACAACCACTGCAGGAAAGCACGTCCTGGAGAGGGTCAGAAATGACCACGGGGTTCAGCAACAAGGGGGCAGCAGGTGACCTAGGAAAGCAGTGTCTGAGGGCTGCTTGGCCAGAAGCCACTTGACAGGGCTAGAGGAGTGTTGGAGGCGCAGGTGGGTGGGGACACAGCACCCCTCAGGATATCTGGGGGTGAAGGCTGGAGGAGGGACACGGAAGAAGTTACAGAGGGACTTGAGTTGAAAAAAAGGTTTTTTTAATATGAGATTTAGGTATGTTTAAATTTTTATTATTATTTTTTGTTAGAGGTTTCCTATATACAAAAGACCAAAATACATATGCATTTTGTTTAAAACATAATTATAAAGCAAACACCTGCATATCCACCATCATGGCCAAGAAACAGAACACTGCCAGCACTGTGGAAGACCCCAGTGGGCCCGTGTCTATCTCTTCTTCCCTCCATCATTGCTTTGCTTCTACTGACAGTTGTACCAGCTCTGCATGGATCCCTAGACAATAGTGTTTGGTTTTGCCCATTGCAAAACTTTGTATCATCTGCATCATGCTGCACACGTTGTTTTGGTGTGGCTTCCTCACTTAAAATGACATTTGTCGTGACATTTGACATGTTATGTCTGGTTGTAGTTTGTTCATTTTCTCTGCTGCGTAGTGTTATGTCATGTAGATATACGAAGCATATGTTTCGATCTTGTGGGGAAGATGCCCTTAGAAAGGAAGAGACTGATCTGCAGGCAGACAGATGTGGGGAGGGGCGGGTGGGGTTTCCACAGTGGCGCTGAGCAGGACTCCTGTGTTGCACCCACAGGGAAGGAGGCCTGGCTGGATGGTTATGTTTTCAGTAGGAGCTGAGGTCAGTCTGGGGTGGGGGGCAGAAGACCTGGTGAAGCAGGGGGCAGGAGGACATAGCAATTCTATGAAATAGTTACAGTAAGAGAAGTTCACAGACTTCCCAGAGGGTGCTGAGTGTGAGCAGGGGCTGCAGGGCCTGCGCTGGGCTGACTGGTGGCCCTAGCTGTGGGACATCCCCCCTCTCATTGGCTGCCTCCTGGATTTAACAGCAGGGGAGGGAGGTGGCACTGAGTGTAATGATGACACAAATCACTATATGCAAATCTGGCTCTGCCATTTACTGATAACCCAATGGCCAATCCTCTGAAACCAACTACGGTTTCCTCATCTATAAAATGGAGATAGTATCTATCATAAAACTCATTTTGTGACAATTCAATACAGCATCATATGTTAAATTCTTGGCATACAACAGAAACCTAATCTTGAAGTGTCAAGAATTAAAAAAAAGTTTCTCAGGGCGCCTGGGTGGCTCAGTCAGTTAAGCAGCTGCCTTCAGCTCAGGTCATGATCCCAGGGTCCTGAGCTCGAGCCCTGCATTGGGCTCCGTGGTCGGCGGGGAGCCTGCTTCTCCCTCTCCCTCTGCCTGACTATCTACTTGTGATCTCTCTCTCTGTCAAATAAATAAAATCTTTAAAAAAAATTTCTCAGTGGATTATTCACAAAAACTACAATGGCACTGTTAGAAAATAAGTACTCTTGATGCCCACATCCTGAACTAGCTGGAGAGCACTGAATGAACTCATGGAAAGAATGTCTAGGGCTCTGTATTAGTAACATGAGAAGGAAAAGCTAGCCCTTACTTTTACTGTACAGACGTCTCAGTAGTGGGCCATCCAGCCACCAACATACACACCCGAGAAAAACAACAACCAGGGCTGAACACACTCAGACCTGAATGCAAGATGAAATGTGTGCTCTCAACCTCTTATCTGAGAGGCTATGAAGGTGGGGCCGGGGAGGTTGGAATGCTTTAGGAGCACAGTGGGCATGGCTCTGGTCACTTCATTAACCTCATCTGTCACCCTTCGTCCTCCAGTATCACCACCCAAGTCCAAGCTCCAGATATTTGAAATTATGTGCAACCACATGCATGGGCACACGTGCATGCATTTGTTCTGTATCTCAGTTACTCTTTCTTTCTGGAACATCCCTTCTTTCCCCCCTTACTTGGTTAGATCTTATTCATCCTTCAGGACTCAGGGAAGATATCTTCTTTTCTGGGACACTTTTCTTGAAACGCTTCGATTAGCTCAAGGGACCCTCACATGACCACCCACACATAGCTCCCCAAACATACTATTCTTGTATCAGTTAGTTAACATTATAGGTGTTATTTATCTCCTCTCCTAGACTGTGAGCTTCTAAAACAGGAAGAAATCTATATGTAGCAAAATGCTGGGCATATAAAGGACATTCAATAAATCCTTGTTCAATGAAAGGATAAAAACTGTATGAGAAAGAGAGAAACATAAGCCATTCCATGTGATATATTTTTGTTAAAGTCATAAATAATTCTTTTTATAGAAGATGTAACTGTAAATTTTAACTGCTTTTTGTGTCTTAAATTTCTACAGTATTTTTCTCTTTAGTACCTAGCTATTCCATTCAAAAGAAACCCTTAAAACACATAAAAATTTCACTGGCCACTTACACAGCCTTATTTTTTTTTTTAAGTTTTTTTTTTTAAGATTTTATTTATTTATTTGACAGAGAGTGACACAGCAAGAGGGGGAACACAAGCAGGGGGAATGGGAGAGGGAGAAGCAGGCTTCCCACCAAGCAGGGAGCCCGATGCGGGGCTCGATCCCAGGACCCCGGGATCACGACCCGAGCCAAAGGCAGACGCCTAACAACTGAGCCACCCAGGCGTGGTGCAGGGCCTTATTTTTAATACAGGGCCTTATTTTTAAATATTGTTAAGTAACACCAGAAGTAACTGATTAAATTAACACCAAGTTTGCTCTTCTCGAACGTTGACATTTGTTTTCGTGTATTGTAGAAGAGCAGGGCTTCAACCATTGGGCACAAATGTTCACATCAAGGTACAGCTGTATATTTAAACTTATCTGGCACTTCCTAATGATTCTAGTGCAGATTATTTTGTTACCAGAACGGCATCCTTCCCCGCCAAGAGCCTCCTTTCCAAGCCCGACCCACATCTCTACCAGAGTGGCCCACAGCCAGCCCACCCCTGCATTCCCACCAGTTACTAATAACACAAATTCAACCAAGTCACAGATAGCGAGGGAGAGCATTGGTTTCTTCTGCCACCAGCCATTAGCTTGATGTTTGAGAAATATGGCAGCCAGGGAATACTGTGCTAAAATCCTTAGAGCGTATCCCTGTGAACAAAGATTAGAACCTGTTGGAAGTGAGACTGTCAAAAGGAGCCATGATTTGCTGTGAGCGCAGGGGCGCAAAGTGGCTGCCCACCTGCAGCTGGCCCGGAAACACCGGGCACGGTCCTGGAGGCTTTCCTCACATGCAGGCTGTAACATCGGTTTGCTGTTTAATGGAACACGGTTCTTAGTTCCTTTTTAAAAGACGGTTTTCATGTTTGTGAATTACCAGCAAAGAATTCTTAGATAAACGTGTGGGATGCGAGAAAGAGGCAGGGTGTCAGGCTTGTGTGCCTGTGGATCCCTGTTCAGGAAATACTCAAAGTAGTGGTACATGCTATTTTGTTCTGAGATTTTGTCATCTATTTTACAAGCTAGTTTAAATAGCACAAAAGCCTGGCCAAATACCATTTGATGGAAGACTCATGCCCACTTCATGTGTGTGGAAGACTTAATTCCAGGATAAAACCATGGTTTTCCATGAAATGTAAATTTTACTAGAAGGAATTTAAGTCTGTTCTCATTATCCTGATATCTCTCCCTGCAAGACCTGTTGTCTCATAGAAGAAAAAGTCATTTCTCTATCCCACTCAATGTTTGGCATAAAGGAAGCAAAAATAGGCCAGCAGCTGGGTAATATCCTCCAGAACATAGAGCTGAAGAGCAAGGTCTCCTAATTCCCAATTCGGTGAAATTTCAACATTTCACTCTGTACTGTTTATTTTTAACCCATGGAGAGACATGAAAAGCAGACTAAAACCTAAGATGAGAACTGTGGGCTGTGGGGCTCCAATGAAGGCTCAGGCAGACACAGGTATGTTCCCAGGTCACTAGACAGATGGGGTGACACCAGGCCTCAGTAATGGGAGGCCTGGGAAGCTGGCCACCCTCCTCCTGAGTTGGTCAACAGCTCAGGGGCCCAGGTGGTGTCATTAACAGCCTTCACCCTGGGTGTGTTTGCTCCCTCTTCCCTGTCATTAGAGGTCTGCAGGGGTAGGAAAGGCTGGGCAGCTTCCTTCCAGCTTGGTGTCACTAACTGACACGTCAGACTGTCAAGGATCCACGTACAGAAGCCTGTGGGTAATGTCTGCCAGGAGGGCCATTTTGATACTGTTGAGGTCATCTTTTTTTGCCAACTATTTTTTATTGAAGGAGACCTTACATTCAGAATGCGCAGATTGTAAACTGTTCTCACCAACTGAACAGACTCCTGTCACGAGCACCAGATCAAGAAACAGAACCTGGCCCCAGAAGCCCTTCCGTTCCCCATTCTTCCAGTCACACCCCCAAGGGTAACCAGAGCCCCGAATGTTTATACAGTAGATAAATGTTGTCTGGTTATGTTTCTTATACAAATGGTTCCATTCGGTATTTACTGTTTGTGTTTGTCTCAAAGACTGCAGTCAACGTGACATTTGTGAGCTTCATCCATGTTGCTGTGTATAGTTAGGAGTCAATTTGTTCCCTCTGCTGTACGGCATCCATCATGTGAATGTGCCACAATTTATCCATCTGCTGTTGGTGGGCACTTGGGTGAATTCAGGTTTGGGCTATTATAGATGGGGCCATTATAGACATTCCTGTACATGTCCTTTTAGTGAACATCAGACATTCCTGTACATGTCTTTTAGTGAACGTATGTGCACATTTCTGTTGGGCAGATAACCAGGCATAGAATAGCCGTATCTTTTAAAACAAATTCTGGTATTTACTACGTAATTGATATTTACCACATTGTATAAATGGCCTCCAAGATCAAAGCTTGGTTTATTATATTTGAATTATCTGTTCTCCATTCATACTTGAACCTTCTGCAGCATGCATTATTATAATTGAGGTCAATGGCACCGTGTCTATTTTAGTTATCAACATGATCTTTTGGGATACATAGCACCACATTATTTACTTTGGATTATTGCTCTGGCATTTCTAATGCAGTCCTAAACCATCCTCAACTGCACCCACTGTTATCATTGAAGGAATTAGAAAATTCACTAATTGCAGCTAGTTCTTATAAATAGGCAATGCACCTCTACCATCTGGCTCCACATAAAGACTAAAAAATGAATATTAAATCTGACATATGTGGGCACTGAATTATAGTAACAGAAATTAGAGCATGATGCTGTACTTATTATATCATCAAGATGAGAATAATTGAGACAAAGGGGTAATTAAAATCATCGTATCTAGCTTAATATTTTCACAACCTGAGCCTTTATTTCAGATTTCTGATTCCTAAGGTTTTATTGATAGTTCATGTTTTACAAGGAGTATTTGAACAGCTCTACATACGAAAAAGGAGGCATTCAGGTAGCTTATATTCTTCTTTATTGTCTAGAACAAATTATAAGCAACAACTGAAATTGTCTTTAAGAGCCCCCTGCCTTCTGTGTGTGTGCATGTGTGTATTCTGGAGCTGGGAATCAAAAATGTGTAGTTTGGAAGGAATCCTGGAGATGATTTTGTATTGCTCTTCCCTCATGAGGAAACTTTTCTTAACCATCTCCTTAACAGCTGATTCTCCAGATGGAGTTAAGTTTGTGGGTAGTTTAGTCTTATCACTTCCCTTTCTGACCTAAATCTTCCTCCTCTACAAGTCAAAGACGTAATTTCAACTAGCACTCCAGTTCCACACATGCATCCAGAAGTAGTTAAGACATTAAAGTCAGCCACTTGCCCGCTGTGCATCAGGAAGAGAAGACACAATGTGTCCAGGACTCATTTTCTTCATTCATAAAACAGACACAATAAAATTTACATCATAGGGCTGCTCTGTGGATTAAGTAAGATAATGCATGTGAAAACATTCTGTGAGTGGTTAAATGATATGCAAGTACAACATGTTATTCATTGGTATTCTTATCTTGTATAACAGGCTCTTTCCAAAGGAGAAACAACAACATTCAATTTTTGTATCAAACTTAGTCCACCCTATTGTCTGCACTGCAAGTAACTTCCCAAAACAAGGCTACTATCGACATGATCCTCACACATGAAAGGCAGACAGGCTCTGGCTATGTTATCTTTTAATAATGGTACTTATCTAAAAATTGAGGGCCTCCAGAAGAATGACATACTTTAGCTTTATCTATAAGAAAGAAACCACAGAGAGTGACAAACTTCCTACTCTTAAGGATGTTATTTCTTAGGGGGAAAATCCATTTTAAATTAGATTACAGAGTTTCCTATGCATTCAGATTAGCTAGGACAAACTCGTTGACAATTTGAGTAACTCCAGGAAGTCAGAGCAAACTGACTGTGGAATCATATTCTTTTCTGCTGTGCCTAGCAGATAATGAAAGGATCATTAATCTTGATTCTTGGGGTGTCTTTAGGAAAGGTGTTATTCCAACCCAGTTCTTTCTACTGGCAATAGTTTTGTAGTTATGGGCCTTACATTTGGAATATAGATCCTGAACTCAAGATAGTCACCTTTTAACAAATAGTGAAATTTACATCTGGGTAAATTCCTTGCAAGTGGAGCAAGTTCTGTCCAGGCTGAGAGTAAACTTCACTTAGAGTAAACAATATGGGAGGTAGGGTAACTAACAAGGAAAAGACAAATCATCTAGTCTTAGAATCACCTTGTTTTGCAGATGGAAAAACTGAGGCCCAGAGATGATGTGAACTTACCCTTTGCCCAACCACTTGAAATCATAAGGAATATTCTTAAATTACTTTTAATTAAGGGCTACATGCACTTGAAACTTATTAAAAAAAAAAATAAATGGAGAAATGAAACTTTCCAGTATGGGGATGATTATATGTCAGGATCAGGGAAAATTCTGCATTTGAAATGTCTCTTTTTTTTTTTTTAAGATTTTATTTATTTGACAGAGAGAGACACAGCAAGAGAGGGAACACAAGTAGGGGGAGTGGGAGAGGGAGAAGCAGGCTTCCTGCGGAGCAGGGAGCCTGATGCGGGGCTTGATCCCAGGACCCTGGGATCATGACCTGAGCCGAAGGCAGACACCTAACGACTGAGACACCCAGGCCTAATATCTGCTTAAGAGGAGCCACTGGAGGTAGTACATGGTGATGGAGATGAATGAGAGGGGCCAGGAAAGCTTGCAAGGAGGTGCGAGAGAACCCCCACAGGTAGGCACAAAAGATCAAACTAGCTTTGCCCCAGGATGCAGAGGGAAGAATGAAGAAGTGAAAACAGAGAAAAAAATGAGAGACACGAAGGACAGATGAAGAGGATCCAATGTCATTTAATAGAAATTTTGGAGAGAAGACTACAGATACCATATGAAATACCTGGAGAAAGATGATCTGAGATGAAAGAGGACTTTGGCCTAAAAACTGTGAAAGAACAGACAGTATTACAGGTAAACTAAAAAGAAGAAAGAAAAGAAAAGAAACGAAAAGAAAAGAAGAAAGAAAGAAAGAAAGAAAACCGTATCTAGACATATGCAGGGCGATTTTAAATTTCATATATATGTAAACATATAAAGATATTCTATAGGAAACCTTGACAAAAGGAGGGCAGACTACCTCTGCCACCATCAGCGGGGCTGGCATTAGACTTTGCTCACATGGCATAGAAACCAGAAGGTGATAGGAAGCAATGCTGACAACTCTGAAGGAAAAGTTCTGGGCCTAAGACATCTATCTCCTCTCAGACTGATTTCATGTGTGAGATGCACAAAGATTTTAAATATAATATGCAGGTGCCACAGACAAATTAAAATGAACCTTGAAAAGAACTGTGCCAGAACAAGGAATAAAAGATGTTAATACAAATAAGTGAAGGGGATTAAGGAGTACACTTGTCGTGATGAGCACCAGGTGATGTACGGAAGTGTTGAATCACTATATTGTACACCAGCAACTAATATAACACTGTATGTTAACTAACTGGAATTAAAATAAAAACTTTTAAAAAATGCAAAAACTGCACTGTAAAGGCTGAGGATACCACTGGAACCAGTAAGATATATAGAAATAAGGGTACATGGTTGTTTTAAGTATGACTGTAAAATTGTTTGCCCACTTCTGTTCTTTCCAAGAATTTATCTCTATTGCTTAAAACTGGAAAGAAAAGAGCATCGTATATAATCGCAAGTTCAATTAATATAAGTGGGTATGTTGGGTTAGGGAAAAAAGAATAGCATTCAGTGTCTCAAGTTTCACAAAAGAAAGCCAGATTAATGTTTTATGACTTTGATGGTTACATAAACACAGTTTTAGGAATGCATTGGAAAAGTTCAGAATAACCATTAGAAAAACTAAAAACCTTTCTTTTAAACTAGAACTTATCAACAAACAAAATACTCTGGAAAAGGAAGAAAAGAATGAAGGAAGGTCCCTTCCCTTGCCCCAAAACCATCACTAAAAAACAAACAAGCAAGCAAACAAAGGCAAAAACTTATGACATAAAAGTTGGAATATGTACAATATATATAGTAATTATAACAATAACTGCAAATAGGTCAAATTTTGTTATCAACAAGAAAAGACTCTTAGATGGGATTTTACTTTTAAGACAGTTATATGCTTTTCACAAAAAGAATACCTAAAGAACATGACATGAAAGGCTAAAAATAATAGAATGGACCAAGATTTTCTCAAAATTAAAAAAAAAAAATCTCGCTTGGCACTATTAATAAGAGACAATGCGGAGATCAGGGGAAAATAAGGATGAAGAGTCATTTCTAACTAATATAGAATCCATTATAAACAAAGACACAATGGTTATAAAACTTTTGCACCAAATAACATCTGATTAATGTATCTGAGAAATTTTTAACAAAAGGATAAACTATTTGATCTTTTATTGAAAGACAAATGGAAGAAGTTGTATATCCTGTCTGATTTTACTCATGGAAATAATACACATATATGAAAAAGCCTGAAAAATGAAACAGATTTAAGGCATATAAGTTTGTAGTTGGAATATGAATGGTTTTTATTTATTCTTGAATACTTCTGTATATTACCCAAAATTTTACTATTGACCATGGACTAGTTCTTTAATAAAATGGTATTAATTCAAAAGTAACATAGATGGTAAACTTTCTAATTCTTAAAAGAATGGACTTTGTCTATAATTTACTTTGATTTTGGTTTTTAAGGTGATTTAAAATTACCAGATATCATCATTTTGGCCTACCATTAATTGCCATAAACTGGTCTCAGGTAGAAATAAACTAAAGTCACATCTACCTTCATCATAATAAGGATACAGTTCCTACAAACTTGGCAATTCATATAATTTGAAATTTTGTACTTAATAAAATTCTTAGATTATGTCAAAGAACACTGTATCTTTGGAAATCAATGCCTCAGTTGCTATAAAATTAAGCATTCCATATGAAATCTTCTTCCCTAAAGAAAGGGAAAAAACAGAATTCTCACACAATTATTTCCCAGTGAGTAAAATCAGACACATAGATTAACCTTCAAGAATTCTAAGTAATGGATAGAAGTGATTTAAAGACCCAAGGCTGATCTTTCATTACTTTATCAATGCTTTTACTAAATTGGGTAATTAATCATGTCATTTTGAGAATTAAGAGTGTTATCCAAAGTCATATCCTCTTTTTCTTTTTATTATTAAATTAAAAATACATCTGCAAGTTTATTTTTAAATTTTCACCCAGTTTGATTTCACTATGTGGTTACATAAAGTCAAAGAAAATGACAGGCCAAGTGACAAAGGAATCAGATGAACGTGAACACATGTCATAAAGGTACTCTCTTAGCATGATAAAGTTTTAACTGCAGGTGACAATAAATTAAGAAGTACTGTGCATATAAAATTAAAACCATGCCTTTGAGAATCCTTCCGAACACAGTATTCCAATCAGCCATTATAACTTCATAAATATTACAGAGCCAATAAAAAGTCATTTTACATAATCTTTTATTTTCTATGGATATGAAGAAGAAAGTGCTATTATGATAAAACAAAAATAAAGAGAAATAAAATTATATACTATTAGCTAAATGATTATTTGGGGGGTAAACCAAGTTTTAAAAATAAGTTAGAAAAAATATGGCAGACTGGAAAATTGAATTTTCCTTTTTCTTGGTAATAAATCCTTCCTCTCATTACTAAAAAAAAATCAAATAAATGAATGAGAGGGTATAAATGCATAAACACAAAGCACAAGAGAAAAAATGACGGCAGATAAGTCAACACATTTTCAAAGCTGGAAAATGGATAATGATGTGGGAAAAATTATTAAATTTCCTTACTATCTACAGCCCATTGATAAGTCCTTGAAAACAGGCAGAGTGACATTCCTCTAGGAACTCTGCTGCCTCCATACTAATACTTTGCTAAGGGCAAAAGACAATCTTAGCCCCAGCCCCAGGAACCTCTATGTCTACTTTACATATAAAAATCCCTTTAGAAACTTCCATTATCTCTACTCCCCAAGATACACATTGGCAATCCTTTCCCAAGCATAGGACCCACCGATATATATCTGAAGGGTCTGATGACTCAGGTTTTATTAGACAGTACTAAATGACCTTTTCCCAACAATAGCTAGCGCCCCCAAGGTCCTGGAAACTTTGCTTCCAAAAGTCCTTAGAGACACGCTGTCCCTAACCCCCTCCCAACCTGAAAGTAGATAATGGGCCACTCCTCATGACCCCAGTGTAGCTCTTTCTACCCATGGGTCTTGTCCCCGTGCTTCAATAAAACCACCTTTTTGCATCAAAGACGTCTCAAGAATTCCTTCCTGGCCATCGGCTTCGGACCCTAACGTCTTTCCCACATCAGATAAGGAGAGAGCCAAGATCCGCAGGGAGACGATAGCACAGAAGCACCCAGGAAACGTTTGCAAGCATCATATCTGCTAGAAGGAACTTACTCAGAAGAGGAGGCTCACTGCTGATGACAGGCTCCTAGGCCTTGGCTGGGTGCCTGCCTGACCAGTCCACGAAACTCACCAGCAGACGGGCCCACACATGCACGCAAAGCTGCATACCAGCCTTCTGGTGCTTCACTCTCAAGAGTGAACATGGAGAAGGACTGCTGGGCTTACGGAAATATCCTTCATGTAACAGAAAGAAGCCGACCAACCTCACCCAAACCAAGTCAAAACACAAGTATCTGGAAAAAAAGGGATGCAGGGAGCAGGAAAACAACAGCCTCAAATGCTGTCAGAGAGTTAAAAAAAAAAAAAGACACACAATCCAAAAAATAAGAACAAGACGGAATAAAAAAAAAAAAAAAACTAATCGGAGAATAAGGATGAGTTCTGAGAAACTGAAAAAAAATCACAGTACAATTAAAAATTTCAATGAAAGGACTGTAAGTCAAGGTTGAGGAAACAGTCCATAGAAAAGAACAAAAGACAGGGAAGTCAAAGCTGGGGGAGAACATGAGAGCACACAGAAAAGAGGGTTATTACCCAAGAAACACCAGAGGACCATTTCTCAGAAACAAAAGACATGAGTTTGCAGATTGAACCTAGGAATGAAAACTCCTTTCAGAATACCAGTGATAAAGAGAAGGTCCTGAAAATGTCCAGGGCCTGAGATTCCTGCAGGGGGTGGGGTGGAGGAAGAGGAAGACCAATCCTTTCCCAAAGTGAAATTTGAATGCCAGCTGACTTCTGGTATGCAGAGGGAAAATGGAGCAATGCCTTCAATACTCTGAAGAAAAAGGTTTCCAACTAGAATTCTATCCACAAGTCAATGGCTATGGTTGAGGAGAGATAAAAGATATTTTTGATATTAAAAAAAAAAACAGGGCGCCTGGGTGGCTCAGATGGTTAAGCGTCTGCCTTCGGCTCAGGTCATGATCCCAGGGTCCTGGGATCGAGTCCCGCATCGGGCTCCCTGCTCCTTGGGAGCCTGCTTCTCCCTCTGCCTCTCTCTCTCTCTGTCTCTCATGAATAAATAAATAAAATCTTTAAAAATAAATAAATAAATAAATAAAATAAATAAATAAATAAAAAAAAAAACAAAAAACTACCTCCCACAAATCCTACCCCAAAAAGCTAGGAGAAAATAAACCAGGGACAAGACTTGAAAGCCAGGAAATCAAGCACGTGGCAGAAAGAAGGCAAAGGGAATCCCAGGAGGCAGGTGAAGGAGACACCGGTTCACCCCGGACGGAGGGCAAGGGCGAGGGGCTGGGGAAGGTCACCACGTGTGGGGCACTGATGAATGGACTGCAGCTGAGAGAGGCTTTGGAGGGGAGTGGCTCTGCCAAAGGAGTCCAAGCCTGGCTGGCAGGGCCGGGAGGGATCAGAGGGGACGCAGGGGTTTGTGCGCAGAGGCCGTACTGCCACAGCGCAACCAGGGAGTGCTCCCTCAAAACACACCCAAGAGGCAGGAAGACAGCACAGCAATGCTCTCCTTGAAGACAAAAATGCCAGGAGATAGGTCTATGAGGTCAAGAGCTGGAGGAGCTCCACCAGCCCCAACTGCACACCACATACGCACCACACACACACCACACATACATACCCCAGCACACCTGCCCACACACACAATCCCAACATACCCCACACATGTACCTACTGCACCCACACACACCATACATACATATGCACACACCACATATACACACACATTCACACACACACCACACTGGCAAATCGATTAAAAAATCATGAATAGAGGCTGAGTTGTGCCATAAGTTTCCATGAACTGCACCCAAAATGTCTTAGATTTATTGGACATCCTTACTTCTGAGCAGCAGATGTCCCTTTTCTCTTTGTGTGTTTTCTTGTTTCTTTGTTTTAATTTGTATTCTTGATGGTGTGACACCAGCAATGCGTGTCCTGTATCCCACCCGGGAACACTGGGGCAAGAGGTCCCTACCTTGTAACAATACCTGGCTCTTTGTGTAAAGAATGTAATTATTAGCTCCTAAATAAATTACCTTTGTATATTTTTTAAAGATTTTATTTACTTATTTGAGAGAGAGCACGAGCAGAGGGGTGAGGGGCAGAGAGAGAAGTAGGCTCCCCACTGAGCAGGGAGCCCGCTGGGGGACTTGATCCCAGGACCCTGGGATCATGACCTGAGCCGAAGGCAGACTCTTAACTGACTGAGCCACACAGCCGTCCCACCTTTGTATGTTTTATGACACAGATGTGGATCAAGTCTTTCCAAGTCTATGTTCTACTCAGTTAGAAAAAACAAATTCCTGTCTAATACAGGACCCTGGCTTATACTGTTTATATCTTGTAGTCCCAATATTGCCATCTTTAAATATTTCTATGTTAACAAACACACCTACTTCATTTTATTCACTATGTAAATTCATTCAAATAACATGTAAATTGTGTGATAATTGTGTGCCAAAAGTCCTATTTTCATACAGATAAGAACTGATGCAATTTTTCTCAAATAATGGTTTATGCAGATTTTACATGAAGTCCCAACAGCTTTGAATATTACTGTTAACCCCTTGACTATTTTAATGAAAACTAAAGTAAACCTGTCTGAAATCCATCTAAAAGGGTACCAAGAGGTCCACCTGATCTCTCAAAGTGATCTATTATTTTCAGATGTCGTCAGCTATGTCCTGATGTCACAGCTCTCCTTGTCAGCTGTATGAAACAAGACACTGACAACTTATTTTAAGAACATTGTTTAATTCCTTTCAAAACACCAAGTCTTTAAGATCAGAATCAGAAATTCTGACATAAAATGGTAAAAACAAGACTCACTCCTTGCAAGCACTTTGCTGCCTAGGAGTATTTTACAGAAGAGCAGCGAAAATCACTTCCTATACTTCCAAGTGTTCCCCAAGGCTTTGGAAGCAGAGGTCAACTGAGCTGTTTTATACAGGCCTTTGTGAAGCTGGAGGGGGTTCTAGTTTTATTATTTTCTTCTTTTTTTAAATGTAAAAATATTTGCCTAAAACTCCTCTGGACTAGAAACTGCAAAAAGCATTCTGTAGAATGATGACTCCTTGGTAAAGGTACATATTTATGACAAGAGAAAAAAAAATACTTTCATTTTAGAATATGCAAGTCTAACTCACATGCTTCAGGAAACTCAAGATAGAGATGATTGTAACAACCCATCTAGGACTCTGGGAGAATGCAGCATTTTAAAATTCTAATCTCCTGCTTACCATCTCATTGACAAATAAGAAGGAAAATGTACAATGACAACTTTGGGTGTGTTAGGGCAAATTCCTAGTAGCTGTAGTTAGGGGTGTGTGTGTGTGTGTGTGTGTGTGTGTGTGTGTGTATTCTCAACAGATACCACCAAAGACACATACTGAAGAATGATATTTTTCATCTTATAGAACTATGTAAAATTAAGACTACAGTAATTGAAATACATGAAAACAAACCCCAGAGAATATGAATGATTTATCATAACAGTTCTTGCCCGATTAGTTCCAAGAGAATTTAAGCAAATTCTTAAGTTATACTCAAAGTTACATTAGTACATTGACTAACTTAGTAAATGATATTCAGAATGTGATAACCTATAGAGAAGTGAAAACAAGAATTCGTGGTTTAAAAAAAAATCAGTGTATTAACTAAAAGTGGATAGAGTCAGTCAATGAGTAACTCTAGCACCTCAAAGCTAAACTTGATAAAGACAAGACCGGTCACTGAAAATGATTAAAGCAAGAGAGAGAGATGCCCCGTGCATACCGGAGCTAACCTTATATTGCCCATGATCTCCACCCTCCATAACTGCTTTACAATCAACACTAACCCCACCAAGAGCTTGTCCTCATTCCATGAATATAAAATAGTATTAAATACAATAAAAGCTCTTTTCATAGGTAAGTCAGAATTTATTTGTGTGATAGTTTAATGCCTTATAAGTTCTAAGTGCAGTTCAAGAACCATCCAGTTGTCTAATTTTTTTGTCTTTTCCATTCTAGAGAGAAGCTCATCACGGGTAGTCATTGTTTGTTTGTTTGTTTTCTGAGATAATGGAATCATTAAGTTTTTGAAGACTTTTATTTACAGGAGCTCTGCTCTATCACAACAAGGTCTAAGGCGGGAGGAGAGCCAAGACCTAGTCACGAAGGCGTTGCCCCAAGTAGCCCTCTGAATTGTGACGTCTGGAGCAAGAAAGCCTTGTGCCTTCTAGTTCTCTAAGAATGTTCTCTAAAAATGTCTCACTATCACAAATGTGCAGTATTTCATTTTTCTCGTAAGCTTCACAGAATGCCTTTCTTTAAACTCTACTTCCACATTCAGAAGTTCTGAGGCTCACCTTTAAAAGCTACTTGGTGGATGGAGGAAATCATGTTGACAGTCTCTAATTAGACACTACAAATAAGAACAACAATTAGATCTGTCTGTGCCATACTGAATGAGAAAAGTTCCAGGAAGCTGCTGGAACAAAGTGGGGCACACCCACCCATTGTGGCTCTGTTCACAATGTTTTCTGAATCCAAGCAGGGAGAGGCAAGTGAGCCACACGTAGGACAGTGTGGGAGGCAAGCCTGCTGTAATGAAGTGGAAGAGACCCTGACTGAGCTAGCTGGCAACCTTAAGGAGCTGTCCAGGGTGATATTTGTTACTTCAGCCCCAGTGCCTCATGGGGGTGAACTCCAGACCAACCACAACGTTAGTGTCTTGCTAACTTTCAGGGTAATGACCCAAGTCTTGATGGAAGAGCTCACTTTTCATCTAGAAATACCTGCCACTCAAAAATCTACTGTGAGAAGGCAGAACAGGATAAACACTCTCAGGGCTATCTTACAGAACTTTCTGTGCCATCCAGTATGGTGGCCACTGGGCACACATGGCTACGTGTGACTGAGGAACTGAAGATTTAATTTTGTTTAATTTTGATTAATTTTAATTTAAACAGACATATATGACTAGTGACTAATCATATTGGGGTTTGCAGCTCTATATTTAGAACAAAAAGAAACACACAAGAAAAGCCTGAGGAAGATTCTTCATAGCCATATACTCCTGGGGATGTCTGAAAAGTGGCTCTATCTATTCCAACAGGGTCCTCACTTAATATAGAGCCCCCTCCCAAATGGTGTGATCACCCGCCTTTCCTCCCACTTTATGTCCTTTACTCTCTTTTCCTTCTTCCCCCACACAATACCACAATGTCTCCAGCGAGTCTGGCCCCACTCTCCTAGTCCATGAGTCCTTGCCCAAGTACCCAAGATGTCTGCATATCTTTATTTCTTTTTTATGGATTCTATATGATATCCTTTTCTTTTAAGTGTTAATGTTATATTTACACACATAACATATTCATTTATGCTATTTGGGAGTGTTTACCATTATTTCTTACAGTAACATTTGCTTTGGTTAATTTAGAACAGTTTTCAGCATGGATTTCCAGGATTGCAACCACCTGGTAAAGCAAGGACTTCCATTTGGATCTCTTTTGTTCAAACAAATATTTTCTTGCTTCACACTTTACATAACTTATTCTTTTATCTTTATACTTATCTTTGATATTTGTTTTATGTATTTGTGTATTTGAGTAATTTTTTTAGTTTACATATTCTGTAACTAGAGTACCAATATGAATAATTCATCGATACGTTACTTTACCAATTGATGGGAACAGAAAAAGCAGTAGGGACTTATACAGATTTATTTGTACTTACTTTTTCTTAAAGCACTATACTATTCTGAAATATTGAAAACATGGGTATATGCTTCAATATAACGTCACACTTATTACTTTCTATTCTACCACAGAATTATCTCATCTCCAAATGACTGAGACAGAGAAAAAGAAGTAAGGGCAAAGTGAACGCAACAGGGGGGAAAAGGCAAGAGGTTCTGGAATTTCTCTAGAAGACAGCAGGACTTAGCACTTGTGTGGAGAAAATTCAGGCCTGGGGTGGGACACAGAGTGGTGAGCGTGTCCCATGTATTGGGCACTTGTTAAGGAAAGCGTCAGACAGCAGAGGCTCTGGGAAATGATGCAGGTCTGGGCAAGGCCTCAAGGGTCCAAGAAGGCTCCAGGAAGGGCAGAGGTGGGCAGGCAGCAGGAAATGTCAAGGAGGGGCCTTAGGAACACAGAGAAGGGAGTATGACAGGAAGGCATTTGGCTCCAAAGAGTCATTTATGATGCTACTATAGCTGCTAATCTGCACACTGTTCCCATTTGTCCCTAAAATAATTTAAACAAGAAAAAATTTTACCTGTGATGTCCTGAATACCGTGGACCACGGATATGGCCTATTCCTCGGCACCCTGGAGTAGGACAAACAGCTTGACCTGGAAGGATTTTCACATCATTTGCTCCTTCAGGAAGTAAAAGAACATATCTTGAAAACACCCTCAGTAAAGAAGAACTAGAAAGACTACAATATGTAAATGATACTCATTAAGACTTTGCAAATTAAAAACAAACCATCACCAAAACACTTACTGGATACTTGTGATGTTTTAGAACATGATTTAGCAGAAAACATCAGTGCTGTAATAGATAAAATTAACACAACTGATACCTGAGGCAGAGCAAAGTATGTAGGCATTGAAACGTTTTAAAAATATGAGAACATTCCCTCATTTCTTTCAGAGAATAATACTGGCACAGGCAATACAACCATGAGCTAAGAATGTGAAAGGGTGAGGTCTGGTTTGTGGTTCCCCTTGAAGCTCCCACTCAACTGCAGCAAGGCTCCCCCAAATGCGGGACAGAAATTCAGTTAATAGGAGCACCTGGGTGGCTCAGTCAGTTAAAGGTCTGCCTTCGGCTCAGGTCATGATCCCAGGGTCCTGGGATGGAGCCCCGAGTTAGACTTCCTGCTTAGCGGGGAGCCTGCTTCTCCCTCTCGCTCTGCCCCTTCCACCACTGGGCTCTCTCTCTCTCTCAAATAAATAAATCAAATCTTAAAAAAGAAGAAATTCAGCTACTAAATGAGGCATGCCAAAGATGGTGAACATAGCCCTACCATGCTTACTCAAGTAGTTTTCAAAGCTAGCTGAAAAAAGAACTGCCTGATCCATACTACACTATACTAATACTATGTACCGTAACACTTACGCTGTATTAATACTATTATTAATGCTATATGTACTTAATACTAATACTAATATTGACACTAATATGTACTATATATAACCACTCCAGGCCAGAGACAAATTCTGTCAAGCCCAAGAGCAATCTATCTCTAAAGGTTTTCAGGAGTTAAACCATCTTTCTCTGTTCTGTGATTTTCCTCAGTCTGCTCTCCCTCCAGAGAAAACCCTTTAGATCTTGTCATCACCCAAAATGACACTGCTTCCAAAAGCACTAAACAAACAAGCCAGCTGACTACAAAATCACATCCTTCCAGATTGCTTGCTGAGGTAGCCCAGCTGCTGCTGATGTTTCAATATCGTGGGAGTTTCCAGGCCACAAATTTTCTTATTTCCCATCCTCCTTCTCCTCCCATCATAACTCCCTTCCCTTGTCTTCGATTCTGCCAACCAGTAGTTCCCCTCTGTTGCCAATAACTTAAGCCCCCTTGCCTCGCTGACCTTCTATGACAGGTGGCTGTGGAAAGAAAATGAAGAGCCAGCCATGGGTCAGTGGCACCACCCTGCTGGTCTGTGTTTTGCAGGACTAAGTTCTTCTGGAAAAAATTACACAATAGTGCAGATTCATTGTTACCAAAACTACCATCTTCAGTGTCAACTGAGCCCCTCCCCACTCCCAGGCTTCCACTAGCCTCCACCCTCTGGCTCTCACAACTGTGCCTGCCTACACTTCACTGGGAGAACTGGAGCCTGTCTTTGGGGGACAGCATCCCCTCCTCCCTTTCCATCCCAGTGAGGGAGCACTCGCTCCCCTCCAGAGTGCGGGCTCTCACCCATTCTCTTTGGGTCTTCTCTACAGGGTCTTTAGGCTCTCAGATATTCTAGTCACTCCTGGACTATTGAATCTTTTGTACCAGTATTTCAACAAACTCCAGTTTCCCCATTACAAAAAGAAAGACAAAACAAAACAGAAAACAAAAGCTTAATACTCTCTTTGGGACCCACATTACCCTTTAGCAGCCATTCACTGTGTTCCCCTTCTCAGCCAAACGTCTTTAAGAAGTTACTTCTGTTTCCTCACATCTCGCTTCTCAAACCATGTCCATCTTCTCAGATCATTGGTGCCTTCTATGCATTAAGCCCGATGTGCAGCCGCTGAATATGCATCACACTCTCGGCCTTGGTGCTATTAATCACTATCCCTTCTCAACTTGTTATTGTCCACAAGCTTTGGGGACATCACCCCTGCCAGTTTCCTTGCTACATATGGGCATTCTCTTGTAATATCCTTTGCCAGATTCCCCTCCTCTAGTTAACCTGAAGATGTCAGAGAACCTCAAGGCATGTTCCTGGGTCATCCATTTCTACAGCTTTATTTACAACCCATAAGCTATAGATGCTCACAGGCTATATACAAGCCAAAAGCCATACAACAAATATTACAGGCTATTGCAACAAATATTTAGACCTCAGATAGATTTTCATTGTTTACCGAGAAAGTCTGTCTTAGATACTTATTATGCTCTCATAATTTTGCAAAACCCCTTGAGGGATAAACAGAGAGAAACGAGTTGCCCCATCCAAAGGTAGCTTTTGGAAGCAGCCTTAAAAAAGAAACAACTTTTAAACAAATCCAAGGGATCTATGTTATAAAACTGTAAACAAGTCTCTACTTAAGAAGTATGTTGGTGTCGGTCAGTAAATAAGAAGATTTATAGTAAAGAGGCACAGAATATGGAGTTTTCTCCAAACTGCACCTCACAATGCGCTGCCAAGACCACTGCCACAAAGGCCTGTCATATTAAACCTGTAAACAAAGCACCAAACAAATGCTCCCCTTCAGTCAGCCCAGGTTCGCTCTGTGTGGAAAACATTCCAGTGAACTGTCAGTGAAGGCTCCTTAATATGTTCTTCAGGACTATTTCAATGCACTTGATTAAATTAAGGCTTGAAGTGATCTTTTAAACATTTATCAATGCATACTTATCTCCAGAGCCCCGTTGGGGGTCATATTTCTCTCCTTGTTAGATACGTAAAGAGGGGTATGACCTCAACTATGGTGAGAAGAGTTACTACATTAAGAACCACAAGCAAGGGTCATAACAAAGAAGAAGTCAAGAAGAACATGCAATAACAGAGCATGGAATCTAACAATTTTCCTTGGTACATTTTGTATGATGAAGTTTAATGGGTTGACTCAACGGTGAATTAGACAGCCATCTGTTGGGGAAAAGAAACCTGTGAATTCTACAATCCTTCATATTATTGCCTCTAGGATAAGGGAACCTATGATAAAAATTAATGTTTTTTCCCCAGAAAATAACTGCACTTTCACCAAAACTATATTCCTCTTAGCTTGGATATTTAGAGAATTAGTTCTCAGGAAAAAAACGTTCTCAACTTGAAATCATTTTTTTTCAGAACATTTTACTCTTCCTTGCCTTCTTTTTGCCACTTTAACTGAAATTAATTTCCTAGTTCATCTGCTGATCTCTTGTCTCCCTTCACTGCAGTGAGGATATGGACCTTACCTAACGTGCCTGCCACCGGAGCCCCAGAACCCACTACAGCAGCCGCTGGCTCCTAATAAACACCAAATAAATAAGTTTTATAAATGAATCAAAAATCATAAAGGCAACAAGTAACACCTGTAAGCATTATTTGGTATATCCTGACCACAATGCTGAGAGCTAATCCCCATTTTATTCTTATTTCAGAGCTTAGCTTGTCTAAAATCAATCTCTGGTTTTCTATTTCTGAATACTATGAGCTACTATCAAGCAGCATGAATAGCTCCTAATTTATTCCAAGTCTTCTATGAAAATTGTACTTAGGCAGGAGTCAATCTAATGGCAGAGTTCTTCCTGCAAAGGCAAAATGAAATGGAAAATATCCTTGTAGACTGGAAATTATCTGAGTAAGGAACAATGCTTCACACTCACGTGATACAATAACCCTCATTCACATGGAATCACACGGCTGCCATCAGCAGCCCGGGCGGACACCATAGCTGCCCACCCAACATCCATTCCCTCTTTCCTGCTGATTGAACCCTAACTAAGTTCAGGGCAGCAATGTGTCTAGCTAAAAATGTTGACTTTGCCAGCCTCTCACATCCAGATGTGGTCATTTGACACCGTCTGGGACAATAAGACCTAAGGGAAAGGCAACATAAGGATGCCAACAAATACTTTTTTTCCCAGTAGAAGGGGAAAGGTTTGGAGAAAACTCTTGCTGCTTTCCTCTTCGACCTTCATGGGACGCAGACCTAAGGGCTCAGGGGGTGACAAGCACGAAGACAAAAGCAGAAGTGTTAAAGAAGGCAGAGGATAAAGGAAAATGGGCCTGGACGCAGGACATGCCAGGGTGGACCTACCACATCAGTGTCTGTCACACAGGACAAATAACCCTCCCTTTGATTAAACCATTGTCAACAGATTTTTGTGTTACTTGCAGCTGAAAAGGCCATACAAGAAAACAGCAATTTTATTTTGTTTTTCCTTTTGTGAAATCAAGTAATTGTTCTAAGACAAAAACTAGAATTGCATGTGAGCATTAGACCTATTTGTCACGTAAAGAAGATGTAAGTTATTAAGGGAAAAATCAATACACTAAAGAGCTTGTACCCATCTCTAGAAAATGAGAAAGGGAACTGGCCTTTATTTCAAAATGGCCCAAACTGGCGACCACCAGTGATGTGAGTGAAAAGGCTTATTGCCCCACTCAGTGTGGGTTAGAGGCTGAGTTCACCACCCTCCTTCTAAGTAGGAAGCAGCCCCCTCTCTGAACTGTTATTTTATTGGGTCTAGAGGTGACCAGGAGCAGAATGACAATGACACCGAAGCAAATGGAGATGCTCTGTTCCGTTACATACATATGTGAGCTCCACATTGATGTGGGCCTGCATCAGGGCATGAGGATCAAGCAGCAGTTTTCCTAGCTAATTACCCACTGCTGAAAAAGTTTTCAGTTCAACCTGATTCATTTAATAAGTGTTTTACAGAGAAGTGACTTTAGCATCAGGTGGTAATATCCACTGGAGGATACACAGAAAAGTAGAACAGATTTAAATCTGATACTGATAACAGACAAGTTAAGATACTTTAACTCTTCTTATTTTCTTAATACTATTCTTTAAATAATAGTTTTTTTGAATAGGCACTGAGAGTTATTTACTCATTTAAAGAGGTACTGAGTGCCTGCTATGTGCCAGACAGGATTTCAGGTGCCAAAGATATGGTAGCAGACCAAACACAAAGACCTGTCCGCCCGGAGCTTATGTTCCGGTGCCAAAGACAGAATAAACACTCAAATGAGAAACAAAATGGAATGTCAGATAGTGATGGTGCTAGGAAGACACAGAAAATGATGGGCAGAAGTGGGGATGCTCTGAAGGCCAGTAATCAGGGAAGAAGTCCTGACATGTAAGCAGGATCCTACATGGAGTGAAAGCACACTTCCCGGGACAATAGCAGGAAGGCCCACACGTGTGGCTGGAGCTGAGCAGACAAAGGCAAGGGGGCAAGAGATGAGATCCCACGGGCCAAAGTGACATTCTGGGTTAGGTGGGGGCACTGGAGAATAGAGAGGGCTGATGAATGAGTAAGAACACACTCACTGAGCCTGTTCTTTAAGGAGCACACAGGGCAAGGGCCTGGGGCAGGTTGTGTCTTGTGGCTGAGGCTAGAGGTACCCTGCAACCATGGCGTCTACCCCTGGTGCTCAAGGCCATGGACTAGGTAAGATTCCACGGTGAGTTAGTGTCAGTCAAGGAGAGAAGTGGCCTGAGGACTGAGCTCTGGGAAACAGAGTAGGGAGAGGCTAAAAGAGCGTGAGGCAGGGACAGAGAAGGTGCAGCTGGGCAGAGACACGCGTCCTCTGGAGAAGGACATGCAGACGGCACACCAGGAAGCAAGTCAGGGGCTGTGACCACATGCTGAGGAAGCGGACCTGTTCCCCAGCTGTGGGTGTGCAGTGCGGAGCTGATAGGACTGGACCAGGACCATTTCTGGTGACTGGATGCCAACGAGCCTGACTCAAGTTAAGGGAGAGTGGAAGAGAAAAGAGAGGCAGACCTGGGTGCTAAGATGGTCAAGTTTTCCACCCAGAGCACTAGTTTTCTCAGCAAAATGGGCCCCAAGATCATCAGCTGAGACTAAGAATGGAGCAAGGGGGCGCCTGGGTGGGTCAGTTGGTTAGGCGACTGCCTTCGGCTCGGGTCATGATCCTGGAGTCCCTGGATCGAGTCCCGCATCGGGCTCTCTGCTCGGCAGGGAGCCTGCTTCTCTCTCTGACCCTCCCCCCTCTCATGTGCTCTCTCTCTCTCTCTCATTCTCTCTGGCTCAAATAAATAAATAAAATCTTTAAAAAAAAGGAAAGAATGGAGCAAGGGAAGCAGCAGAACTAAATCTGGAACTAAAAAGAAATAAACTATTCAAATATGCACACATTCTCATTTCATACAATTAAGATTTCATGATCTTTATTTTAGATGGGAAACTTTTAGGGCAGTATCCTGTTGTTGTTGTTTTTTTTCTCCTACCCCGCCCCCAGGAAATTTATATTATAGTTGTTAAGAAGATTTAATGAAATAATTACCTTTGAATACTAGAGAATGCAAGTAATAAGCATACCTTTCAAACTGAAATTATAGATTAATCATACTTATTCTTCATCTCCTAATGAAATTAGGGACAATAAATACCTGTTGTGCTGTAATAATGGGTTTCTCAAACAGAAGAAGAAAATAATGTAACCAAACACCATGGTTGCTTGTCCCAAGTTTCAGGCTGTCAGATTTCATGATATGTAAGTAAAATAGAGTAATAATTTTGTGAAATGGAAATGCAACAAAAGAGTAAGAAAAGGTTCCTACAAATGTGACTGTTTTGTCTAACCTGATGATCTAGAAAAACCTTTAAAATATAGCCGTGGTAGTATCTATAAAGGAAGGCAAACTAACCATCCACCTGATGCAGGACCCCATCTAGAAATGTGCCAGAGCCCTGGGGACCAGTAGCTACAATAATGATACTTATTCCATCACAGAAATGAGCACCACGACCACCCCGTGGTGAGAAGAGTTCAGCAACAATGGACAGCTTTCTGAAAGCCCCTTCCACAGATCCCACAGAGCTTCCCACTGAGCAGTTATGATAAAAAGTGAAACATGTTCTACTAGGCTCTGCTCAGTATTTAAAAGGAGACAGCAAACAGTGGGCAAAGATTTTCTTAGCAAATATAAAATGTACTTATCACATGTGGAGCTTTAATTAAGAGACAGAATAATATGGTGGGTATCTGGTTAATAACAAGAGGATCCCAGAAAAATTGGATCTCATGCTTAAGTATGGGTACAGGATTGGGGCATCAATTTGTATCCAACTATTTACACAAAACTAGGCTCTTCTCTTATTACCAAATACCAGAGGCCTTCATAAAATGCCAACCTGTTTTGTAACCCAGTTTTTAACCCTTCAAAAATTCAGAAAAACAACACTCTTGATTTATGGAAGGGAAAAACTAGGAGAGGTCCACATAGATAACACAGAAGCACAAAATTTTAAGAGTAGAAAAAACTTGAGGCATTATTGGCACACATGAAATACCTGGTTTACATGTAACTGAACTAAATTGAATTAAACTTGCCTCTAACTGATAACCATACTGGGGGGTGTGGGGGGGGATAGAGGGCAATATGGCGTCTAACAGCAAGTCAGACAAAACTACTTTACTAGACTGTCCTGTATCATTGTTTTCATTACTTTTAAGAAAGACATAAAAGTAGATGCATTTGTTAGATCTTAACTTTTACACAAATTCTCTCAAAGCTATTATAAAAACTGGGGCATCTGGGTGACTCAGCCACTTAAGGGTCTGCCTTTGGCTCAAGTCATGATCCCTGGGTCCTCGGATCCAGCCCTGTGTCAGACTCCCTATTCAGAGAGATTCTGCTTCTCCCTCTCCCTCTGCCCCCCCAGCAGCCCCCAGCTTGTGCTCTCTCTCAAATAAATAAAAATCTTTTTAAAAAGTTACTATAAAAACTAAAACTACTTTCTTTTGTGCTGAATCTCCCCTAGTTTGTCTTTTATATGAAATCAGCTTTAAAAAAAAAAAAAAAGACTAATTTGGTATTTGGTTTATGTAAATGAGTTACTCCCATCTAATCAAAGTGAAAATGCTGCAATCCCCCTCTTCTCTCCTCACTCTCTATACTTCTATTTCTAATTCTCTCCACTCTCCCACCTGGAGCTTTCTCTGTCTCCTCTCTTCCCCTCCTTCCTCCCTCTATTTTGCCTCATGCAACATGACACTAAATAGAATCCAGAAAGGTGGTAACAATACCTTCCTTACTCCTAGGACTTTTATTATTCATGTGAAGGGAGATACGAAACTGGCCTAAAACCGTATCAATGTTTTGGAGCTTCTCCAATCCTTTAACTGCTTTTTTTCCCTTTTACCAAAAGAAGAAATTATTTAGAAGAAGTAAACACTCTATAACACGATTCCAAAGAGGGGTAATGACAACATCTTTCCAATAACCTGCAAATTACATCTAAAGTAGAACTAGGCATTCCTGGGGCACCCGGGTGGCTCAGTCAGTTAAGCGGCTGCCTTCGGCTCGGGTCATGATCCCGGGATCCTGGGACTGAGTCCCACATTGGGCTCCCTGCTTAGCTGGAGTCTGCTTCTCCCTCTGCCTGCTGCTCCCCCTGCTTGTATTCTCTCACTCATTCTCTTGCTCTCTCTCTCAAATAAATAAATAAAATCTTAAAAAAAAAAAAAGAACTAGGCATTCCTAACCCCTCCTAAAATTAGCACTTTGGCTATTCTTAATAAAACATGTTGAGAGTTGTTTGGGAAGCTTGTTTATATGTATATAATTAATTGTGGCTTCTACTCTAAACCTAACTCTACAATTAATGACATCCCTACATTGAATAACTTGTGAATAGTCTTCGCAGAATTGCCATGTTTTAATAGGAAGGAAACCCTCCACCCTTATGTCTATAATACATGCCTGGATGAAATGGAAGGAGCTCATCTTCCCTGCAAGACTTGTGTACTAGTTTATTCACTGGGAGCTTTGAGTTAGTTTGGATTATAGGCTTGAGGGAGAAGATGAGTGCTTACTGCCTGTGATGTGTTAGGCAGTAACACTCCCAGAGGGAGCTCCTCGCAAAAGATGCAAGAGACCACACCCCCTATGTGCTGCCCGATCAAAACAGCAAATAACAACATCCACTTCCATCATAGATACAAAGACGCTCCATTCAGAGAAGGGGAGACAGCTCCCATCATACGGTCTGACCATGAAATGCTAACCTGCTTATGGCTGTGTAAGGTCCGTGGTACCTGCCCTTTGAGTCCAGTCGAAAGCAGCAGGACAATAATATAGCAGGCTCTGCAAGTCCAGAGACCACGGACACAGCAGGATCAGGAGAAGCTGGAAAGGACTCAGAGATATTTGGACATATAAAGTTTCAGGTCCCCCAAAATTCTGAATTCCAGGGGTAAGCTTGTGAATCTTATTTAGGTATTGCCTATTGGGTTGGGAACGACTGACCTAGACCACTCTAATTTTTGCAAATAAGGAAATAATAGTTTGGAAGGTCAAAATATTTGTGCCAGATCATAAATCATATTATGGCGGTCAGGACAAGAATTCAAGCTTCTTAACTTGTAGATCTGTGCTCTTTTCACTCTGCTATACTGCTCGATATGCAACTGCTGTACTCAAAACTTTTATGGGTTTATAGATACAGACTTTCTTAATCAACTACTCCTAGTTTTAAGCAATAGCGAGGGTAACCATGCACATGTTAGTCAAATATCTGGAATGAACAGAATGAAGTCTGGGTGATCCTACCATGCTACTCAGCAATGAATATGGCAGGAGCATGCAAGGCGAGTCAGAGACCACCACTCCTCCTGATCTTCACACGCTCTTCACAATGGGAGCAGTTTCCTGAGCGGACAATGATCCAGGTATTTTAAAATGCCATGTGGTCTTCAGACAGCATGACCCTGAACTCAGGCCAATCACTTCGCCTTCTGCTCAATACATGCCAACTGTCTAGTTCAGTGAGGGAGGAATAACTCACTGTGCTGGGCTGAGTGAGACGCACTTTTCAGTAACTGTGACTACATACACTTTTTGCCTTTACTTGTGGAATGTAGATGCTAACCCTAGAATCAGATGGGAGACTCCACCGTGTTGCTGAGTTTTCCCTGACTGCCTGGCACTGTATGCAATTCGTGAGCAGGTATTACATAAAAAGAGTCGGCTCCTAATGACCTCTGTCACAAAACAGGTCCATTTATATGAAGAAGAGAGTGATGACTTCAAAGCAAATGATGGGAGGATGTTCTCGTCACTGTAAAAAACACGAACTACACATTAAAGAATATAAACTTCCACAGTCACTTCTTTCCCTCTGCTCTGCCATTCCTTAGGACATAAAGGCTTTTAATGTTCAGAAAAAGAGTCAAGCAAAGCAGCAATAAAGAGTGTAGGATTATTTGAAGGGAATAATGTCTTGAAGGAGAGGGTCTGTAACAAAATCACAGTGGTATGCTATCAGCAGCTGTGTCCTCACCTTATTGGCTTTCAACTATTTGGTGATTATAGAAACATTACGCATAGAAAATTTTTGTGAAGGAATGATGCAAGTAAAATTAGGAGCATTCTAAAGAACATTCTAGGGCAGGTAAGGTGCAACAGAACACAGGCTAGTGGTCATGTCATATATAATAGGAAGAGGCTACTGGCTGGTCAGAGTAGCTCTGACGTTGTGTTGGCAGTCAGTCCTTCCAAGAGCAGGTCATGCAAGGAAAGATGCATGGTCGCCATGGCTGGATGCACCAGCGCAGAGAGTTGTTAGCCCAAAGACCCGTGGAGTGTCTTTGACATCTCTTATAATTATGATATTCGTATATGCTGAAGTTAAAATTTATTGCTTTGCCAAGAAAAAATATTCTAACTTTTACTATCTGGTTTAAAATGAGTATCAAAGCATACATACAAAATAAAATATAAGCCAAAGGCTCTCTCATTATTCACTGAATTTTAGGTTTGTGTACCTTTTCAACTTCATGATTCTTGGTTATTTAGAATACAGAGTGAAATGAAAAAACAAACCATAATCTCTATACAGCTTCCTTCATAATGCAAATATATAATACTTATTTTATATTAAAAAATAGGTGATTCTATTTTCATTCCAATGGGTCATTTAAGGATAGATTTACTTAGAAAATAAAATGGACAGGTATTTGCCAGTCTTTCTAAGGCTATGAAAGAAAGGGAACAAGACATCTTCAAGATGCTACTCCCACTAAGCTTGTCTGTAAACCAACACCCGGAGTTGCCCTCACACGTGGCTCCCCATCCCCACTCTGACCCCCAAGTTCGAAAGATGACCTTGGTGTGACTAGCATCTTCAGAGGAGGAATTCCAATGTCTTCACACTGAAGCTGTTGCCTGCAGCAGCAGAACCACCCTGCGACAGCTCCTGTTGGACCTGCCCCCACTCCCCCACCCCAGGTGCCTGTTCATGGTCCATCTCCCCTTCCCAGCCACACCACCCACCGTGGTCACCAGTGCAAAACCACGTCCCACAGGACCTTCCAACCCTGGCACAGTGCTCGGTACAGTTGAGACGCCAAAAAAAAATCTTTATTCAGTGACAACACCGACATTACCCTCTAAGATGGGAAACCCTTCCTCAGGCAATATTCTCAGCCAGCCTGTTGATCACTCAAGGTTTCCATTCTCCAGATCTGTAGGGCAACGTAGAGGCAGGGGTGCAACAATCGCATCTCATCCCGTTCCTTGAAAGACATTACAGTCTCCTGGATAGGGTTAAAACCTTTCTGAGAAATCCTGAAAGGTCTGCTGCCCAATCCAGGGTCTCCCCTGGACACCTGTGTGCTGACATCCACAAATCTACGGCCAGATAGGACCCACACACTGGGATAGGACCCAAACACTGGGGTAGGACCCACATGCTTGGATAGGACCCACACACTGGGATAGGACCCTAACACTGGGAGAGGACCCACACACTGGGATAGGGGGCTTTACTGTCAAACCAGTGAGCTATTCCAGGACTTTTAGAAGTTAGTGTGTATTTGTAGTATCCGTAACTTTGAACAGAGTGGTGCTTTGATGAGAGATAATCTACCAATGTCTGTAATGGGACCACTAAGACCACCCTGTCACATTTCATTTCAATAGCTGTGAACAATAGCAAATGAAGTCATCTAGCCATGATGAGAAAATAATCTGCAAAACTATTCTGTGCTAACATTAGGCACCCAAACATCAAGTTTAAGAACACAGTACATGAATTCTGCCCTCACACCTCCAGAAGGTAGAGCACACAGGATAAGCACTTCAACAAGGAACACTTAAAACAGGTAATACCATTAAGACTGTAAGTACATTTTGAAATGTATTATTTTTCCTTGATAAGTCTATCATGTAAATCTGTAATTAGGGACTTCTAAAATAGCTAACTTTTTTTTAAACACAATATGCTGTAATTGTCTATTAAGTCAATGAGTACTTAGGGACTCTTAAAACTGCTGATTACTTGCTCGCTGGATTTTGGAAGAACTAAACTCTCCTTATAAAATTCTCCTTAAAATAGACTGAAATTGAAAATGTGCTGTTACCTGGCTAAGTTAATCTTCCTTTTTTTTCTCAGAAGGACATCTATCTATCATCATACTTATCATTCCAGATCTGGACTATAACTGCATTAAGTCTTATTCTATAATCTAAGTGATTTTCCACCTCCAACAGAATAAAACTTGTCTAGTTCCACAGGGTCCCAAATGTCATCAAAGGGGGCTTTATTAATCATTCAGTTCCCACTGCAAATTTCAGAATTTTATCTCACTTAATAGGATAAACAACATATCAGGCCATTTGGTATATTTACAAGTCATTCTGTTATATTTATACATCTGCTGTGTAATGAACCAAAAGGAAAATGAGCTATCTCCTTTATCAAGTTATGTTCTATTATGCTTGTTTATGCTTAACAGTTAAATAAATTAGCATTGTTTACAAGGTCTTTAATATAAATTATAATAAAGGTTATAGCTATTATTATTGTAGTTTGTAAAACTATTCTATTAATATACAATTTAACCTCATAATAATGCTATGTTTAATTTACTTTGTAATCAAGCATCATAATTACTTCCAAATATAAATCAAACAGAAGCTAAAGAAAGAACAATGACAAAACGATTTAGTCATGGAAGCCAGCTAGGAAATCTTCTTTTTCTGCCTGTCTACTTCCTATTCATGAAAATTCTCTTTGTTGGTAGTGGGAGTATTTTGGCCTGTATCTCTGCTACTAGGCCTGCCTGAACTAATTCCACAGCTACTACTCAAGAATTCACTCCATAAAGGTTGCAGGTGAGAACCCAAGGTGGCCTCTAGAGATGCATGCTTTGGCATAAGTGATGAACCAACTCTTAGAGAAATAAACAGATAAATATTTATTAGAATCCAGACACTGGAGAAATGCTGAAAGACACAACATTCTTCATCCCTCCACTCGTGAAGCTTATAGTACTGACAAAAAGCAAGGAAACAGACTATTAAAATAACTACACATTATGGTATGCACTATGGAGAAGAGGAAGTGATGAAATGGAAAACAGTGGTGGTCAATCTTTGGATAATGTGGCCAGGGAAGGCCTTTCTCCTAAGGGACCATCTGAGATGAATTCTAAAAGGTATAAAAATGTCATCTATTAGAAGAGCAGACAGACCATTCTGGACAGAAACAACAGCATATGCAAAGGCCCTGGAGTGGAAAGACTTCGTGTTCAAGAAATTGAAAGAAAGGAGTGAGTGGAGTGGATGAGAAGTGAAAAGAAGACTAGGAGGTCAGAGGTGTGTGTACTCACATTCTTTCTTCTTGCTTTTCCTCCTCTGTTCTCACCCCCACCCCTATCCACCCCCTGCCCCTGTCTTCAAGCTAGCGCTGGAGTGGGCATTTACTTATGAATGGGAAGACCCAATGTGAGGCTAGAGCAAGAACCGGCTATTTGCTTCCTTTGGTATACGAAGGGGGTGGCTCCACATCTCTAGGATAATATCCCATATGGCAGAAGGTAATGACACAGCAGTGGCCGGTGGCCAAGTTAATGAGCTAAGGGCCATATTTCTGCTTTGACACACCCTGTGTGGGACCCAGACGTTCTTCTATGCCTCAGTAAGGAGGCACAGGGTCTTTGAGAGCACTGGTAGGGCAACAAGAGCCTGGCATCAAGATACAAAGTCACATAGAGATTTGGGGACTGAAGCAAACCGCTGGGACCACACAACTTGGGGAGTGTCTTGAGGCATCAACCTGGCAGATTCCTCAGATTCCTCCTAGGCCCGACAGGGATTCCTCCTAATGGAAAAGTAAGGCTCAGCATTTTCCCTAGAAATAGCTGCACACCCTGTGAGCTGCTGATCATCATGAATGACGTGCAGTTATTGTGGGTACACGGCTGTGCTGCAGTGTAATCTATTTTTACTTTTTGCCACCCTCTTCGAAGACCACCATGCTTCATGCAACACTGCAAATGCTGCAAACAGAGGATGCTGTCCCCTTCCGGACACCCAGACTCAGCCCTTCAATAGGCCTATCCAGCCGCTGGGCTAACCACCTTCCTGTCTAAGTGTGGGTGATGGGGAGGGGAGACTTATACAATCATAAAGGGACACTCTGTAGGGTTCGAGCAAGCCACGAAGCACATTCTGACCATGGCCAGACACGCACCTCTGTCCCTAATAGGCCCTGCAAACCACTGCATCTACACCTGTGCATGGCAGGCTGGGGCATGATGAGCTGGGAGGATTCTGTCAGGTTTATGTTCTACAGCCACAGCTCTGGTGGCCCCCAAGGACAAAGCACTTTTTTGAGGTTTGCTTAGACTTCTTGAGAATATGAATCAACTCCTGTTCTGCAGCTACTTGTTTTTATATCCATGCTGAGAGCAGCTCTGTTCCCCTCAAGTTTGTGATGGACCGTATTCCTGGCACAAATGGTGAGGCCAGCTTTGTCCAATGGGATGGGCACCTGCACTGCGTGTCCCCACCGTGGAGGGCTGAGTGGTCTGCCCCATCACTCCACATCCCCACCAGCACTTGTCATTGTGTGTCAATTTTTTGTCATTGCAGAAAAAATACTTCACATGTACCCTGGTGAGAAAAGTCTATTAGTTACCAAGTGGCACATCCACACCTCACTTGTTAAAAAAAAAAAAAAGGTTCTTTTTCGTCTCCAACTATAGCTACCTAATTAGAGGCATTGGGGCTTGTCATATTTTTATGTTATTATTTTTATTCCTACCTTAAAACATTAACAAAGCATCTCCATGAAATCAAATTCTTTATTCCGTCTGATTTCTTTTTTTTTTTTTTTAAGATTTTACTTATTTATTTGAGACAAAGAGAATGAGAGAGACAGAGAGCACATGAGAGGGGGGAGGGTCAGAGGGAGAAGCAGGCTCCCGGCCGAGCAGGGAGCCCGATGCGGGACTCGATCCAGAGACTCCAGGATCATGACCTGAGCCGAAGGCAGTCGCTTAACCAACTGAGCCACCCAGGTGCCCCCGTCTGATTTCTAAAAGAGTGTTTAGAACAAGAGCTGAAGGGGCAGGGAGGGTGAAGTAGGTACAGAAGGATTATGTTTATACAATGTACAAAGTGAGGCAAACAACAAGCAAATGGGACAAATATTCCCCGAGGGCCCAGCCCACACGGAGGACACAGGTTGAGTCATCCCAGCACAGGGCATGAAGGAGCATGTAGTCTAGGGGGCGGGGGAGGAGACAGAGCCACGGCCTGTGTCGACAACCTGCTCTGTTAGCTGACTGGCTCATTACATTCTGGACTCTTCTACAAGTATTTTCTTTTTTTTTTTTTTTTTTAAGATTTTTAAATTTATAGTTATTCGTGAGAGAGTGAGAGTGAGAGAGATCACAGAAGGAGAGGGAGAAGCAGACTCGCCACTGAGCAGGGAACCCAATGTGGGACTCGATCCCCAGACCGTGAGATCATGACCTGAGTGGAAGGCAGGCGTTTAACCAACTGAGCCACCCAGGTGCCCCTACAAGTATTTCCGACATGCATGTACCACCCGCAAGAGCTGTGAACATTCCAAGGAGCAAAGGTAAATAATACAAAGACCTTGCTTAGGGGATCTTGTGGTCTAAAAGGGAAGCCATCCATTCACTCATTCATTCATTCAGTGACCATCTCTTGAGCTCCAAGTCTGCATTATTCTGTGGAGCTGGTACAGCCTGTGCCACGGAGGTCCAATAGCAGCATTATATCCCTGCCACCATGGGAGAGGTACTCTAGTAACGGAGGAGGGGTGAAGACAGAAACACATACACATGTTGTACCATGTTGGCCTGTGAGATCTGCCCTCAAGAAGCACAGAGGCATCTGAGGAGCCAGAGAATGGCAGGGCTGTTGTCTGTGGACAGCCTGGGTAAAGAAGCCATCTCTAGGAGGGGACAGTTGAGCAAGCCCAGGAGCATGTGGCAGTCCAAGGGACAGCAGAGGCCAGACTGGCGATAAGGCCAGTGTACCAAAGAGACAGCAAAGGCCAGAGCAGCAAAGACAAGGGTGAAAGTCCCTGCTGGGGGCCACCAGGGCCAGACTTTGGAGGGCCTCCACGTTGGAGGGAGTAAGCACTCTGGAACAGAATGCACTCTGTGTGAGATGAGAAGCCACTGGAAGGTTCTGGGCTTGCGAGGGCAAGAAACATGTTACTAACCCAACAGAAGACAGGATGAAATACTGTAGGATGGTGGGGATGGAGATAATTCATCTCCCTGGGGACATCATGCAGTTTGAGAGAGATGACCCTTGACTGCAAAGGACTTCGTCTGCTGCCCAAATGCCAGCAGATAAGCACTAGGCACGAGGAATGCAGAACCTACCCAGAGGCAAGAAGCAGTAAGTGTAGACTAAAAAGAGAGGTTGAAAGAGAGATGAAGAAAGTACCATTGCTAAATCAGGGATAGAGGAATGGCAAATTGTGCTTAACAGAGAGGCTCAGGTGAGAACCGGTTTATAACCATTTGGGGTTTGACAACCACAAAGCTAGTGAATGACTCAGTAAGAACACTTTTATTTCACTGGTGGTATATTTACGATTGTGATATTGTGATTTATAATAAGAAACATATACTTAGTCTTCCCCCATGTCTTGGCACAGAGCTCCTAAAACCCTTGGAATTGCCTGTGATGGGAGCAATAAAGGTGCCTTTTGTTATGCTAATGATGTGAGTTTTGGAAAGCACAGAAGGCTGGAGGCTGGTTGCCAGTGGAGCCAACCAGTGATTAAAGGGTTGGAACTTTTGGGTCCCACTCCCCTGGCTCCACTTCTGGAGAGGGGAGAGGGGTTGAAGATTGAGTTCAATCATCAATGGCCAATGATTTAATCAACCATGCCTATGTAACAAAGCCTCCATAAAACCCCAAAAAGACGAAGTTCAGAAAGCCATCAGACTGGGAAACACATGGAGATACAGGGACGGTGTCTAGTCAGGAAGAGAACATGGAAGCTCTGTGCCCCTTGCCCTTTGCATCTCTTGCATTTCTGGCTTCCATTCCTGAATTATATTCTTTTATAATAAACACACAATCTAGTAAGTAAAATGTTTTTCTGATTTCTGTGAGAGGCTCTAGCAAATTAACTGAACCCAAGGAGTGGGTCACTGGAACCTATGACCTATGGCCAGAAGCACAGGTGACAACCTGGACTGAATGACTGGCATCTGAAGTTGGGGATGCAGTCTTGTAGAACTGAGCCCTGACTCTGTGGAACCTTACGCTATCTCTAGGTAAACACTGTCAGAATTGAGTTGAATTGTAGGACACCCAGCCAGAGTTGGAAAATTGCTTGGTGTGGGGAAAAAAACCCACACATCAGAATTTTGGCTTAGGTCATGATCTCAGGGTTGTGAGATCAAGCCCTGCATCGGGGCCCATGCTGAGCAGGGAGTCTGATTGGGATTCTCTCTCTCCTTCTCCCCTACCCTACACCCTCTCTCTCAAAAAAAAGAAAAAAAGAAAGAAGAGAAAAACAGAAATGAACTAAAGTGACTATCACTCATTTAGAAAAACATAAAATTTTAATAAATTCTAATAAAATTTCTATGATAGCCAACAAATTCTAATTTTACTCGTGCTTGTGCCATTTCCATCTCTAAAGAGGCCACCATGCTCCCTCCACTGGTTCAGGTCCTCTGTTCTCTTCTGCGCCTAGGCCAACACCATTCTAAAAGGCCTGGCTGGACTGCTCTGTCACTCTGCTCTGTCTTTAAAACCACAATTAGAAACATAGCAATGTACATTTTGTTTTTACTCATTCATAGGCAGCTATATGATTTTATTCTATTTCATACATTTGTAAACTACAGCTCCCTCAAACATAAACTGGAAGCCCATGGAAGAGAGAAAAAATTTGTATTATATGTATTTTTTCTTCCTTTGTTTCCAAAGCATTTATTACAATACTGAGCTACAAATATGTTGGAAAAGAGTCAAGGGAAAAATCATCATTAATGATAAACAGATGAGAATAATAGATTAAAAAACTGTCTTCCTCATATATTCTTTTAATTGCTCTTACTTTCACAGAATACCACTAGTACACAACCTACGGTGAAAATTTTGTAAAATTTCACTAGAGCAAATCGAGAAAATAGATAAAATTCAAGTCGGGTTCTGCCTCCATAAAATGGTAGAAATTTCTATGATTTTTTTCCAAACTCTAAATTTTTAGGATTCTTTGCAATGTTTGATTTATAAATCTATTATATCACATATAATAAAGTACTGAAGGCAATTGTTGAGTCACTTTTGTTATATAACCAAAGTAAACCAAAAGAGTATAAAAAATATATGAGAGTTAAAATATCTGAAAATACCTTAAAAATACTTGCAAATTAACGTTGGTAAGAGACTTCATTTGCTCATATATGAGAAAATGCTGTGTGTGGTTTTATAGATCTACATACAAGATATAATTACTTTGATCTGATTTTCAAAGATCCTGGACATTACAAGTTTAGTTTGAATTATATGAGTAAATAAGATCAACCTTTTGACTTAATGTAGCACTCAGCAATAAAAGTTAATGTGATGTGGTTGATTGTACCAATACAATCCATAAAAGACAGGATAAGAGCCAAGATATTGCATGTAACTCATACTGTGGAAAGTGCTCCTGCCAGCTTCTCACCACACAGGCATTTGACACCAACTGAGGGGCTGATTTTTCTGTAAAGAAAGCTAAGATATGGAGGAATGCATAGAAAGGTGATGTCTTGGCTTCAAAATCTTATGAGGCCATGTTCAAGGCACTCTGAGTAATTCCGTTCAGTATAAATGAAGTAATTCTGCTTTTGGAAGGGGAGGTATGGCAGTGAGCAAAGCACAGATTGTGAAGTGCCTTGTGCACATGCAAAGGAGTCTGGAAGACACTGGATGCCAACGAAGAGCTCTAAGAGAATGAGCACTGGGTGTTATATGCAACTGATGAATCACTAAACTCTACCTCTAAAACTAATACTACACTATATGTTCATCAAATTGAGTTTAAAAAAAAAGAATGTAGAAACATAATGTCAACTTTACTTCAATAAAAAAAGAATGGAGATAAGTTTAGATTTGGGTTTTACACAATTACAGGAAAGAAATCAGAAAAGATAGTCATGAAGCTGTTGCAACCATCAATGCTACACCCTCACATTTTGTTTTCTTGGATACCTAGAACAACCATTTGTTTCTAGTTTCTAGTGGGGAAAAAAATTCAGTGATAAATAAAGAAGTAACAGAATAAGTTTTAGAGTAGGATTGTGTGTGGGGGTGTGTGTATGTGTGTGAGAATATTTTTTCTTTAACAATAGAGGCATGGATGATATATATTGATCCATATTATAACCATGTTTTAAAGTGTAGGTATTTAAAAATTAATAACACTAATGGTCCAGATATAAATAATTCTAAACCATAGTGTCAACCAAGCAACATATAATAAACCATATTAATAAAGATTTATCCAAAAATTTATAGCAGAAAAATAAGCACAGCAGTAAAAGGATATCAGGACCAACTGAAGGCAGCCAATTCTCCCAAATTATAGGGATTCCAATTACCTAAGTGCGGATACACAAAATGGGAATTTTGTACTATTGCTAAGAAATATAAAAGTCAAACTTAAGAAAAATTGACAACTAAAGATATATTTTCTAAGATTTTATTTATTTATTTGAGAGAGAGAGAGAGCACAAATTGGGGGAGGGAGAAAGAAGAAGAAGCAGACTCCACGCTGAACAGGGAGCCTGAATCTGGACTCAATCCCAGGACCCTAAGATGATGACCTGAGCTGAAGGAAGACACTTAACCAACTGAGCCACCCAGGTGCACCACACAACTAAAGATATTTTTTAAAAGCCACATAAAGATAGTTGGGAGGGGCAAAGAAGTAGTCCAGTCAGGACCCACACGACCAGCACAACAACGCACAAGCAAGAAGGATATCACAAACACGAAGATCATCTCTAAGGAGAAAGAGGTTCAAGCCCTACATCAGGCACCCTTGCCCTGAGGACCCTACACCAGGAAGATGAGCTCCCATAATGTCTAGCTTTGCAAATTAGCAAGGCTTAATTAACTCTAGGAGAGCCAGAGACCTGTAGGAAACCAAGACTCTACTCTTAAAGTCCATGTGCACAGCGTACTCACTCTGAGACCCAGCACAGAGGCAACAGTTTAAGAAGCACCTGAACCATACATGGAGAGTTACTGACTAATTTTAGGACATGTGCCACAGGGGCAGAGATCTGTAGGCACTTTCTCCAGGGACAGAAGCACAGAGGGGGCACCATTTTTCTTACTCTCCTTCTACCATGGTGATTGACAGCCGGCAGGTGCTATTTCTGACATTGTCCATTGACCTTGCTAGCACTACTCATCATGCCCTGGTGTTCCCCTGCAGGGCTGCCCTGACCAACATGCCTGCCCCCCGCAGGTGCCACTCCAAACCAGCTCCCACCCTGCCACATTGGCAGGAAGCCTTAACTGGGTTTGGCACTCCCCCAAAGTAGCTCCCACCCCCATTACACCCAGCAGGTGGCCTTAACTGGGACTGGCACCCACTGAAAGCAACTCCCAGAAGCAGGTATTGCAGAACCAAAACCTAAACCAGGAAATCAGAGGTGTTCTCCCAAAGCAGCTCCAGCCTAGCCACAACTGGTGAGCAGTCTCAGCCTGGACTAATACCCCCCAAAATGGCTCTCTCCCTTGGTTGGGGGGACGCCAGCCCTGTCTGCCAGTGTACCTGCAACAGTCACAGTCCAGACACAAGAGGAGGCACATGTGACCCATAGGGGACACCCCTGGACTACCTGATTCTGGTGAGAAGGGGGCATTGTGTTTCAGGGCCCCACAGGATACCTTCTACATATGGCCACTCCTTTAAGACTGAGAGACATAGGTGACTTACCTAATACATAGAAATAAGCACAGATAGGCAGGCAAAATGAAGAGACAGAGAAATATGTCCCAAGTGAAAGAACAAGACAAAACCTCAAAAAAAGAACTAAATGAAACAGAGATAAGGAATCTACCTGATAAAGAGTCCAAAGTCATGGTCATAAAGATACCCCACTTGAAAAATGTGGATGAATACAATTAGAATTTCAAAAAAGAAATAGAAAATAGAAAAAGAACTAATTACAGCTGAAGAATACAATAACTGAAATGAAAATTACACTAGAGAGAATCAACATCAGATTAGAGGATGC